>NC_134312.1:29907691-30249747 GCF_964195595.1 Calonectris borealis
ATATCATAAACCTATTTTTACAAAATATAAATCTCCATACCTTGCACCTGTGATGTTTGTTGAGCATAGCGTATATGTATGCTAGTCTGAAAATTGTTAGTTGAGCATAAATGGTGAACTAGCAAGAAAAATCAAACATTTTCTGAAAAAAAATCTGAATTTGAGAATTAGAAGAAAAAACCTTCATTCCTGAAAGAGCACTCCTCCTTGAACATTTGGTGCCATTGAGGTTTGTAGATGTCCAGTGTGGGAACAGAGTAAAAAAGATGGCTGGGGTCCTTTCATCCTCACAACAGTAGAAACGGTGATGCTTTGTATGTAACAATTAAGTACTCATCAGACACGTGAGAGAAGGATCTTTGGTGAACGCACAGCTCCCTGCTGAAGCCCAGCCACAGCAGGCCCAGGAGCACATCCACACAAGTTAAGGAAGGGTGATGCTCTTATCTTAGGGACGTAGCACAGAGCCTGGTGCCCTGGCTAGCTTTGTCCCCAATGGGTGTGTGCAACAGGGACGTCTCCACTGCTCATCTGTCTCCCCACCTTCATCCTTGCAAAGGTGCCTCCAGACATCTGTTTTGTGGCTGACTGTATGCTGCAGGGAAACATGCAGTATAATGAAGGCTTTTAATGCAGCTCCAGGTATTTTATGTAGTAAATAAAGGCAGGAACAGAATCTCATCCTGTATTCACACCATTTGAAGTAATGAATTATACTAAGTTTGGTGTTTGTTTTGGTATTTGTCACTGAAAATATATTTAATGATGAAAATACAAAAGTCAGCAAGAAATGCCGTGAATTACCCTAAAGCTTATAGAATTGCCATTTAAAATATAAAAATAATTGCAAATTAGAGTTCAGTACATCTGAATTCTTCAAGTTACACATTGAATAGGCCAAAAACCCCAATAAAATGAATTCTAATTTATTTCATGGTGCAATTTTAACAAACCTCAAACAGCAATGTTGAGGAAAAAAATGAATATATGTATTTTCTGTAGGTAACATAACTGTAAATTGAATTTCTCAAATTTCTTTAAAAAAACATTACATAAGAAAGGGTACAAAAGAAGACGACATTAAGTAAACATAAAATTACTATACCCAAACCTAAAAGCAGAACAATAACATTTCATTACGTCCACTGCACATATAGGTCTGTGTAAATTAACTGTGCATATGTATTTGGTCCCAAAAGTCATCTGTCCTATGACATAAAAAAGGGTTCTTTGGGAAAAGGTTTAACTAACAATTCTTTACGGTAGAAGATCTTTTTTTCAGGGTCAAGCAAATGCTGAATTTAAATTTTTAACAGAAATTATAAAACAGCATAATTTGAGATTAGTCAGAGAAGCGTTGACAGATCAAGGTATTGGGAATGAGTATGCATTTCAGTCTAAAACACCTCTTTCAGAAAGCACAATCTGTTTGTCAGCAATAAAATAATTCATGAAAGCTTAAAATAATATTGCACTTAAAAATTTCTCAAGAGAAACTAAAAAAGAAGTTGTACCAAATAACATTCAGAGCCGTAGCAGCCTCTCTAAACCTACCAAGTTGCTTCTCATCCAAAGCCTGCACATAGGGTCACTGGGTAGGAGACAGGTCCACATCATCCATCTGATAAGCCATGACTACCAGGTGGCCCGATGGCTGGTGCATGATTTGCTGTATGATACAGCCAGTTCACAGCACGAGTCCCTTGAGTATCCAGGCTGAATAACTTTCCCAGACAAGAATTGGGGCTTGTCTACTCTAGACAACACTGCACAGGCACTCCTAAACAAGGTGAGTGTCAAAGAAGTATGGGATTATACACTGCACATCAATGAAAATTGGGGGTCTTAAAAGCAAGACCCATTAAAAAAGTGTCAGAGCACTTGGCCATTAGGGACATGGGGTTGTCCCAGGACAATTTTTCATGGTGACTTGGCCATGACTTGGCCATGACTGTCTGGAAGGTGGCAGATCACGCATTTTAAAAACAAAATTTGGCAGGTGTCTCACATCTGCAAAGCAAAAGTGATCCAAATCTTTTCAAGGGAATAAATAACAGGACACAGAAAACTGCTCAAGGAAGTATTTCTGTGTGGTTTTTGATATTGAAATTCAAAGGAGAGACTTCAGAATTTTACACTGATATGAAAACATATTGGCAATCACAATGCACAAATTTGACTTTTCTCCCCAAATGTCAGTTAAACCCTGTAGAAATCATAGGCTTTTGAGTACTTCCTCAAACAGAGCTGAACTTGCTAATTCACAAATAACCACTTAAGTAAACATAGCATAAATGAGTATACCTATTTTGCTGACAAACAAGATCAGGAAAGATTTCTAAAATGCATTTCTTTGTTTTCTTATTCACCTGTTACTATCTTTTCTTCCCCTTCTCCCAAATGTAAATTATATTTAGACTAGCATACCAACATGTAATTACATGTATTTTCATTATCTCATAATTTGGCTTGGGAATCTACACTGTATGCACAAAATGCTGATTGCCTGCAGCTGCGGACAAATGATTATTTAGATACGCAAGCTAGTTGATGAGATGAACCAGAAACTTGGAGGAAAGTCACCCTCGGTCTTGGTGCTTGATAGAAGAGCTCAAATCCCTGGGGCACATTGGGACTAAAGGGCCCAGATAAACTCATCTACTGTATTTGTTTTGGCATTAGCCCACAACAGTATATAATATCCTTGACTGCTTACAGTATAAATATTTACTTCAAAATGCTTCTGCAATTTAGACAGTGGTCCAATTTTAGGGATAAGGCAGTGAATAGCAAAGTAATACTGAATGGCATTTATTTTAACTAACTTTACTAACCGTCACACCCCTGGTCTTCATTTCTTCACAGCTCGCCGTTTAATTAACAAGTGGTATCTTTCAAATTAAAAAAAAAGGCAGCCATGAAAAATGGAAAGCTATGATAATGATTATTTCACATAGCTTTCCAAATGAGAAAATAAATGTCTGCAATTAATTGTAACACCTGTGCTTTTCAGGTGTCAAACCCACAAAAAAACCTGAATCAAAAGAAATCTGAAAAAACAGCTTCAGCCACCTGAAAAACTAACCTTTCCAGGGACCTCAAATATTATCAGCAACTTGAAAAATAAGAAAAAAATGGAAGAGAAAACATACTTCCATAACACAGAACTAAAACTCCGGGTAAGAAAAAACTCTAAACATCTTTAACACCCTCACTGCTTTCCCAAGCATCCGAATATCTCAAAGCCTTCAAAAACTCAGCCTGTCCCTATGATCTTGACAAGTCAAGAAATCCCAAGTACACAAATGCAGTATTTTAAGGAAAATATTTCCATCAGTGGCAGTAATACAGTAAAACACCTTCGTTACAACAATGAATACAGAAACTTAGACTATTTGAAACTAGTAACGTGGAACTGACAGCATTCCAGATGCCCGGCTGCCGTAACATCTTCCCCAGGTCCTGTGCAGCCTCCTGAAGTGGATGGCCCCGGGGCTGCTGCTCCAAGCCCCCAGCCCAGCGCCCTCCTGCCTCCGCATCCCAGGGAGCGGTGGTGCTCCACCCCAGCCTCCGCTCCGTGCTAATGCTACAACAGGCCTTTTTCCCCGGTACAGCCAAAATAAGAAGATGCCCCATTGTGGGTCGGGTTGAGAAACACAATATTGTGTGGTGAGACCTGCTAAAACTAATTTGCAGTGGGGAAAACAAAATGGAAACAAGCATATATTCACTTGCAAAAGAGGATTTTAATTTCATGAGCCACTATGATCTTAAAGATAACAAAAAGGCAGTATGGTTAGGGTGCATTGTTTCTGACTTCAGACAGGGAAACATGGTTGAAGGGATAACCTGTCAATATTCTTTTTGGCGATATTTTCTGCAAATTGTTTTCTTTCTAGGCAAAATATTTTCCATGTAGTAAATAATGCCAAACATCACTGTAAATTCGGTACTTTCATTCAGCTTTGTTTAATACCTATTCTGGAAACCCATGTCTGTAACAGAAAATTTGAAAATCAAATCTTATCTGACCTTCACCTGTGTAACATACCTAGGTTTAAGATAGTATTTGAAGATGAAAATCACTGTAGTAACTCCAGGTATGTCAGATATATATAGTTCACATGAAAAATAACTGAACACAAGAAACCTTCTTTTTTCTTTTTTCCTTTATTTTTTCTTTTTTCTTTCCTTTTTGGAATGCAGGTGATTTTATTAGGTCAAGTACGTGATATATATTTTTTTTTACAGGGCAGAAAATAATTTCAATGTCGGCATCCTATTTTAACAGCCTGACTGGAGTTGCTTTAGCAAGATATATATTTTAAGACTGTGGCAATGAAAGGTCTCATTTTGAACTCTGTCCTAAATACACAGAATCCGATGCATGCATTAACTATTGAACTTCAATGGGCTTGTATAATTAGATCTGAACCAGTATTTCAGAGGTGATTCCTGTTCTATCTTGCTATACATATTTTTCATTACTTCTTCATTATTTGTTCTCTATTTACATGGAAAAAAACAGTGTCTAAAACAAGCCATGTATACATAACATTATCAACACATTTATCTGTGAAGCTTTACCATTACAGTTGGTAACGCTTTAAGAACAAAAAGGTTGTATCTGCGTATTGTTAATAATTATTAGGAAAGTGTGCAAATGTAGCAGCCCTGTCCCAGGGTTTGGTAAGTAAGGTCATGGTACAATAAGGGTTGTAAGCTCTGTAAGCATTAGTTGTATTTGCATATGTCAGAACAGTCTGTGAATACTAACGGCACAAACACTTCACATCTGCTTCTGTTTACTCCCATGCTAACAGTCAAAAGTACAAAAGTACTGTGTTAATTGCTCTGTTACATACTGACTGTTGACACATTCTCCATAGAGCTTTCATAAATACACTGTTGCAAACAAACTACTAATGACTTTGCTTATTTCCAGCCCATCTTTAAAGGAAATCCAGAATTTATACACAGATTAATGATTCCTCTATTTAGCAGTGTGTCTTGTTGCTTGCTATTGTGGAGGCTTGTATAAAGGCAGTATCAATTAAGTAGCAATTATCTATGAAGTGGGAAAAAAAAGTGATGATATAAATAAGTAATGTGCATGAAGTGAGAATTTCTGAAAACAACTTGAGGTGAACTCTGAGGCAAGGGCACCGACTAGTGAACAAACCCTCTCCATCTGCTCTTCTATCTAAAACCATTAGGGCCCAATTTGAAGTCTGACTAAACAGCAGTGATACCTGTGGGCCTCCATTGAGATTTTTCACTATATATGACATGCCCTGGAGAAATTTAAAAAAAAAAAAAAAGATGGAAGCTGAGGGAAAAAAATAAGACTCCTAAAACCCACTACTAACAAGCTAATCATATTTAAATTTGTGCTTCAAGTTTCTTTTTGCTGTGACACTTCAATATAGGAATATAATTATTTTGTTATTAAAAAACAACAAAGGAGCTGCAAACCAAATCCACTGTTACAGTTACTGTGGTATTCAGTTTCTGACAATGGTCTGCTTCTTTCCAAAAAAGACAGAAAATCTCCTTGCCTTCTTCAAGCAGCAAGAGCTGGTGGTTTTCTGAATGTCCCTTCTCTTCTGATATTTAAATCTGTCATCCCCTAAGAACCTTTCCAAAATGGTGCTTTCTCTACCTCCATCATTCAGGTGTAAACACTCATTGTTATAAACGCAGCAGAAGGGTATTTTATTTCATTTTTTCAAACAGTTTCCTTTAATTTAATTTGTATGGCAGGACAAGATAATACAAGTTAGCCTTCTCTATCTTATTTGTTATCACATGTCTGTCTCCTGCACCTTTACTCATTTTGATCAGGACAATCCAGAATGGATGACAATCATCAGGAGCAAGCCACTCTTTTATTAATTTAATCTTATTTATTCATTCATGTCCTAGACAGTTAATCAGGTCCAATGAAGAGTAATAAAGCATTATAACTAACAAACCACAATATCCTTTTTTTCTATTTAATTTCTTGCAAATCTCCCCACTTTATTATATGTAATGCAGATGGAGATGTACAGGGTAGGCCTTAGGTCTGTAAAGACGCTCTCCCTTGCAGCCACCCCAATGAAGTCCCAGGCCTCCTTTATGCCCGGCGGCCAGTGCCTTCAGCCTCAGCTCAAACCACACTCCAGCTGTGAGCTGTCTCACTGCCCTGTCTCTATATGTGCCAGTGCCTATGAAACCTTCTTACACAATTTTCTTATCCTGGTTTTCCCCAAATGTCTAGCTATAAACCTGCAAAAGAGGTGAAAAATCAAGACCACCCCAGACCAAACCTGAGCAGACTCAGGGAAGAGAACGAGCGTGTGAGCACAGCTAAACCGCTCCTGTCCCCCACCGCTGACCACCCCCGAGGCGCTGTGAAAACCCTGTAATCCCAGCAAATAGTCATCCGTACACGACTGTTGGAGACATCGTCTCCAGCTTCTTCCACACCCCTACGTTACTTCTTCCTCTGTGCTACGGACAGTCCCAAACCATCTCTGTGCATGTGCACGTGTGTGTGCAGGGGAAGGGACAGAAACGGGCCTAATGGAATAAAAGCAATTGGGTGGCAGAAACAGGAGGGAGCACTCCGACCATCCCGCCCCAGCCCCATGCCAGCAGTCCTACCAGGACCAGAAGGTGTCCCCAAAGGGCAGTGCCGTGCCCTCCCCATGGTGTGGACCAGGCGTGTGGGGTGAGCTTGCTGCTGGCCCAGGGGCCGCAGGGCTGGCGCTCCCTCGCTCCTGCTGCAACCCCAGTGCCAAGGAAAGCATGGTGGGGCGGGGAGGGAGGAGAGCCAAAAACTCTGCAGCTGCCTCCCCACGAACACTGGGCTTGGTAGAAACTGATTTTGATTCCATGTTATAAGTCAGAATAGCATTACTGAAAACAGGTGTTTCTTTAGGCTCACGCTTGTTTATCTCTGCTCGGCTATAATGACCCCTACAAAGCTCCTTAAAATCTTTCAAGGTCCTGCTCTGCAGGCTCTGCTCTATCTCATTTTTCAAACTGTTATCAAATCTCGAAGACAGATTTCACCATGAGCCAGAATGACAGAAGTCAGAAAAAGCATTTTTCAAAGAATTCTAGAATTATGAATAAAAGTCTATCAGCTTTTATACCCATTATTCTCCTGGGTATGAAAATTAGACATTTCCAAAGAAAACTAAAAGTGGTTTGTTCCTTAGCTTCTGGCTCAGCCTTGGCTTTTGGACTCAGCACTAAACGCAGAAGCTGAGCCTGGGCTGGAGCCGGGGCTGCTCGGCAGTTCTGCGGCAGGTGAAGTGGGGAATCAGCAAACACTGACTCCAGAGTGTGGTTTGCAAAAATTCAAGTTTCCTTGTCCTCCAGCCAGGACTTGAGACTCCAGCCGCATTTAGAGAGCCCTTTAGAGAGAGCTATTCCCAGGATTTCTGTGGACTCCAGCTTCTCCATATTAGAATAAAAATGTGGATGAGTAATTCTAGGGAACTGGAAGATGCCAGGTTCCTGGGGTCTTGATTGCTTGCACTAGGGTTTGCCATGAATCTGGGAACCTAAAGCTTCCTTGGCAGGGTTGCTTCTGGCAAAGGTCATGTCTGTGCTCAAGTTGGCAAAACCAAATAATTTCCACCACACTTTCATTAGAACACTCCTGATCAATTTTCTGTTTACCTGCTAAACTGGTCGCTTATTAATTCAGACTTGGGTTCTTACAGGTTGTTTTAGCAACTGAAAGAACACCCGGACTCATCCGTCTGCTCTATGTGTAATGCTCGCAAAGGTTTGACTGCTAAGGTATCTTCCTTCTAATACTGGTTTTTGGTTCTCTCAAGGTTTTTCCATCTCAGCCATTTCTCATTACAGCACTACTCAATGGCATCTCTTCATCTCTGTGTAGAGTCAGATATACATATATAACTTGTGTTTCAGATTTGGAAGCAATGATTGTTTAGGCTAGTGGCTGCTATAAAGGAAGGCAATGATTTCTTGCTATTTTCTTAAAGAGAAGTTTTAAAACCAGCAGTCTCAAAAATCTTCAACCAAGCCTACAAGGAAAAATATCTCTGTTTTCACTTTAGAAAATATATGTAGAAGAGAAATCTTAAGATTTCAAAGGGTTTGGTCAAGCCTAATTTAAACATTATCTCAGTTGATTTTAACAGTTCCTATGAGTTGAGGTGTTTGAACTAGCAATCCTGAACACAGTAAGATTAGCACAACCTGGAGTATGCTGGGAAGGCAGGACTAGGAGTGAGATTTCCTCATGGCTGTGTGAAGTCAGGTAAAGTGCCCTGTGTAAATACTACGTCTCTGTGGGTTCTCACTCAGTGAAATGACGAAATGATACTTATTTTATTTTATTAAGTGCTTTGAAGTCCTTAGATAAAAGCACTAAATAAAGGAGAGCCTTGAATGTCTTGAAAGTCCTGAATAGATTGGTTTCTACCTCTGTCTAAGTGCTGTTGAGATCCTCAAATAAGGTATTTCCTCGCCTTTAGCGAGCAGTTCAATCCAACCTGCTCAGGGTATCCCTAAAGCACATAGACAGGACAGAGCTCTTCAAAAAGCACCCCTAACTTGTGATGTATGTCCACCTTGTTAAAAAAAAAAAAAAAAAAGGCCCATCCTTTAATGTAGTAATCTAATGAGGAAGAGCAGGGCTCAGTTCCTTTTTCTACCTCAAGGAAGTCAGATACACATTTTCCTACCTTTTAGGCAAATACCGACTATCAGATTATCAAAGCCCTTTCTAGGGACACTCACTTCATTTTATATTCAAATTTAAAATTAAGTAGGTTGGCTCTGTGTCTGGATGTCTCTGTGGATCTAGCATTAAGTGATTCAACTAAACCTGCCTGGAAAGCATATGTCACAGCAAGAAACATGTCATTCTTCTCTAATATCCCTACCAGCACATATAAAAGCAGGTAGGTAAATGGCTCTGTGGCTCTTGGATGCAAATTAAATGAACCAACGATGTGCCAAATCATGGTCATATCTCTCATAGTGAACTCATAAAAAGAGATTGCAAAGTGAAAAGTACAGTGAAGTCCTTTGGTTTGACATTCTCGGTTGCAAAACAGAATAATAGTTTTCTACAAATTTTACGCGTAAATATCTTTCTTGCCTGAGATTTATCTTCACAAACTACCAAAGTGAAGAAAGACTTTTAAAAATGAGATATTACAAGGATGATAAGTAGATGAGTTATGGAGAAAAAAAAATAGAAAATTAAGTGTAAGAACAGCTACTAGTCACCAGCATGTCAGTGATATACTAATGCATTTATTCTTTATCTACTAAATATTAGTCCTTTATTAAGACGTTTTACCTGAGCTACAGATGTGCTTGTCACATTCTTATTTCCAGATTTCAACATTCATGAGTTAAAATGAAATATTTGGGATATTTAAAAAGGTGAGGCATATTTAAAAATGCCAACATGTAGCAAAACAATGACAACACATAGATGCTAGCTAATGAAAACTTATCTTTCATGAAAGTATATCCTCCATAAGTATTTTGGATATTTAATTACTAGGCAATGTGTAATTACCTTGACAGAAAATTTCATTAAAGGATAGTCAGGTAAGATAAGCATGGTGGAAGGAGAAGAACTGAAGCATTCTTTTCCTGTTTAGTTTTCTGTATAACATATTACTATTTTTAGAAGTGTCTGAGTTTCCCAATTCCTGTTCGTGTAACTAACTTAACCACATTAAACAAGAGACTTCTCTGTCATTGGTAACAAAATCTCTGTAAAAACTGTGACAGCTATTTATCTCCATACACCTTCAATTAAACCTAACGTAATTGGCAATTTGAAAGACTTTTTTTTCCCATAACATCAATAACATTTAAACACATGCATGCAAATAACTCCAGTTTATGGATTTTTTCAGACACTCTTAAAACGGTTGAGAAGCTTTAGATGTTGAATGTAGTTTAGTCAAGTCAGCCAACAGTTGGCTGCCCAACCTTTGGCTTGGCAATCACTAGGGCTGGCTTTGGTTGCAAACAAACATATGATAACCCTCAATACTCATTTTGCTTTTGACTGCCTCCTCCATGTATACAGACATATCTGAAACAGTTTCTGCTTTCCACTTACAAACTGAAGTAAATATATCACAGATCTTCTCAGGAGTCCTGAAACTGCACATGTCAAGACCTAGGTACCTGAGTGTGTGACAACGGAGCAGTAGGTTCTGTGCCATTCAGTGTTTCTGTTTCCTGGAAATGTGATTAGTGTGATATATTTAATAGCTAGTTGGCCATTAAAGAAGTGGGCCCATAGCCATTGGCTCACAGAAGTTTTACAAGTGTCCGGCCCTTCACCAAGCCTGTGGAAGCTGGTAAATAAATGCTCCTTGCCTTCGTGTTAAAACCTGCCTACCTTGCTTGGGAGTGCTTGCTCAAGTAAGGAAGGGTTTAGCTCTGCACAATTATCCAGGAATTCTTCTTACCCATCTTAAATGTTGCTCTGTCCAGACATCACATGCAGCAAATTGGTACAACCGATGTGCTGTATAGACTGCAAAGAATATTCTGCCAATGTTTTAACAATTGACTTTTCCTAGAAAGCATCTTTATGCCATGTATGTCTCAGGTAGCAATGCTACAGAAGTTTACTGTGCACTAAAGGAACAGATTCACGCAACAAATACCGTGAGTCACAGGGTTTCTTGTTTTTATTTTATGCTCAATGTTTAGATTTTTTTCATTTTCTGAACAGCACTTAATAGGTGGGGAAGTTTTGACTAGACAACGCACCTAACAACTACAGTTTAACATGCCGATCCTTTGTGAGATTTACCCCTAACCTCTATTTGCTTCTTCAAACACTCCATGGTGGCCAAAGAGTTGTGTCAGAATCAGTACGTTTGCAGCTGCTTACTGGCTTTTTTTAATCCTCTGCAGTGATCTCCCATTTTCTCTTGTTTTTCCCATTGGCAAAACTCGGGTAGAAAAGTGACCCGAACTTTCTGGCCGTTTTCAGCCAGTGTACCAGCTGAGTCCATCCCTGGTTTTTGGTCTCTGATATTCTGTGGCTCTAATGGAATTCCTCTAAAGGAATTTTCTTTGGGCTTTCTAGTCTAGGTTTATAGTAATATTTACCAGAAAACCAATGAGAAAAAAAGAGGACCTATTCACTGGCATATGTTTAAAAAGGGAAGAAGAATTTGTCTATGCATTCCCCAATTTTCACACTCACAGCTTTCAGTTTCATGGCAATCTTAGTCCATTTCATGCTGGAGATGTGTCAAACTGAGAGCCGAGGGAAAAGAAGGATTGCCTAGTGAACAGAGGTTAGCAATATTATTATATACCTAAAATCAAATCCTCCTCATTTTTAAAGATCAAAGTCAACCCAGGATATATAATTTTTCATGTTTTTTTCCACATTTACTCAAAGCAGCCTTCTGGATTTCAGGGTCAGTGAAATAACTTAAGGAGAGGTGTCCAAACCTAATTCATTCATTTTCTAGTAATGCTGGTAGGAAAAACCTTGGAGATCACTCCTCTGCCGCAGAGGAGGTGGAGCTCAGCTGCTCATGCTTGTTAACAACTGAAATGAAGCAAATAATTTCCATGAGCAATCTCCTGAGAAAATGTTGCCTGTTGGGTCTGTTTGTGAATTGTCTGAGCAGATCATACAATTCTTGGATTTGTCCATTCCTTTTGAATATGAGTAAATTTTGGTGTAGGACCATTCACAAATAGTTTATTGCACATTCTTGAAATAAGCACTGTACATTGTTTTGGTCTTCTGCATAGGTGACATTGTACTATTTAATTCTTCCAGCTACACCTCAAATAGAAAATTGCAAGAGTTACAACTCACAGTGCGATTTCGAAGCTGACTTTGTTGAACTAGCTGAGCACTTCACCTCCAAAGCCTGCACTTCGTGAATATTCATGGTAGTAAAAGCTGTGTACTTGAACATTCCTGGAGAGGAAATAACAGATTGGTGAGAATGAAGTCAAACTAAAATTTAGTTTAGAACTTGAATATGAATATTTATAAATATTTTTTCCCAGTATTTGGGAAAAAATATGCTGCCACTGTGTTCTGTTGTGTTGCCAAAATACACTTTTCTAACTAGGAAGGTTAAGCAAGTGCTTGACCTAAAAAATATAGAAGAAAACTGAAATACAGATGCTTCCATGGACACTGGATGCAATTGAAAGAAGAGGTAGTTGCTCTGTCCAGAACCACTTTCCCTAATTTTCTGAATGTCCCTTGATGGAGCTATCCACGACGTTCAGAAAAGCTCATATAACTCAGTATCATACAGTGTTATGTGTCTATAACATTTTCATCAGTTGCCTTATGGTCCATGCTGAGGCTCCAATCTTATGAACACTTACATGCTCACTCACCTTGGTAGTGCAGCATTTCTAATCACTTCACTGAAGTATCTATACTCTGGTACGACGAACAAGGCTTTAACGCTCTAAGGGTACAGGAGCTACTTTCAAATAAAGAGCATATATAAATTGCAGTGTTATGTACAATACTAGGGCTCTTCTTGCCTTTTTTTTTCAACTTTTCTTTTTTGTTACCATTTCCATTTTCAATATGTTGCATCCAGTTCCAGACCACTGTTGTGTTGGGTTTTTTTTAACTCACCTGTTTATTGTTCACATCCCTTGCACTCTCACTTTATTTTTGTTAAGCAAAACCAACTCTTCTTTTGTTAACCATTTACTTTGCTCTGCTTCCTTTCTTCTGCTTCCAGGCTGATCTTTGCACCCTGCACTGCTCTCTCTGCCTTCATAATGCCATCTGTGTACTCTCTGCATGGCCTCTCCACTAATCTTCATTTATAATATAATTCATAAATAATACTTAGCATTTACATATCCTTTTACAAATATTAATTAATTAGTGCTCATGTACTTGTAGAAAGCAAGCACATTGTCCTCGCCTGACAGATGGGGAAACAACAGCTGAGAGGACGCTGTCTGCTCACACACAATGGGGTCTCTTGCAATATTTGGTTTATAGACATTACTGTAACAAACATTAACAGCAGCAATGCTAAGTGATTTAATCAGAGCAGAAATCAGAATCACATTGCAACAGAGGTGTCCCTGCACTTACATTTGTTTCTAATTCAACACGGTACCTGATCCAGAGCATTGCTCTCCTATTGCTATTATGAAGGTACTTCAGTGTTCTCCATTACCGAAGCAGCTGGACACCTCCCAGATGTTTCAAAGGAGAAAACCGCCCACAGAGCAGGAAGGAAAATACTACAGAAGTTTAATTTTCAAGGGACACCCTCTCCACCCACCTCCCCAGAAAAAAAAACCCACACAAACTTTGGTAAGTTTTTAACCTTAAATATTGTTTTTCAGTTTCTAGGGCCTAATATAACAGGAAGGGCTGGAAATTTCCTTTTGAAAAGAATTATTATGATTAGCCTTACCACATTTAGTGTCCAAAAGCAGGGAGCTGCTTTATCAGGTTTCCTGAAGCCCAAAGGCCCACTGTATTTGCAAGAGTACATGTCTAAATATTGGACATTACTGAATCTATTTGACTAAGTTACTACCAGTAGCACAGCAGCTGCTGTACCGTTTTCTAACCTAACATGTATTTGCCAGCCATATTATCAGATTTACACAGAGGTTGTTGTTGCCAAAAGCAGAGGAGAGGTAAATTCCAACACTGTGACCCTTTGCAATCAAGAAGCCTGCATTTTATTCCAGTGCCTCTCCATGGAATGCAAGGGAAAGGCTCTCAATGAATCCAGAAACTCATCCACAAAAGTGAGTATAGATTCAGTGTTACAGACAACTCAGATACCACTATAAAAAGACAGTGAGCCACTGCACTGAAGAGAAATTTGTGGAAACAATGTTTGGGACAAAATTTTTAAGATTAGAAACAATAACACTCCAAGTAGCCCAAAATTTGAGAATTCACATGCTTTAATTATTTAAATACGTGTATACCTACGAACATACACACACACCTCCTGTATCCTCCACATTAACACTGTTGGGAATTTCCGTGGAAGCGAGCTCAATGTCAAATCCAAGCCTCCGAAGCAAGAATTGCGGTGCTGGACGTAGGTGCCTAAAAAGTTTCTCCCCCCGTGTAACTCGTAACACGATGTCCCCAGCCCCGCAGGAGCAGTGCTCTGGGGAAAGATGCAGCAAAGCAAAGCAAAAAGCAAAGCAAAGCAAAGCAAACCAAGAGCTGGCAGCTGGGCCACCAGAGAGATTATGGCAGTTTTAGAGAATATTTTGCAAAAAGGACAATCACTAATTTTAACTGTAGATCCGCGGCAGTGGAAATCTCACGGATGAGGGACCGGTTTTATTTTTGCTCTGCCAGAACTTCCCATCTCCGTAATAGCTCCAGCTGGAGGGGAAAAAAAAAAGAGCCTAAAAAGGGCCGTGGTTGCCAAATACCAGGTGCCATCTAGTGGTTAACTGATAAACTGTCGCTGCGTACTCTGGGACGCGGAGGAAAACTTGCTTTGCAAAGAAGTCGCCGAAGGAGCGACACTTCTCCGTGGCGGCGGCCGGGCCAGGGGCGGCTGCAGCCGCCGCCGGCGCTGCGGGGCCCCAGGGACGCCCCCGGGCCCCTTCCAGCGGGGCTGTCCCTGCCCTCCGCACAGGCCGGGGGTGTGCTGGGGTCTGGTGGTAACCCACCCAAACTGCGCAAGATTGTCATTGGCATTTAGTGGTGTTGGGGAGTTGCTTTGCCGTCCGTTCTCTTGGGATGCTGTGAGCTTAGACTGGCTTCTGCCGAGTCGTTCTGATGAAAAATGCCATGTCGGAACTTGCTAAGCTCTAGCCCTCTGAAGGAGAAGCCAGTAGACTGATCGTAGCTGCCAGGCACATGCTGGGAAACTGCCTTTCCATAGGTCCAAAAATTCACCCAAATCCTCATTGAGCCCAGCTGTCCCTGCCGCCCAGGGTTGTCTTTGCTCTGCTGTAATGGAAAGGCGGACAGCTGGCTGCGGGACAGAGCCCACGGCTCTCGCGAGGGTGGCAGCTCCCTGGGCAAGGGAAGTGTTGAGAGTCAGAGCCTCTTTTGTGAGATGAGAGACGTTCCTGCACTGACCTTGCATCCAAATGGTGAGTGCCTTCCTATGACCAAAGGCTGGAAAAACTGGCTCTGTGTCATAACATAAATATTAACCTACAAAAGAAGTTTCGGAGACACAGACTTTGTGCCAATGAGTGGTATTTTCCCCTTTGCAAGGAAAGGTTTGTAAGGTCTTATCAAGAATTTCTGGCAAAAAATACAGCACATTTTGGGAGCAGGGTGTGAATACATGCACGTGTTCTCAAGGTTAAAAAACTGCTCTTACAAACTTTTAGGTAGTCAGAAATGCACAGACAAACCTGAGGTTTTTGGTAGTAAAAAATACCTGTATTCTGGTTCTGATGAAGATGTCTGCCTAATCTTGTAAGAGGCTAACTTGACTAAGAACACCTACGTGGTCCACAAGTACACTAATAATTAAAAAGCATCTTAAGAGTTTGGTTTGGTAAAATGCAGCTTTTTAGTAACATTTAATAAAAGGCAGAAAAGAACTACATTGGTGAGTTCATGGCTTGTTTTCATAGTCTTGATTGTTGCTGCGACCAGCACTTTTTGACCAGTCCCCTCCCATGTCTGAAGCAGAGAACCACCTCTACTGCAGATGCTCTTCCCTAGGAGAGAG
The DNA here is from genome assembly GCF_964195595.1 of Calonectris borealis. Lineage (NCBI taxonomy): Eukaryota > Metazoa > Chordata > Aves > Procellariiformes > Procellariidae > Calonectris > Calonectris borealis. Next base: position 29,923,387 of record NC_134312.1, read on the forward strand.
ATGCTCACATGCAACGCTGAGAACATGATGCTGGGAATATAGCCAAGGAATATACATCTTCAGGTGGACTAGCGCCTCAGAGGAGCCCATGTAAAGAGATGATATCTAGTTCCAAGCCAGCACTTGTGTTCCACCCCCCCATATGATCTGTGGCTTATTCTTGACCCAGTGATCCAGACATACACTCCCTCCACATGGATTCTTATACCCTGAGGAATGGTAGACTTTACTGCTAAAGAGAAAACAAGTGAATATCCACATCATTGTTATGTAGTAGTCAGGTTGGGAGCAGAGATTTTGGGTCAAAAAAAAAAGAATCTCAGGTTCCAAATTCCAGGACACACTTTCAAATTGTCCTGGTTTTGGCTGGGATGGAGTTGATTTTCTTCCTATTAACTGGTATAGTGCTGTGTTTTGGATGGAGTGTGAGAATAATGTTGATGACACACTGATGTTTTGGTTGTTGCTAGGTAGTGTTTGCGCTAGTCAAGGACTTTTCATCTTCCCATGCCCTGCCAGATGTGCAGGGGGCTGGGAGGGAGCGTGGCCAGGGTGGCTGGCCCAGCTGGCCAATAGGCTATTCCATACCATATGATGCCATGCTCAGCATATAAGGCTGGGTGAAGAAGAAGGAGGGGGGGGCGTTCGGAGTGATGGCGTGTGTCTTCCCAAGTAACCGTTACGCGTGATGGAGCCCTGCTTTCCTGGCGATGGCTGAACACCTGCCTGCCGATGGGAAGCAGTGAATGAATTCCTTGTTTTGCTTTGCTTGCGTGCGCGGCTTTTGCTTTCCCTATTAAACTGTCTTTATCTCAACCCACGAGTTTTTCTCACTTTTACCCTTCTGATTCTCTCCCCCATCCCACCCGGCGGGGGTGGTGAGCGAGCGGCTGCGTGGTATTTGGCTGCTGCCAGGTTAAACCATGACACCAATGTACATGTCCTAACCACCGCAAGATAGCCTCCCTTTCCTCAATTCTCCTCCTGGCTCCGCAACTTGTGGCTTCTTTGCTGCACAGTGGTCCAACACCAGCAACAGGCTGTCTTGCACCTCTAATTTAAATGCTGATGACTCAGAGAGATGGCATTCAGTCCATCCCCCTCCTTAATGTCTCCTCCTGGTTAGCTCTAGGGTGTTTCCTGCACAGATTATTTCAGCCTGTCCTTTTGCACCACTGCTTTCCACATACCCAAAAGGAAACAGAAATGTATGTATGATGTTTTGAATCTATGCTGGGGGCTAAGCACAACATTTAGGAGCTGTTGCAGTGCCTACTAATTTGTGGGTGCCCAGCTTCTCTTTTGGCTCTTATCTGGAATCAAATGCTTTACAGAAGTCTTGGGGAATGTGTGTGCACACCCTCTCTGCCCAAGCTGCCCCAAGAGCTCAGGCATAGTGTGTGCTGACAGATCTACACGGCTTCCAGGTCAAAGCATGTTGTGCCTATCTGGGTAGGAGAAACTTAGCAATAGTCTGCACCTGCTAGTATAAATGTGCTTGAAGAACTTTATAGCCATCTTTATCAATCAGATGGGTAATATCATAAAAGAGTAATAAATGAACAGACTTTTCCGTTATAAACAAATTTTGATTTGATTTTGATTTTGATTTTGATCTGTAGTTAAGTAATCCCCAGTCGCATCCAGACTCTATGTATGATCTTCCCTGCGCTAACTGTATAGCTACTTGGATCATCCAGTTCTTAAAGTATCAGTTTGCCATTAATGTCTTGAGTCTTCTGGGATTTCATCTGTGCAATGTTGATGTTGATTATCTGTGGCACAGTATTCGACTGTTTTTCGGCTAGGTTAACAAATCTACCAGAAGGCTGTTGCAGGGATTTTGATACCTCAGCTAACTTGAGCATCCCAGTACCTCGCTGCATTGTGCAGCGAAGACTTAGGTTTACACTTCTTTCTAAAGCCATTTCTTTTAACATTCCTGAGTGCAGCTTTCTGGCCCTGAAGATATGGAGACATTGTGTTATTTAACATCCTTCCCAGTGACTGAGGGAATAAAATGCATGGTATATAAAATGAAATAAAATATGAATTCATTAACCTCCTTCTTTCAAAACAGAGGAGAAATAAGTATTAAGGATTCTTTAGTATTCCATATTCCATATTATTCCTCTTTATTGATCTTAATAGATTAGCCTCATTATTTTTTGCTAGTACCTTTAGATTCCCTCTTCAGTTAACTTCTTAACTTCTGATTTGTATATTTTGGCCATTTTCCTTTGTACTATAATCTGTTTTATCAATTAGATTGGAAGTTTCATAAAGATTTTTCAGCCTTTTAATGAATCATATAGAGTGCCACTTCCAATTCTTTTGCTAGTGGGAAAGAGGAAATGCAGAGTTTTAGAAGAATATACAAAAATACCAAAAGAATCAACAAACTGTTCTAAAACTCACAAGTGTTTGACAGGAATTTTGGCCAAAAGCTAGTTGAAACACCCTTAAATCAAAACGTGAACTGAATATATGGGATATTTGTGGGTGAAGATGTACATTTGGGAGCTGGGAGGACCATCTCAAGAGATTGCTTTCTGACATTTAAATTCTTGGTAAGCTGCATAAACACATAGATAACAACTAACGGTGGCTGATCAACCAAATAACTGGCTGATCTCTTCAGTTTATTTCCACCAGCTAAACTGACACCACAGACAGCTGCACATATGTTAAATACTTTCCTCGTATTATTTTTCCATGTGAGCCGCTGCTGCAATTGCCACAGGGATGTTACTCGCTCCATAATGGGAAGGGAGATTGTCCACAAAATGTCAAATGGGGAGGAAAGCAGCTCGCAAAGCTGCAACTAAGTTGTGGTCTTCCCTACGAAAGCATTTGAAAACTTCTCACCTATGGAGTTAGATATGTGCTGTAATTATCAGAGAAAGAAATGGCGAAGGAGGAGAAAGTTTTACCTAAAGCATTCATGAACAAAGAAAAACAGAATGAGTGTTAATCTTTTTCTCTGAAGTTAGATTGAATTACAGCATAAAAGGCCGACTGCAAACACTTGCTATTTGTGAGTAACTTTACTCACATGAAAAGTCCTTGACTTCTGCGAGATGACTCTCAGTTACTTGTTTTCCTCTTGTCCCTCCCATCCACTCTCAGTGTTTAGACAGTATTTCGGATGGGTTTACCTTCGGCAGCAGTTGGTTGACAGAAAAGGTCAGAACCAGACCTAAAACATCCATTTGTGGCTGAGGGGTTGATGGCTGAATCAATTTCTTATTATTTTTAAACAGCACACTTCATGGCTAATGATTGGGTTTTTTCCAAAATTTTCAGCGAGGCAAAAAGAAGATGCTAAATGAATTATCCGAAACAAATTATTTCCTTTTCTGAAATTCTTAACTAAAAACAGAAAGTGAGATTTCCAGGGAGATATAGTGCAAACACAAGAAGGAACAGAAGGAACAAGAGAGTTGTTCTCTGGAGCAAGTTGCTATGCATTGTGAGTAAAAGTAGTAGAATTTTACTACGTATCAATAAGCTGGTAACATGCAACGTACACAGATAGCTGTGTTCATGCATAGCTTCTGATTCACTGTTCTAACAAGAAAGATTATGTGTATTGTATAGATGACACTGAAAGCTATAGGCAAGGATATAAATAAGTTATTGTATAGACTCACGTATATTCTTTTCCCTTCTGGCAACCCCATGGGAGTCAACGTTAATAAAAACTGTAGCTAAGTGTTTATACCATTACGAGCTTAACATCCTCATGGCTTTCATGAATACCAAATGAGCTTCATACCAGGTCACTGTTAAGTTTTATTTTTTGCTGGTGCACCTGCTGACAGGAGGGATTTTTACTAGCCTACCCATGCGCACAGGTATACTCTATGTCAGCCTCGCTGGAATCATGGTCCATGTAAATTGTTCATAAAAAGGCTTAGAAGGTGTAGCCAGTAAACCTGATATGTGAAATCATTACCTACAAGAAGTTGCAAAACTGCATCTACGATGAGGATGCTCAGGTGCTAAGCGTGCAACCTTATCAGGGTGGAGGAAACAAAACTTGTGCTAGGTGTAGGATGGAAGAGAGGATGTTGAAATGAAAACATCTGGCACTGGTGCCCATGAAGCAAAGACTTTGTGTAATGCAAATATGGAAGTAGCATGGTATAAACAAGAGTGGAAACATGGAGATGAGCATGCTCCAAGGGAAGGCTTCTGGGGTTGAGGCCATTCACCTTGCCACGGGCAGGTTGGACTTTAATTCTTATTCTGATCATTACTGGTCAAACTGTGTTAGAGCCATGTTTGGGTGCAGTAGACTTGACCAAATCTTTGCCACAGAACTGAGTCTGCGATCACTCTTTCAAACGAGCCTAATGCTAAGACCTCTTCCCTGTATCCCCACTGGCACTGAGGTTATTGAACTCAAAGACATATCTGGTAACAACAGCAGAAACAGCAAATGCTGTATTGATCAGCAGACATGGAGACCACTAATGAACCCACACAACACCCTGGTGTATCTTTTTCCAGAGCTTTAGTCTTGAAGATATCTTTTGTTAAAAAAGTCTGAAACACTCCAATGACTCCAGTGGCTGTCTTTCCTGTGATATGAGAGGGTGCTGGATTACATCCAGTGGGAGAAGTTTTCACTTTTTTTTCTAAAATGCAATGGCACTTTAAGGGTATTCATTTAATTAAACATTCATGTGCTTTATTCCACAAGTGTCACTAGGCATTTTATAAGTATAAGATAAAGGACAAATGATCTGAAATAGTCTAAGAGTAGGATGTGTTCCGAGTGACTTAAATATCTGATGTCTTAGTGACAAAAATACACAAACACATAAAGGAATAAATAATTAAGTAAATATAAAAGAAAGCACTTAAAGAGGATATTGTGAAGGAGGCAAATGATACAAGGAAGAGCACTTTGAAAAGAGCAGTCTGCTCTCTAGTGCACGTGTCACTGAGGAAGATGCAGTTTAAGTATTTTCATGTAGCTTTTATCCTTTGCTCTCCATTTCCATTTTTCAGCTTTTTGCGTGGAATACTTCTCAACCTACTTGAGCAATCTATGCTTAGGAAACTAGTACAAGGTGGCCATCAGACTGTCCTCTTTAGCCACTGCAACAGGCACCTTCAGAATTTGGCTCATCCCACTCTGATGCATTTCCCGGAGGTACATGAGATGTTTTTGGGCATCCTTGTAATTGCCCATTGTTTCATATCTAAAAAGAAGAAATTACTTACAAACACTTAAGCTTCTGAGAAAAATTACGTGAGTCTTTCCTCTATGTTCCTATTCCTATTTTTTTTCTAGTACTTATCTCTCCTTGCCTCATTGGCATCTAAATATGTAATTGTTCCTTCCTATCTGAAATCTATTCATTTTTTAATTTTCCTTTTAATTTTAAGTTCTGTGCAGGATCCCAGAGTTCCACTTTTGTTTCTTTTTTTTTTTTTAGCATGGAAATGAAAAGTGAAGATTTATGAATGATTTTGCAGAAAGGGTATGTAAAAAATCTGTACTTCCTAGCAAATTATATGTAGGGTTCTTTTTCATCTTTTTTTGTAAGGAGGGAAATCTTGGTTGGACATGCACCAGGCATGCAGGGCACTGACACGGGGAATGCTGGAGGAGCAGCAGAGCGTGTGGCTGTGAGTGCCCGGGAGGCCGGGGAGGCAGGCAGCCTGGCAGCCCGTGGCACGGGCAGCGGGGAGCCAGGGAAGGAGCCAGCCTGCGGAGCCAGGCAGGCTGCCAGCCCCTGACCAGCGGGCTGAAAGGCTGGCGAGAAAACACAAAAAATGACTTGATTCCCTGTCAAAGGTTTTGATGGAATCGACAGGTTCCAGTGAAATGTTTTGATTCTATTAAATCAGAATTTAATGATGGAGAACCATTTTGCTGGCAAATTTCTGATTGACCGGCAATCTCAGCTTCGTTGTAGTGATGTGTCCTGCAGAATATATACAGTTTAGGACCGGAGGTGCTTGACTGCATTCTTTAATTCAACGCCAGTTCTGGTAACTCAACAAAAGTTAGTTTAAAGAGAAAGCTATACAAATCAGAGATTATTTGGGACACCAACAGTCATCTTTGTTTTCTATTTTATAAGTAAACAAGTCAGAGATAACCAGTTTTTTTTTTTTTAACTGATGGTCAATACAAATAATTACCTTTAAAAGTTACAGGTTTTTTCTAGAAGCTGCATTACAGCTGAGAGTTATAAGCTCAGCTGTACAGCCAGCTGTCCACCAAGAGGGAACATCCTGCTTTTCTTGGTAGCTGCGGCTCCTCAACACGCCTTGCGTGGGATCCATAGCTTAGGTGGCCACAGCATGACTCAGGTCAGCGAGCTGATGCAAAGGCCATTTTTTTGGTTTGGTAGTGTAATTTCAGCCAGGTCGTCCAGCTGGGCCACTTCACCCCACAGTCCCCAGCTGCTGGATCAGGGAGTGGGGAAAACAGCAGCAGCCCATGGACTAGTAGGCCAGGTCCTCGCAGAGCAAGTAGTCACTAATACATGTCTGCAGCATGGCTCCCTGCATACATGTGCAGATACTTCTGAAATTTCACTGCCATTGTTCACAAAAATAAAATGCTCTTCCAGAAAAATGACTAGTTGTATAATTGTAAATGTTTGCAGTGTCCTTTGTCTTTAACCTCTCACAGTGTGGTGGCACAGTTTCTTAGAGTTTCTCAAACCAATGGCTATGATTGCAGCTGGGGTGATTATTTATTATTAATACTGCGTTTACTATCCCACTAAATTCTTTGAGACAACGGACCGTTAAGTAGTACGAGGCTGACTGAAGTGCCTCTACCATTTAGGGGTTAGCAACTAAACGGCCTTGTATAATTTGAGTCAATTTCTGCCCAAGATTCCAGGGTGTGAACTCATCAGGATTACTCATTGTGAAAGGAATGCCTCAGGGTTTAGTACTTTGACTTTATTATTTTTTCCTTCAGCTATTCAAAACCTTGGTTCGTTTGTAGGAAATGTTAATTATCCTTTCTGTGCTGATATCCCACTGCTGTTTTATAAGCAAAGCTTTGCTTGTGCAACTTCAAAAGAAATCTTCAAACTCAATATTACCAAGTTTGAATATTATCTAATTAACCTCCCAGTCTGTCATGCCTTGTTGGTTATCATGAAATAATCACAGCCCCTCAGGTGTTGAAGCTCTAGATGCAGCTAAGTGCCTCTAATTCCCTAAGGGGGTGATTAGCTCATGATAACAATGCTCCCTTGAGTTGTTTTATTGCTTTTATAAAAAGACTTTATTGTGGGGGAAATGTTTATTTTTATGCAGGAGGAAGATGGAGCTGACAGTTGAGGCTGGTAAGTGACTGTAGCTCTTACTCCTGAGCCATGGTGCAAACTTTGATACATTCTGAATCTCCTCGGCCAATCACAGCATGCTGGCTGGTAATTAAGCTCCTGCTGAACTCTCAGTGTGGAGAGAGAAAATAAATACTTCTGGTTCTGCCAGAGGTGAGCAGTTAAAACAAAACAAGACAAAGTAAAACAAAAGATTCCTTCTGCAGGGATCATAACCTCCAGAGTCTGGAGTATTTTGATGCTCTGGAAGTCACCAGATTGGTTTCTGTGCATTGTTTCCCAACCAAAAAAATCTTTGCTTAAGTACAAAAAACGGAAAGTTCGAGTCAGTTAAGTTAATAGCTGGACATTTCTGACAAAATCACTACAGCTAGCAAAATTTCTAAGCATTAAAAACCCAAACATTTAAATCAATATGTTAATTGTAAGCCTCTGACCATTGATTTGATGGCTTAAGTTATCTAAACTTTCCTAACCCAGCTGCCTTCAGATCTTTGCCTCCTCTCTTTTCCCACAAAAGGTACGCTGCAGAACATTGCTTCTACAGTGCCTCCCTGTTCAAAGCCTTATAAGAAATGCTGTGTCTGCCTGCCAAGTTGTCCAGCCCCTTTTCATGTAAACGAAATGACTTTCCACTCCAGTCCAAAGACATGTGTACATGAGACTTGCCTAATGACAACTAGGTCGTTGACTTTTTATGGAATTATAATGCTTAGTTGCAGAATTGGTTCATTAATGATGAAAGGAGAAAGAGAGTCCTTAATTGACTAAACAAGAGTTGAAAAAATGTGGGGTTTTTTTCTTGTATGGAATGACCACAGAGAAAAATAAGCCAATTTGCACAACAAATATACTGTGAAGAGCTGCTTGCTGTAGCTAATAATATAAAACTTTGTCAAGGATGGCTAACGTGGGCAGAATGTCTCATTCTGGGCATCACTGTGATAGTTTTTACATTTAGAGTTAAATTTTCTGACATTTTTCCTATTTTTAATACAAAGAATTCTTGTGAGGATTTCTAAACCTTAGGTTATTGATATACACATTCATCATTGCCATATGCTCTCAGCCTCATCTTGTAGTTTTGTTTCAGATCATCCTTTGTTCTTTTGTTATAGCAGATAGACCTCTAACATCTTTCTTCCCTCTCAGAAATTATCTCATGTTAAAAACCAGTCACTTTACTACAATAGATTTATGAAATCTATGAAAGGCTCAGCATAGGGAGTGATCAGGTCCGGATTTATTCAGAATAATTTGGTCATAGCCTCTCCACACTCGTCTGTTAACAACGTCATATCCGCCAGGTAAAATATAATCAGGAACCCCCAAATTTACTTTTCAGAGGCCAATGCAACAAGTTTCAGAGTTAGTGACCATGAGATTCAGCACTTTCTAGCAATTTCCTGTCATATGTGGCTTTACATATTTATATACAGTATTGTATCTGTATATCCCAAATTACAGATTGACCATCCTTCTCAAGTTCCAAGAAATCTTTCATGCTAACTTTAGATGTAAAGATAATCTTCAGTATTTACCTTTCCAGAGTCAAAAGTTTTGAAAACTGAATGTCGTCTTTGCCACCAACATGTAATGTGCAGGGAAAAACAAGCACCTCAGCACCGTTATCTCCACAGCAAACTGCAATTGAATTATGTACATATGCAAAGGCAAGAAGGGTGGCCTGATAGCTAAAATCTTGGGCTACTTGTCCAATCAGTCCATAATCGCAGGGCTGGAATAAGAAAATCAGTTGTGTGATTCAATATTCCTTTTTAATTTATAAAATTCAGCTCAGATTTTGGTATCAATGTTTGGCAAAAGAATGCTGAGTTTAAGATACCAATTTTGTTACACAATGGCTACATATTTTAATCCTTTCTGTATCATCTTTTTACTGCTAACTACTTCCCAGAAATATACAAGCAGCACACTCAGTCTCTCAAGAAAAAAATAATAGATAAAAGATGGGTTGCCTTAACAAGAAATCTTTTTTATCTGAATAAGATCACACTAGACAATCTGGCCATTTCATGACTGTGGTTTTGGTGGTATTCAGACAAAGGTATATTGTAAGTATTGGATCAAAACGTTAAAATGTCTTAGAGTATTAGTGGGAAAGGTAACTCTGAAGAAACTCATACATAGTATGTAAGCGCATTTTGTTTCCTAGGTAACAGCTCTTGGTGATAACAGTTACATATAAAAAGCTGCACATGGGAAGCCATTTGCAGTGTACAACTATCACTGGTGAACAATACTACCTGTTTTCGAGCATCATTTTTGCCATATCATCTCTTAACTACAATATAAGCAACATATATAACACCTCCTTTGTAACTTAACACCACTCTTGTAACTTATGTACTGGGAGTAATAATTACCAAAAACATTTTCTCAGTCCAATGAAATGGAAAGATTTGGAGGTAAGTTGGAGAGTAGGCTGTTCTGGAGGGAAAGCTCTAGATGCTTCTCACAATCATTAATGAGGCTTGACTGCAGCACAAGCTCCCCTGCCCCAAAAAAAACCAGAAACAACCAGTAGATCTTTCTGTGATTGTCCTATTTATTACTCTACAAATACACCCCATGTAATCAATGCTAGAGCTTTACATTAGTAATTTAACCCTTGAGTTATTTTTTTCTATAAAAGAAGAAATGAAATATTCATTTGAACTGAAATGAATATTGCATCATAAAAACAATGAAGGAACGTGCAGGTCTAATAAATTGTAATGTACAATTTTATTCCACTTTACCATGAAGTTCTCATAGCAATTTAAGGTTTCCTTAAAAACTCATTTTCTTTTCCAACCATGCAATTTAAGTTATTTTTCATGCCCTATTGTCAATCAGAATTAAATATTTCATTTAATAATAATTTACCCTATCACTTAAGTTCTAAGAGTGCTTTGCAAATGTTGTTTCTGTGTCTGTGTGCATGTTTCCATATACATTTATGTTTCTCTATAAATGAAATAGCACAATTAACATTAAAAACAATATGCAGGCATTTTTGTGATTTTTACTGTAATGAAAATATTGTCTCTTAATGAACCTTAATGAAACAGTACTTTACACATGGTGTGAAAAGTTGCCAAGAGGTGTAAAGCAATTATTATGACAAAAAGCATGAGTTTTGAAGAGCCATTTCTCTTGTCAAGAGTGTGTGTGAAAAAGCAGAATGAAGACGTCCTTAGGGAAAAAATTAATTTTAATAAGCTTCTGTGCATGCTCAAAGATTGTATAAATCTAGGCTCCAAGTATAATCTGTAATACAGTAATCACCTAGAAAGCTAACTTGAAATAAAAATCCTAAACCCCTGTCTTGCCAGTCTGTGAACACAGCTAAGTTTCCATTGCCGAATGATGAGAACTTCATACCGGAGATGACTCAGGTGAAGGTCCCCGCCACGCTCCCCTCTCAGAGGCGCCTGCTTCCTCCCTGGCCTACCCAGCCGCTCACGGCAATTGCTTTGCTCTTTTGCCTTGCTTTGCTTTCATTATTGCTGCCATATTTCCTGGGGTGCTCTACATTGTCTGTACAGCTTTTGTCATGGTTTATCTCCAGGAAATGAAGGTTCAAATAAACATGGATCCTTGCTAAAATTAATACATGCAATTAGGTAAAAAATAAAAAGAAAAGAAAAAGCATTTCTAGAATCACTGACGCTCTTTGTCCTTAGCAGGCTGTAGGTTCTTCTTTTCAGGCCTGTCACTGTGAGACACCAGCAAAATTTTATTAGAAGGGGCACAATTATTGAGTATGAAGTTACTAGGAGTTAACTGATATAACTGTCATGTACCTGGCTAATGCCTCCCCATTTGCTGATGCCTGAAGTGCCCATGTACTGTTACTGTGAAGAAGCTGCCATGCGTGAAGTTCAGTCCCATCAACTGACTAATTCAAACCTTGTGCACAGTTTGGGTCATTCGTGAAAAAGTAATGGGGGATTTCTGACTAGAGAGTTTAATGACATAATACAAATATTCTCTCTGGAAATATACATTCCTCTACGCACCATTGGGCAGTGGCAGAGAGTTGTTTCTTATGGGGAACTTCTATCCATCTGAGGTTTTGGGTAAGTCCGTTCTTTATGCAGTGGAAGCAGTTCAAAGGCTCTTCACTAACAAACAAAAACAAAGCAGTCAGCTCCTTCCTTTTCTACAGATTTGCAGGAGCAAGAGGGTGTCTCCAGTGTAACATAGAGAGAGCACATTGGAAATACCTGAGAAACTTTCCAAATTGGCCATCAACATGGATTATTCAATAAGAGGAAGATAAAGAGTTAGGGAATACGAAGAGGTCAAAAGCAAAACACAAATTAAACAATGGCCAAAAAAAGAACCATTAAAAAAAAAAAAAGACAGCAATGGAAGTAATCTGTTTCAGCACAAATCCAGCCCTCCACTGGGAAGAGGTCATTACATTTTTTGAAAATTAAGTTATCCAGTTCCCATCATCAACATATTGAGCACTCCTATGTCATGGACTTCTTCCCATACCTGCAAAAACCCTACTTGCAAAACTTCAGTCTCCTTCTAGACTGCCAATAAGAAATATTCCCTTATGTCTACTCATCTCCTATATATTTGTCCCCTTCACGATTGTTAAGAAAAGTGGGAATGATAAAGTCAGAATTAAACTGTAATATACTCCAGCACAGTGAAGAAAGGCCGTACTATTAAGTCTAATCCAGGTAATCAGTAGTAGAAGATTCCTGTCTTAAGCACTCACCGTTTTTCTCGGAGTTTGACCATGCAGGTATTAAGGCAGAGAGAATGGTATTGGAGAACATATTTTCAATAATTTTCATCTTTCTCTCAATTTACATAGCCCTGGAAAAGTTCTCTGTCTGGAGTCCAGAGGTCCTTGAAGCCAGCTGGTCAAGTACATCCAGTTCATCACTAGCACTGCCAGCCTCTAGTTGTAGTGCTTGAATGCCACTTGCATAATTTGTGTGTTTTCTGGTCATTGTCTTGCTGCCAAGCTTCATAAGGCTGATCATTTTTCTCTATATTTAATTTTCACTATCTAGCTGCACTTTTACACTTCCCATTAATTCATTTTCTTTAGCTTTTCTCTCACTCTTATCCACTCATCTTGTATGTGTGACTAATTTTAATTACTGTGGCATTCCCAGCTGGGAAGCTAACGGGAGGCTTGATATTGCTTTGGATTGGTGCCCAAAAGGGCTGCGCTCTCATTGGTCACTTGTGTATTTTCAAATAAGATGACAGAACATCAGCAATACTGTGAAGCAAACCCATCCAAGGAATGCAATAAACCGGAGGGGAAGAATGCCCCACACTTTTCTCACACAGAGTGCGAGCAGGATGCGAAAGCTTCGTCTACGCTGTATATGATGAAGGTAGCTCAGATGAAGTGGGCCAAATTCAGTGTGGTCCATGACCTGGCTCTGCTCAGCCATGGCCATGGTGTTACACAGTCCAATTTTTGATTACTCGGCTCTTAACTGCCCTGTTGGATCGTTACAGGAAGGCACTTCTCCGGCTGTCATCTATGTCTCCAACCAGCTGTATGACTGCTGTTGCAAAGGAGGTGAACTAGTTCACACAGCAGTGAATGGCTTGTTGGCATGTGATTGACTTGGATGGGCATGTTGTCTAGACTGCCAGCTGGGGAAAGGGGAAATAAATTAGGAATTCACCTCAAAGGAAGAAGACCTCTGAGTAGCATCTAAACCTAAAAATATAATTTTTATTTATCTTAGCATATTTCTCAGGCATTCCAATAGATACTTCACAGACAGAGCAGGAAATGGCTCTGAAGCACAATGTCCTCAGAGAAAACTGGAAAAGAAATTTGAACCTCATCTACATACAAGAAGCACTTGAAATCATGAGAACTAAAACACACACATTGAGAAAACCAGAATGTACAAGAGTGATTTCACTGCAGTAAAATGGAGAGAACTCTTGGACATGTAAGTCTTAAAGGTTTGGAATAGCTGGGAAACTGGCAGATGAGGTAGCATGTCATCAGTGTGTCATCAGTGTGTCATCAGCAGCAATATGCTAGCCTGTCATTGCCACTGCTAGTCTATTATAAAAAGAAATAACTCATGACCTTTGTGAGCCTGAATTAAATGTGATATATTTCTGAATCAAAGTCAACTCTTTGAAACACTTCTCTGCCAACCAACCTACTGGCAGCAGCGCTGGCTGATTACTTCTGTGACTGTCTCAGCTTCTCATGCAAGAGTGATGATTTTCTTACAAAAGGTTTCAATGTGTTTGTTTTCTGGTCAAGTTACTCACCAGTGTTACTACATACATTCACCTCTTTAATGCAAAGCTTTTAATGGCCAGATGAGAAAAAGAATTGTGGGTAGGATTAAAAGCCTAAAGTGAAAATGAAGCTCTAGGTCCCCTTTCTCTTTATCGTCTAGCCTGTTCAATAACCTGGGAGGTATTAAAATCATAGGCATCACCATTTTCTCCAGCAGAATTTCCTGTATGTTTGCTGTTCTGCCTCTGACCACGGCCAGCTGCAGCTCGGTGCAGCACAGCCTGATATCTCTGTCATGCCTGGTCCATGAATGGTTCTCTATTCACCTTGTCTTCAGAGCATGATTTATTAGACACTGTTAGATCAAATCTAATGAATCTGACTCTGAAAAAAATCCTGCTTGAAGTCATCCTCCCAAAAGCTCAGAGGTTTCTGTAGTCATTTGCCATGTGCGAAACATGCACTCAGTTTTGTCCAGGGGGATACGAACCTACATTTCTCAAGACACTTTCATAACCATTGGATTGTCAGATATCTTTAGGTGAAATACTCATCAGAACAGTTTTCTCCATCCTTAATGTCAGCTTCTAATGTCCTTGGGCACTTAGTGTCCTAACTACTAAGTCACACATACATGAAGTCACACTTTCTCTGGCTCCAAGAATATATAACTAGTCTATGCAGACAGAATCAAAATGTTCTGCTGCCCTCTGTCATAGCTTGATTAATACGTCTTTCTTTAGGACATGATGTGAATCTAAATTATGAATGCCTAGGTTAAAAAAAAATAGAAAGCTTGTGACACTATTGTTTCCTATGGTGTTTTGGAAGAGAGACTTATCTCAATTTCTAAGGGCTTATATATCTAGAAAAAGGTTCAGAAAAGTGAGTTTTGAAGGGAAAGAGTATCTTCCATCAACAGTGTTCAGTACTTGATGAAACACTGTCCCCACCCTTCCCTGGGGGGATCTTAAACAGATCTTTTGCAATTCGCCCATGATATTCTCCAAAACAAGCCCATGTCCAAGGACAGTGCTAGAACTGCATCGACAAAAATTGTCCATGCAAGTTCATACGCCAGTGCATCCACTGCTCTCATAAGAGTTCTAGCTGCATTAAAAATCACTCATGAGAAGATTGGATGGAGTGCGATAACATAACTGAAACAGAGCACATTTAATTCAGGTATCAAAAGCCGTGCTCCGAAGTATATACAAATTCCTTTTATAAATAGTTGACAACTCTTCATTCTTAGGAAAAAAAGACAAATTTCAGCAGAAAATTAATTATATGGTCCAGACAGGATGAATCACAGATCTTCATTTAGGATGCACCTAATGACCACTACGTGGGGAAGATTTGCATACAAAGGAACTGATAAAATTTGACAGGGAAAAAAGAATCACAGTGTAATTTATTGGCACTCAGTCCTCTACTGTTGTGAAACAGGATGTTCGAGAAATTGAGTCAAGTTGTCATGGAATGAACTTGAGTTTAGATGTTCCAGATTGTACAACTGCAGAACTTCCTCCTCCCTTAGAGCCTGGTCCTCAGAATAGAACTGGTCTTACTTATAGAGTAAATCCTCAAGTTTGATCATTTGTGTTGGAAATGTTAAAATGGAAATGGAAAGTGATAAGTACTGATTTAAAACAATTAATAATTAATTTTAAAAATTGTTTCGGGGGAAACTAGGCACGACTGGTTGGTTCGGAAGGTATATAGTGTAGTCAGTTCTTGAGAAGAAACAGTGATCTCAGAGTAAATGAGGGCTGTCTTCAACACTTGTATTTAATACTGAAACTGTTAAACGATATGGTTCATGCATTATTCTAGAGAACTGCTGCATACAATAAGAACTAACTTTGTCTCTGCAGAGAGGGTAAGAAAAAGTTTGGGCATTGTTATCTGTTCTAATCAATGTTTTTTATAGTTAGCCTAGTTTCTTCATGACTGGAAAGGGGAAACGGGGCTTCAGGTGATGTGTACTCATTGCAGGCAACCTAACCAACAAATACTTTGAGAACACAGCAAACACCTGAAGAGGTTTTATCACTTTAATATCAATTGATTGAATACAGTTATTCTTGATCGCTATCAGTCAAGTGTTTCTGATAGTTGATTATCGTGGAGCAATTATTATTGAAATACAGATGAGGGAATGAATTTGAAAGTCTTTTTTTCTATTTTCATGCCGAATACCCAGACACTGAATTTTGTGGGAGCTCATAGTTACAGTGATTTTTGCTTTATTTCTCATCCTGCTCATCTTAGAGTCAAAATGTTATATTTCATGCCTATTGGTTAAGCATTTTTAAGAGGACCCTGATCCATGAGATTTAAATGGATTTTTTTGTTGTTCACATTCTCATTTTTTCTTGCTTTTTACATTAGCATCTTAGGCTTTCAGCCCAGGAAGCTGAAGTCGCCCGCGTGGGACGATCTAAAATTTCTCAGTCAGATGGCTAAGGGCATCTGTTGGTTTTGGTCTGGATGTGCTGTTCCCCCTGAAGATCCAACATAATAGCACACATGACCTCGAGCCCTCTTTTGCACCAGAGAATTAAATGGTTCCATCCTGATGTTACTGGATTTTCAGAGTATATAAGTCTTTATTGGAAAGTCTGTTAGAACAGAAGGAAAACAGAAAGTGTTGAAGTAATGCTATAAAATGCAACAGGATTTTTCAAAAAACCCATAAAAAGATAACACTATTCTAAGATAGTTACACATTAATTTCTGAAGTGCTTATTTTCTTTTAGTCAAGTTAAATTCTGTGAGTCACATTAAATTCTGTGTATTTTGTATACTCGTATTTCCTTATGTTTGTGGGCCTCACTTTTTCCATTGCAAATACCTACTTTACATAGCCTGAACTCTCTCAGATGCAGAAGTGTCACTCCTATTGTGTATTGGTATAACCGAAAGAACATTAGGATTTGTTGTGTAAATGTGAGAACATGCCATCTGTTTGGCAATGGGAAGCTGAAAACTGAGGGAAAACATTAGAGGTGTTAGAATACCTACCAGCTGGAAACTGAGGGAAAACATAAGAAGAAATAAAATATCTGCCAGTTGGAAAACAGAAAGATACAGCTGGTTGCAAAATGCCTGCTTTAAGGGTGCAAATTCAGACGATAAGCTGCAGAAAGACATGCTGGGAAAAAGTTCCTAAAGACAGCCTTGAACTAGAAAATTAGTAGATGTGAAGAAATTGCTGGGGAAGGTGATCTTGAGAATGTGTTTTTTATTGTGGTGTAGATACCACTGTTCTGACACATATATATGTCTGTGATGTTTATATTCCCAGACAAAAGCCAGTAGAAAATGATACCAAGGGAAGGAACAGAATAACTTCAGTAGGAAAAATTACGGGGGTATTGTCAACTCCACGGTGATCTCTGTATGGTTAGGTAATTAATAACTTCAGAAGCAGAGATAAACACTCTACTGTTCCTGTTTATTTGATGGTCTTGATTAATTAAAATACAAGTTTCCTTTAAAAACTCGAGACTGCCTTTAATTACATTACTAAGTGTGGCACTTTGTTCTTCAGTAGCATTACACAGTGCATGCAGCCGGTTTTGCTGATTGAAGAGGTTTAAAAAATAAGGCAGGGAGTGTGGACATTTAGTAGCTGACTACAGGAAAATTGGTTAATGACTAGTATCATCTAAATGAGCCAGCAAGCTGAAAGACTCATAATCTCTCCCCATGCACAAATTTTAATTAAATAATTATAATGTCCTTGTTGTAATTATTTATCAGTAACTATGCTCCTGAGTATTGTCTCTTTTGCTTTCATCTGTTCTGTCAGCTCAGCTGTACAATGAAAAAATCAGTTTCAAAGATCTGGTATGATTAATTCTTATTACCGAGGGCCCTATTCTGCTAGCATTATTCAACCTGATTAGTACTTTACTGCACAATTAGTCACATTGAATTCAGCGGTGCTACATGTGCATTAAGGTGCTGCTCAAAGGAGTGGCAGAATTGGACCCCAACTAAAAACAGATTTGGAACTGATGGTCTAAAAGGATGGCTAAGATTCTAGTTCACATTTTCATCTTCTTGGTGAGAAGCCAATCAAGAAAAGAGCTAGCCCCATGAAGGCTTTGGGTGCCTCTGAGGCTAGTTCAAACTCTTGGTGTCCGTCCTTGCACCTGGGGACATGGAAAGACAGCTCAGCTGCCACAGTCCTTAACTCCCTGCTGAAGTGTGGGCCCATATGCTTTCCTTCTAGCAGCTGAGCCAGACTCACTCTTCTGTTTAAAATTATTAGTCTTTGCTTTAAGCAACACCCTGGTTGATGGAGCACTGGTTGAGGCTGTGGAAGACCCGAATTTGATACTTTCCTCACCCTTAGGAAGAGCATAAAGCATTTTCCCATGTTACAGAAGACTGTTCTGGATTATGAGAGTAGTTCTCGAAGTGGGTTACTCTGCTATCTATCACCAGTGGAAACTGTCTGCAGTCACACAGGTATGAGTTCAGGTCAAGTCCCTTTGCAAGTCTCTGTGGCTTCAGTCTAGCCTCTAGTTTCTTGACATCTCAGTAGCTATCAATAAAATTGCAGTTTTTAAATAAAACTGAAATTATTTCATTAAGCTATTTTCTTTTAACAGGTAAACTGCCTTCACACATAAGAGTGCATGAATACTTGAATCCCAAACACAGAGGTGTCTCCCGTTGTGACCAAATAACCTGAATAAGGTTAAAATGAAAATAATTGATCTTGAGTATCTCAAAAATTTATTCGTAAAACTGCCAACAACCTTTAAACACAGTTAAAACGTCAGCATAAGAAAGTTCAGAAAAAAACCCACATCAAGAGCTGCAGGGCAAAATGTGGTGTAATGCATCATAACCAACAGTGTTCCTGCCAGCTCTCAATCAGACGGTTTGGCTATTGTCAATACAGCCCTGTTAAATGCAGCTAGACGGCACCAGTAACTGCACTGCCTCGGCCAAGTTGGTTTGCTTATGCTTGCATGGCATTTTGTTACTAGCCTGCAAATCCAAAAATGAGCAATGAAAGAGGCAGAGTCAAAGAAAACCTAGGGACTACTTGAACCAGCAATGAGGTTTTTCAGCAAAAGACACTGCTTTGTTAATGCACGTGTCAAACTTGTAGAAATCTGCTCTTATGTTGAGGTTGAAATTTCTAGGCTGGGGAAGGGAAAGAGCAGGAGGACTGCCTCTTGGTTTCCATACCCAGCTGAGTTGGGACACAGACTTGATACAGAAGCACACACTGCCAGCAAAACCCGAATCAGCGTGTACAGTCATACTTTTCCTTATCTGCCAATAAATATTTAGATGACTAGTATAAAGCAGTAGAACACCAGACAAAGAGAGCAATAGGTATTACGAACAACAGTTTACTAAACATTAAGGAATAGAGCTAGATTGTGATTAATATGAGGTCAAAGACAGATATACAGTGAATAATGCAATAATATAAAAGACTAAGCTAGGACAGATCAAAGTCAGAATATAATACAGTTTTCTCTGCAGTAGATGTGCTGCATTTTCTTCAAGACTGAGTTTTCTTCTTAAAGGAAATTTCTAAATATGAAAATTCAGTTTAGTTTCTGGATATTTAATTCTTTAGAATAAATCAGAAATATACAGACCTGGATTCCTGGGAAAAGTAAATTTGAGTATTAAAAATACAGGGAGGAAGAATGTATGAAAAATTTAAAGAAAAAAACTAGAGTATAGTTATACGCAACTATTTTTAAAGCCCTTGCAGAATATGTAGGGATGAAATATTCTTGAATGGGTAGAGTAGGTATTATACTGACATTTCTTCTTCTGTTATGTGTGTGTGTTATGTGTCTGTGTTTAGAGGCATGACAAGCTGTTACTTCTGGAAATATGAGTAAAGATGAATATCTCAGCTTTCTGCTTTCTAAAATGGAAAGTATTGGAATACCTGAAACTATATAATTATATCGCTCAGTTAAGAGGTATTATAAACTATTATGAAACCTTATTCAATGGTGTGCAATTGTCACAAAGTAAGAATGGCTTGGGAAAGCGGATTTCTCAGAAATGCTGGGTAAGATACAATTTCATGCGGAAAATAAAAAAAGACACCTTTATTCAGGGTACCTGGATAGTTAGGTGTAGATGAAAGACTTTTTTCACTCCCTTTATGCAACTTCTATTAACAATGCAGAATTTTTCTCTAAAAATCTATCAGACATGAAGACGTGACTGGGTCTGTACAGGTACCACTCAGACCATCTCTTTCAGTAAAGGATTTAAAAGTTACCAGGGAATATACAATGACCAAATGCAGTAAAAGTTTTTATCTTCAATCATAATACACAAACTCAAGAGAAAAGGGTTGATTCCTAAGCTGCACACAAAATTTAATCACGAAAGGGAAAACAGGAAGGTTAACCAAATAGAGGCACGCCTTGTGCACGTGGACAAAGCCAACTTTTACAGAATACCCTGCGGGTGGTACCTGGCTCCAGCTGGGATGCAGCACATGTTTCCTAATGTTGATGCTGTGGAGATGGTGTGGACAGAAAGGATCCCTTTCCTCCAAGTGATGTTTGTGTTTGCAGTTCCCAAAATTCTTGCTAGTAGTGACCTGAAAAATAGACATCATGGTGGGCAATGTCCCTTAGTATCTGCTGGGTTGCCTGCCTAACACTCATCTTAAGAAAGTTATGCAAAAGGAAAACCAGATAGCAATCTTGTTGTAAGCAGTTAGACTTCTCATGAGGAAAAAATAATTTTCGTATAGATTGAATTATAATTTTCAATTAAAAGTTCTTTAAAAAGGCTAATAGTTAAAACTCATTAAAACCAACAGTAAGAAATTCTTTAACTGTATCAGGAAGAACACACTAAATAAGTGTCTAGGTCAACTGGACCACTAAAGTTGTAATTAAAAAGGATGAAGAGATTGTGGAGAAATTACATGAATTCTTTGTAATCAGTCTTCACTAATGAGGATGAGGCAGACATTTCTAACTCAAGGTTAATTTTTACAGATGAGGCATTGTCAAAGAGAGTGGCCTCTGAAGATGAGGCATTAGAGCAACTAGATAAAGTTAATGGTAGAAAATCCCTGGGGCTGGATAGTATTCATTTGAGAGTTTTAAAAGGGAAAAACAAAAAGTAGCCAAACTACTAACTAAAATATGTAATATACCTCTAATAACAGGAGCTATTCCTGAGGATTGATTTTTATCTAAAGAAAGAAAGAACAAAGAATGACCTTGGGAATTATAGAAAGGGAACAGTGCTTTAGTACCACTGAAATTGTCCAAAACCATTTCCATAATCAGCCATTAAAGGACCTCCTTAAAACTACCTAGGTATTATTACTATAAATTTATGATACATTTTTAAATTGATCTTCACAGCTTCTCTGGGTGTAATTTTTATTTTTCCAACCTTACAGAAATCCAGGAAAGAAGCCATAGAGGTTTAGCTAGGAATACAAGTAGGTATGATTCACCTTGATTTCAAAAAATCTCCTGACAACGTCCCTTGCTAAAGACTGTTGCCAAATACTAACAACAGTAGACTGAGAACAAGAAATTCTGTCATGTATCAAAAATTCTGTCATGTATCAAAAAATGATTGGTGGATAGGATATGGTTGGTGAGTACTCAGCAGACAGCCTGTCTGGGCGACTGAGGATTTAACATACTGTAAATTCACAAATGGTCTGCAGGAGGGATGGTCACTTTTTCCAGGCAAATTCTTATTTTGCAGAGGCCAGGAGAGCTGTATTACAATCACTTAAAAAAAAAACCCACCAGCAATACCTGCAGCAATCTTTGGGAGAGCCCAGCACTTCCCAGGTGGACCCTTGAGCTGGGCACGTGTGTGTCTGGAGAACATGAGTGAGTGCTGGCTCCTCAGCACTCCAGTGGGACATGCTGCACAGGAGGGCAGCACAGCTGCCGCAGAGCTGCGGGCTCTGCTTTTGAAAATAAACTGCAACCTGCAGGAACAAAAATGCTGAAGGAGAGCCTATTTAGTGTGTAGAAATAAGTTTGTCTCGAAAAAGAAGGCAAAAATACCAGGGAATGTCTTCAAGCTGAACATCCAGGATGTTCTAATGTTTTACCTCACCTCTGCAGTTAGCTAAAGGCTCTTTGACTCTGGCCTTTCTTTCATGAAAGAAATAACTATTTTGGGAGGATATTTGCTTTGTTAGTGATATTAAATTCCTGGAGAGTGTTGCAGAAAGAAAGGATTGTGAAAATCGTGATGAATAATGGAAATAGGCTTATTCTGTGGCACATTAAATCATTAGGGATAATATGCAAAACTATACACAATGAATGACTAGATGGAAAATCTTTCACAAATAATTTTGCATCCAAAGCACTCTCATAAGCTATAATCACCTGTGAAAGAAGTAGATTGAAGCCAAAAAGGGGTTTGCAGCTAAATCCAGCACTTTGTGTGATTTTTCTCATGAGCAGAACTATAAATAAGTTTTGGCAGGTGCTAACTTGCTTACTGTAATCACAGTTAAGATCTGAAATAATGTTTAGCAAAACAGTAACTATAGTTCCCACTGATTATGAACAACAGTGGGGATAGAGCAATACAGCTTTTGATATCATAACAACCTCAATGCTGGTTTAAAGTGAACCTTTATAGCTTTTGCTAACCTTTAAAAAGAAGAATTGTGGCTTCGTTACATTTATGGACTGTTCTTTTTGTTGCTGAGCTAGCAAAGTATAGATAACTATGCTTTAAAGTTTTGTCGTAGTTATATAGCTAATGAGCTGCTGTTACTTTCCAAGAGGGGAGACAGTAGCAAATTAAATTAGTTCTTAATGTAACCACACCATATTAGGGCTTTTGGCAGTTTAGCTGTGTTTGTTAAAGGTATGATTTCTTCATGATTGTAACCAAACAGGCCAGTGAAACTTTCTAGGGCATCGTAGGCCAGAGTGACTTTTTCATTTACATGTTAATGGAGTCTGCTCCAAGTAAAGTTAATTGAAGAACATGCATAAAGATTTGTTTGCTCTGTGGACAGATGCAATGGAAAAATCTGTTTAAAGCCATACACTAGGGTATGAATATTGATGTGAATGGGAAAGTAAATTATTATGGGAAAGTCATTTTTATCGCATACACAATATAGTTTGAATTCCATGGAGGGAAAAACATATATGCGGTTTCATACATTCCTTAATTTCAAATAAGAGACAGCAGTGATTAAGAAACTAATATACTCTTTGTTTCCCTATTGTGCTTCCTGCAGTGTTTCTGTATTTCTAGTTCTAAATTGCTGATTTTCAACTGTCAAGGTGGACAACCTCAGGGGGGTGTGCAGTTTATCCTTGAGGCCTCTATGAATATGTCAGCTGGCCTGTCTTTCCTTTTCCCTTGCATTTTCTCCATGTCTTCTTTTGAAGCCATGTGAAAACAGAACATTTCTTCTGAGGGGCCCCAAGCAAGCGAGGCTGGGGACAGATTTGCTAGAGCTTGAGGTGTGAGGGTGTTTTCCTGCCAGCTCCCTGGCCACAGCCCACCAAGAGGTAGATACGCCTTAAGCAGCATACACCTGCAAAGGGAGATGAGGGACTGCAGGCTGGGGCTGCAGGAATTTGAAGCAGATGGGAAAACCGTGCGTATTCACCCATTTGTGGACATGGAGCAAAGAGAAAGAGATACCCAAATTATTTAATTGAAGAAAAGGGGTCCAGACAAAAAAAAACTTGTGAAAAGTGTTTAGGCTACTATATTTTGGGACAATTCATTTCAGAGAGCCTACTTGTGACTCTGAACAGCTCAGGACTCAATTCACTTGTCTAAACATAAGATCTAGTGCCATCTCAGAGATCCTTTGACTCCAGCTGTCATTGTAAGAGGGCACAGATGTCTTTCATATATCTTATGTTATATCTGGCACCCCCATGTAGATCCCTCAGATACTCTGGAACCTCTAAAATGGCACTAGACACCTATGTTTAAGAAATAAGCTGAGCTTTCAGGATGGGATTCAGTTTGAGATTAAGACATCTTGTCATGAATGGATGATTTAGATCACTTAAAGAATCACTGCCAAAGGTGTTAGCAAAAATGGTTTTAATGTGATGTTGTAAAAGTGCGACTCAACAAAGTTCGATGGCAAGGTTCACTTTGTTACTCTACGGCACAATCATTTGAACAATGATTCAAAACTACCCAGACAAAATCAAAGTTACCAAGACACAAATCAAAGTTACCAAGTCATATCAAAATTACCAAGGTACAAAATCAAAGTTACCAAGGCACAAATTAAAGTTACCAAGACAAAATCAGAGTTACCATACTACAAGGTTATGCGTGATATTGGTCGCTTACCAAAGATCTGCTGTTGGTAAAAGGTCTCTCTTCCTCGCAGAGCAACCCTGGGAGGCGTCCCAGCTCAGGGGGAGATCCCTTGCAGGGATGCAGCCACGCTGCCTAGCAGGGAGAGCTCAAAGAAGGCTCACCTAGGCTGTCATATTTATGGAATAAAGTGGTTGGCTTGTAGTCAAATTACATGCGATGGGAAAGGTATGCATGAGACTCCTTGTACCCACAACTTTCTTTTTTCCTTGGCAAATGAGTCTTGGAAAAGCCACCCGCTATTCGTGTGTTGTTTGCATGACCGGTGTTCCAAGCTCATATGCATCGATGCTCACTGTGCCACTCTGCTCCTTTGTGGGTTTTCAGAGAGCAGATTGGAACTAGAGGATTTCTTGGCCCGGCTACAGCTCAGGTCTTTATCTTCTTTGGAGCCTGTACCAAACTATGGCTAGTTTGGTTAAGGGGTCGAGTGCATCCGAGCGCACACCTGGATCTACATGTAGCTGTTGACACCTGACCTGAGTATCTAAATCCCAGTAACAGACCATGGGATTCAAATCAGTTGCCAAAACACAGTGTGATTTGAGATACCCTTGGTGTTATCTGAGATATCCACATGGACTGGCAGATGTGACACAGTCCTGAGACCTTTAGGAGTGGAAGCTGGAGGCCAGGTGGGACTCCTTATGCATTGGAAATGCCAACACCCAACTTTGTTTAGTCATCTGAATAGTGACTGCTATTCAGTATTCAGTGAGTACTGAAATAATGCAGTTTTCCTAAAACATCATTTCAGCATTTTCACAGAAACTAGCAAATGACACTTTATATCATTTTGATGTTTGATGTTCCTTCACTTCTTATAAATATAGTGTTACTACTCACAGTATTGCCAAAGATATGTTCAGAAAGAAGCCCAGGCATATTTGGCATGGTTACAGAAATTCAGGCAGAAGTGCGATGCCATAGGTGCTTGGGGCGCATCTCAGGCTCACTGATCCCATGAATCCCCAGACAACCAGAAAGCAATCAAAACACGATTACGATCCTTGTTCTTTAGCTATACCATCCGCAAGGGCAACAAGAAAGAGTCGCAACCTAGAAGTGCCAAGGCAAGCCACACATCACATCAGGATCACCATGGGCAGAAGAGGGCCAGTGGGAAAAATTTTATGTCACTGTTGAGCCACTATAGCAGCAGGCTATGTCCCCTTCCTCCCTGGTCCCAGCCATATGCTTCTGCTACTTTCTGGCACTGTCTCTGGGACTTATCTGATCCCATGGAAACCAGATTTAGGGAGCTAAATCAGCAGAAAACTAACATTTACAAAGAGATGAGTAATGATAACGAAGTAACCAAACATTTTTCTGTCAGTTTAGTGAGCTGAACCAGTTCACTCCGGAGTCGGGCAACTGCCAAAGCCAGCACAAAGGGAGAAGACTGGAAGAATGGCAAAAATGAGACACTTCTTGTGGCAGCTTGCTTTTAGGTGGACTAAATTGTAATATATAACCCTATTCTCAGGTAGATGGATCTGTTGGTTTTAAAGCAATTCGGGAGCATTGCAATGTTGTCAATATTCTTAAAATACAGCTAGAGTTGTCTTTGCCAGTGGAAACATACTTTGAGTAATACAAAAATAATTAATGGCATTTGTTTTCCTATTACAGATTTCTAATGTAAGGTGCTTTATGAAAGCTGCTGAAAATCCTGAGTCATAGGAGTGCCAAAGCATGTAAGTGATAGAGAGACGAGATGGGGAGTCTCACAGCACACCAAGCCCAAAGCCCAAGCTCTGCAGTGCACCCTTTGTAATGGAGGTCCCGCATCTAGCAAGAGCTGCCTTGGAGGTATGTGGAGTGCGACCGTCACAAGCTTGTTTTTATTCTGAACAGCTGAAAAGACAACAGAAAACTCTGTACACAAGGAAGCAGATAGGTCTTCACATGTGTAACGAAGCCGTGTGCATGTGGGGAGGGTGTCCAATTTATCACGCTGCTTCTTCACACTAATGTGTAGTTGAGTTTCACATATTTGTTATACTTTGCCTTTGCACTGCTGGCAAGCTTTTACCTCATAAATTGCTATGGATTCTCTTTCGAATGTTTATTTCATTAGCACACAGATCTAATAAGACTGAGTCAACAGGCTCGGAGCTGCTAATCTAGCCCTGTCAGATATGATATTCTACAAACAAGGTGTCTAGTTTCTTTGGACAGGAGCTGGATTTGTTGGATAGCAACAGTTCAGTTGCTTTATGCAATCTTCTAACAGCTGAAAGAAATTGGAAACAGTAAGTAACCTTTTATTTAGGACAGAAAAAGATTAAAGTGGCAGAAAGGAAGAAAGAAACAACAGGATTCAAGCTCATATTATATTTAAGATTTTGAATAGTAGCACTCTGTTGTAAATTTAGTTCTGTAATACAAGTATATTGACTCTGTTTTTGTTGCCCCACAAATGCTATGGCTGCACTGGGATCTTTTGGCTATCCCCACTAACTCAGCTATTTAGGCGCACTGAATAACTGTGAAGAGAGACTACAGGGAACTCGGCCCCTAAACTTAGGTGCTTTGCATCACACCTCGGTTAGATGCCTCAGGTATAGTCTTAAGCAGATGGTGTAAAAACCCTCCTTTGTATCTAAGCCAGTCAGTGGACCATTTGAAAACACACATACTAACAGACCATCAGAAAGTGAAACGGAGAACTAGGGGTCATTGTAAACCCTGCTGTCTCCAGCATTTGCATCTAAACAACAGGCACTCTGATGACATAGAGTTAGAAGAAATATCCTTCTTTCACTGGACTATATAAAATTGATAGAAAGAAATTAGCAGTAAAGAGTTTCCAGATCAGGGTTTGGTCTCTTGGGGGTAACAAAGTAGACTCTGAAAGATACACAACAGCATTTCAGCAATTGGGTACCGTGCTTTGCTAGGTTACTTAAGACATTACAAGTAATGTATTGTTTAGTTGTAACCATGTACACCATTAAAGCTATTCCAGTGGGGCATAGAGTGAGCAAGTTGAGGTCATAATATGCCAGCTGGAGAATATTAGGAAAAAATGTTCCTTCAATTTCTGCTTAATGTTCTGATGAAAATAAAGAAGCCTCTCACTTTTACTGCGGATATGTTTACTTACACTCTTTTATAACTACCCTTCTCTGACTTACACCGGCTCCTGTAATATCTCTTGCCATTTCCCAGTCTTGAATGTCTCGTAGACTTTTCAGGAAGGAGTTCTTTATTTCCATCATGTTTCTTTTGCAGGAAAAAAAAAAAAAGAAGATGTAATTAACTGTAGCAAGATGTTATTATAGTTGTTTTGGGGTTTTATTTTTATAATGAAACTATGTTAGAAGGAAAAATTATATAAACACATAAGCTTCATTTGGCAATGGTCTACATAAAAGTTTTATGGAGATGAAACCCTATAGGGTTCTTTTAGAGATAATTATTCCAATATGCAAATTAAAATTGTGCATTATTCATTTTTTTGTCAAATAATTTTCATTTGCTTTGCTGCTCTTATAATAAAAATCTGCCAACAGGGTTTCCTCTTAACTCATCTAAGGAAGCCTGTGAAGAACACTCCATATTTAACTCTCTTTTAGATCACTGTGGCTTGAGAATACTTTTAATCTCTTTTCCATTTATAACTGTACTGCTTGACCTTTTTGCAGCAAGGTGTCTTGTATATAAAATGTCAAAGAGAGGATTATAGACATGGGACAAAGATATAGTTTAATTAAAAAAAGTCCTGTGAGACTGAAAAAGGTTACTGGCCCAGATCACAAATATTTAATGCCAGATTACTATTTATGATGTTAAAATAACAAAAAAGGGTTTATGGGTAACTTGTAATTGACCAACCTTTACAGGTGCATATTATAATATTAAGCTTCAAGTAATAACTTCCATATTAGCTTGGAAATTAGTTTTAAAAATTTAAGAAATATCTCCTTAATGTTTTTTCTGTGTTACAGAACTATTTTTACAAAATGAAATAGGTTAATGGTTTAAAGTCTGTTTCTAATTCAAAATGGTGCTGTAGGAGAGCATAGAATAAAGCGTGCAGTTTTGTAATTTATTCGTGTGTTCGTTAGTTTCTGTCTCTGACATTTAGGCATTGATAGGAGCATGGTTTTAATACTGAATGAATGGTTGAGAAAGACCAATCTAGATTTGTTGCTGATTTCCCCCCCAGAAACAATGAATACATTCCAAAGCTGAATGGTCCTACCAGGCTTCTTCACTTATGTTCGCATTGTGGGACAATGTGATGGGACAGTCATTTCTGCAGTTCAGAGACAAAAGGAGGGCCATGCACAAGTATTCCCTGAAAGAATCCAATTTACCAGTTAATTTATAAATCAAAATGAGTTTATGATGGCACTGACTGGATTTTGGCTCAGGACTGGATGTTAACAGAACGATGATTAAACAGTGGAGAAACAAGGAGATTTGAAGCCCGATTTTAAGAGAAGTAGAGCACCCACAGATCCTTCTGACTTTCACATACAAACTCATGCAGACATCAGAGAAAACCTGGCACACCATTTATAAAAATATTTCATTTAAGGTGTAGTAAATGCATTGCGTAGTGCTAGTTTGTACCTGTGATAGTTTGATTTTATTTGTTAATATAACACCAATTTTGTACTTTTAGTTAAAAGTCATTATGTAAAAGTTTGTAAAGAAACAGAGAGAGAGAAAGTATAATATAGAATTTTATCGAGTCTAAATATTTTTAGGGGAACGTGAGGAAAAGAGTAAGATGAAAAAAACCCTTCTCCTGCATGGGAATCAGACTCTGCTATAAATATCCACAGCTGAGTTTGAATATGGGTAGAGGTATTTAGAATATTATTAGAGAAAAATACTACCAGATTTCCCATGAGAAACCCCAAGTCACTATGGGGCATTCTGGAATTCCCAGGTACTGAATGGAGAAAAAATCCTACTAATAGAGGCAGCGCTTAGTTATGTGCTATTATGCCAGACAGTACATTTCAATAACGACAATAGTGTAGAAAGTGGGGGTGAAGACAAGACTGCAATGAGGATGAGAATTTGGAGAGCAGATTGCCTAAAACATAATGAAAGTATTTACTCAAATAGTTAACACTCTCTTGATGAACAGATCCAATAATTTCTATCTTGTAGTTCTGAAGAGCTGATAAATGAAACAGCACGTGTTCTAAATAAACCTACATGGTTACTGCCTGGTTGGAGAGCAGCACATACCGTATTTCAGAAAAAAATAAAAAATTGAGTTGAATACCTGAAGAAATTGCAGCCTGATCTTAAGGTTACACAAGACTACTAGAATAAATGGACAGATGTTAATAATTAAAGACGTGTGAGTAAACAGAAAATGTAATATGATGCAATACGGATCTTCCAGGATCCTGGAAAAGCCTGGTAGAAAAGCCTGGTATCTTACTTTGATCAGATAATAGATTTCATGAACAAAGGAAACGTGATGGATCTTATTTAAGAAGAGGTCATAAATTAAGCACTGTGTCATGTAGAAATTGTTAGATAAGATATAGAAGGTGGGCATTAGCACCAAAGCAGTAAAGTGGACAGGGAAATGGCTGGGATGTTCTTGAGTCGTTGTTAACAGAGTCACGAAAGGTGGGTTTGGAAACTGCTGCATTTGAGTTCCTCCAGGTTACACTGACAATTTGTGATTAATCTTCAATATAGAAAACCAGACTAACATAAATAAAAAAATGAAATGACCCAATGTTTTCAAAGTAAATAATACAGGATATGTAGTCATTTGCTTGAGGGTCAGTGTCAGAAGTCCCTCCTTCATCCCACCTGGGACAGACTGCAGGCTGCACTTCTCCTGCTTCTCGAGGCTCCCAGGCTGTTGGGTATCCTGGAGCAGAGACCTTCAGTCTCTACCAGTGTTCTAAGCGTCCATGTAAAATAGGTGTTAATTAGCACACAGACCTCAGCTGAGTTCCCAGACACTGTATTATCAAGCTACTGTCATTTCCTATGGGTCAATGAATATTGATTAAAAACAGTATTTGCTGCCGGGCGATTTACACAAGTCCTACCCTGCTTGTTGTTAGTGGGTTATTCCATTTTTACCAGCTTACCTCTCCCATGTTCCATACGAACCTGAAGACTAATCAATTACTACCATGCGAGACATATACAGGCTGGGCATTGCAACACTTGGTGCTGTGGTCCCTTTGTCCTTTTAAGGATTTAACCCCCAACGCCTGTACATTGTATAAAGAAATGGACAAATCAGAGGTATATTTTATTATAGATATCTAGATTTTCAATCAATGTAGGTTGTTAGTGTTCAGTCAAAGGTTTTTCAGGTTAGGTATGGACCTGAAAACCAATGCCATGCTGTTTTTACATTCAGAAATATTTGGTATGTTTGCAGTTTTTAATAATATTTTGTGTAAGTAGAACTCACTGGTATAACTATTTACTCTTCTTGATCGTAGAGCTGTATTAAAACATGTAAAACCCTTCATTTTTAACAAGCATACAGCCTGGCCCTTCCCTCATCCCTCCGTACTCTTTCTTTCTCCTCTGAAAGAAAATGAAGTTTTCAAATGTGTTATGAAGAGGAAATACATTTAGCATCACCAACTACAGGGATCCTGTGGGTTGTGTTAAATCCAGCCTATGCCACCAGATTTACACTTCAGATTTCTCACCTGTGGCATCATCATGATGTTATCATTTCCCATCCTGTGAGACATATGGGCTGATCCTGTAAACCTGGCAGGGACAGACCTCATGTTGACTTCACTTTTTGCAGGCTCCAGCCTTTACTTTGTCTACTGATCTGAAAGGGAATAACAGAAAGGACCATCGTGATCTGACATCATTATCTTTAGGCACAGTGTGTGTTCAGATTTGGCCAATTTCTGTTGAACTCCAATAGGACATACAGCAAGGATTTTCCACAGTATATCTATCAGAAAAGAATTATTCCCAAACACATATATTTTTTCTAGAATGGGGTTTCTCAGACACAGGGTCATGACTGCTGTCGAGGTGTGCAGAGAATGACAATGATCTTCTCCTTCTGTACCCTCCTTTCCGATAGTCCTTTTCAGTTCTTACTGTGCTGGGTATGACTTTGAAAACATGGCTCCATAAATCACCTATAAACAGAATTTGGTGCGATGATTCCCGTTTGAATCAGCAGAGGTCCTGAAAAACTTGTTTTATGAGATGTACGTTGTTCATTCACTTCAAGAGGTGCCTTGAGCACTGTCCTCACGTAGCAGCGACACTTAGTCAAGGTATATATACCCAGGGTACGGTTTCATGTTACAGCTAAACTAAACTAAGGGCTTGCTTCCAGTAAAAGCAGGAGGTGTCAGTCCCTCTCCCGCCTACTCTGTTCCTTCCTCCCCTTGCCTCTCTCCCAGCTGCTTGATCTTTTCCTCCTCTGCGTCACTCTGATACTCATCTGATCACACGGTAAGCTGGGTCAATCTACTAACCTTGCAAAAAAAAAAATGGTTTTTGTTTGGTTGGTTTTTTTGCTAGATTTGTTTTCTGCAATTTTGATGAATTAAATCGGCCTGTCATGCCATCCACCGAGCATTGGCTTGGGCTGGTGGGAGCCCACAGCTGGGCTTCAGCCCACAGCGTGTGTGTGGGGAGAGCAGGGCTGCAGCGGAGGGCAGCGGGACACCCACCAAGGCAGCGGGGAGCCAGTACCTCGGTCGTCACCACCCTCTAGTATGGAGCTGAAGGCAGAAGTTTTGTGGCATTTGACATCATGCTCAGCTCGGCTTTTGTTGTCCTTTCCCCTTGAGTTCCCCTTGAACTTGCTTGCTGATCCCTCCAGCTTTTCATTTCAAGAGAGGGTTGATGGGATGACAACTGGATATGCAGCATGTACACTTGAAAAGATGCACGAGGGAGGGTCATAAACACTCTGCCCTTCGTATTTTTTTGAGGTCGTAACTGTATCCCTTGGAAGGGACCTTGGAAGCCCTAGCGTGCAACACGCTTAGAGACCCAGATGCCTCTAAGCGGGCAAGCACTCTGTGCAGTGCAAATTTTTGCCCTGTGAATTTGAAAACTGAAAATATTTTCAGGCAGTTCACATTTCCTAAGCAAAACTCATTTAAATTCTCAAGGCTGATCTTAAACTGCACGCAGACTCACTTAATTTGTTATGTGCCCAGTAGCTATTGACAAAGATATTACTCACTGTTCTTGTCTTTCTTTTCTTCACAGAAATCTTCCTTATCTTCCTGTGTCTTTCACAAGTATTATTTTCCATAATCCATCAGATTTCATATTATCAGATTGTTTGAAGATGTATGTTCAGATTTCTTTGCTTGCTTAGCAGTATGTAAACACTGGAGACCTCAGTTAGATTTATATGACAAAGGAAGTGACAGGATCTCTTTGACGAAGCTAAGCAAGAAGTCTAAAGTATCAGACTTCTGGAGGATGTAGGTTGAAATTAGAGGTTAGGACCTGTCCTCCACCAGTGACACAGTAGATACTCAGCGTGATTAACCCCGATAGCCACTGTGTAAACCCGGGGGAATCCTGAGGGCCCTAAGGAAAGAGCCTAAGGACCTGTTCAAAATCTAAAGTCAAGAATTTTGCCCCAGATCTGAGAGCTGCCCTGATTGTTCTGCAGGATTACGTCACTGCCTAGAAGACGTGACTCAAAATGGTGACTCACTAGGTCCTTCTTCTTAGTCCTGAGCAGAATTCTAGCTGATTATATACACATACATAATATATGAAAAAAATAAATACAGATAGGATGTTATTAATAAATACAGAGAGGATTGTGGAATTATTTGCAAGTTTAATTGTCCACTTGGAAATTGTAGGTATTTAAATAAATGATTTGGGAGTAGAGACAGTTATGGTCTTCTTGCTGAAGATGAGAATACAAATTGCCATGAGTTATCAGATCTACAGTTCTGGCAGTGGCATATCTTCTCTTACTTAGGTGGGAATTTTATCTCTAGGCATTTTATAACTGACCATGTGAGAAAAACCTCATTGTCTGCACATCACTAGACTCGGTGCTCCTGGGTACTGTAGGTTTACTGACAGCACTATTGCAGATAAGCAGTAAGATGTCCAGAGTGTGGTATTATAGCATATTGCTATTGCCATACATTCTGTTATTGCCATACAGCTGCTACTGCTCCTCCAGATTAAGCCATCCAACTGTTTGCCCGGCATCCTCTGCTACTGTGGCAGAAGTTTTCTAATACCATAGGCAATTGCTTGCTAAACAAACTGAAAACATACCTTGAGATGTTTCTGTACTGTTTTCAAGTTATGTTTTGAAACCCATATGATCAGCTGCTCTTCAGGGCCACTGAACACTCTTTTATGATGTAGCAATATGTTTTATAATATAAGGAAATATATTTTTAAATGTGAACAATTTATAGCACCTGTCCTGGTTTCGGCTGGGATAGCATTAAATTTCTTCCTAGTGCTGTGTTTTGGATTTAGTATGAGGGGAATGTTGATAACACACTGATGTTTTCAGTTGTTGCTAAGTGCCCTCCTAGTCCAAGGACAGCTCCCGTGCCTACTGACTGAGTTAGGTACACAAGATGGGAGGGAACATAATCAGGACAGCCAGCCCAGCTGGCTAATGGGGTATTCCATACCATGTGATGTCATGCTCAGTATATGAAGGGTAGGCGTGATCCAGGAAGTGCCGATCGCTACTTGGTTATCGGTCAGCGCGGGTGGTGAGCAATTGCATTGTGCATCACTCATTTTGTATATTCTATCATTATTATTATTATTTTCCCTTTTCTGTTCTATTAAACTGTCTTTATCTCAACCCACGAGTATTTCTCGCTCTTACCCTTCCGATTCTCTCCTCCCACTGGGGGGGGGGCAGGGGGAGTGAGTGAGCGGCTGCATGGTATTTGGCTGCCTGCCAGATTAAACCACGACAGCACCACAAAACCAATTTATCATAAAAATACTTACTCTCAGAAGGTTTAATTTTCTTTGAAATAAGCTTGAAAAACACCGCTAGGAATCCCAGATCCTAGGTTGTGAAATTCCAGGAGCCATGGAAAATGTAGGAAAGGGTAAAAGAATGACTCTCCTTTTCTGGTATGCGCTGAACCCACCAGATTGGTCTGCCTGTACAAAGGAGCTTAGAAAGGGTCATATTTGGCCAGCTGGGAATCCCTGCTATACTGTCCATATGTTTTAACAGGTGGAAGGGTTGCTCAGTTCTTTGCTCTTCTGCTTGGAAGTGGGTGGTATTTGGAGGAGCCCCGGGGGTGCCCACTGGACTGGACTAGTTCCAGAACTCTGAAGCTCCAACAGATAGGGTAAGACTGAGGCATTCACAGAGTCAATCTTTAACTCCTCTGCAGTGGAGACACATAGTTTCCTTCAGGGGGCATGGAGAGCAGTTAAACTAGGCTCCCGGTCTCAATCTCTTTTCCAGTAACTCTGCTGGGAACTCAGGGAGATAGCTTAATTGGTCCTCTCTGCTGCACTGGTATAAATAATAATAAAATTCATGCTCACTTGCTGTATCGTTTCAGCTGAAATTTCTACCCAAATGCATAAAAATCATATTTGCCATTGTAATTCTATTTTCATGATTCATGCCCAATTCACTGAATAAAAGACATATGGAATGGGAGAGGGAGAGAGAGAAATGGAGATCAAGTTAATACTGGGGAAATGTGTCAAGTAAAGTCCTCGCAAACTCTCAAGGTCAAGAACATGAAAAAGCACTTAGGAAACCTAACAAGCAAGTAAGTAAAAATGATCTCATGTTTATGAGAAGCCAGATAGGAGAATATGGCTTTGCATTTGCCCTACTGCTGTTTATATTTCCTGTGGTTTTAGTTTGCTGTACTTATTAATATGAGATTCTTGGAGCAAACAAGCAACATAAATTCGCACCTCCATCTATGACAGGCAACAACTGCCATGCAAAACTGAAGGGAGAGTTCACACCCTAAGCATCTGAGGACAGTATTTCCAGGGGAACCTCTCAGGACTCATCACCACTCCTCAGACTGAGAGGAAATTACAGGCAAATATTCACTGGCAGGTGAATAGCAACAAATAGTTTAATAAATGAGAACTTCCTTAGCCCAAGCATATTTAGGACTTCATGGTTATGTAAAGGACCTTTGCAACAAATCATAATACACTTCCAATATTTATAATATACCTATCATATAACCAAGGAACTTTAAGGTGTAGAACAATGCTGTTACAGTTTTAAGAGGGTTATGAAGCCAATAAGATCCATTTTTAACTCATTAAAAATGCAATACATTACCTTTCTTAGCACATTTTCCATCAGCTTCAAAAGAAATTAAAAAATCTGACAGAATTCTAAATTCCTGGTGGTGCAATTTTGCACATCTGTTTTGAAGGAAATTTCAAAATTTTGAAAGCCTTCATGCAAAACCTGACCTATAGGAACTCTACCCAAAAAAGAAGAAAATAGTACACCCTGTCTCTTTAGTAATATTGAGTTTCCCCCTCTTGAAGAAAATACAGCAGCTGGCTGCCATGACAGTTACAGATCTGTCAGGATATGTAAACTGGGAACAACCAGAGAAAGAAAGCAGTGACAGAAGGGATGCCTACAATTTCTGAGCATTTGAGCTGCTTCTGTGTCTTCCTGGGCTTTTGGGCTCTTGCTGCACATTAACGACTTGAGAAGCTCTGGGATCCAGTTGTAGAGATGGTAAATGAGGCTTCTTGGACATGTAGGAATTTAATTGCTGTCTATGTAGCCCTTGCAACCTTTGGTCTCCTTAGGCAAAAGGCTCATTAGCTTTCTCTAGTCCTCAGCAACCTCTAAAACAAACTTCTAGGAAACAAGGCAGATTTTAGATAGAAAACCTGCCTGTATTTCAGAAGAGGTTTACCCAAATATACATGCTCCTATCTAACCATTTTTGTTTAAAAGCAATTTTCTGGGAAGAAGAAAATCCTGAAAGTACTAATGAGCTCTCTTCAGATCTATGACACTGCAGTTAGTTGGACTCCACTGAAACAGTGACTGAGCAGTCAGGGATAAAAATAAAACCCTGGTTCACATTTCATTCATGCTCACAGAGCAAGATTCAGGATATGCTGAGTAAGCAGTGTTTCACTGCTCAAAGTGGCTCTTTTAGGTTGTTTTTTTATGAACTACTCCACCGATAATTAATACGACTATTAAATGAATGTCAGAAGCTGCAGTTGTTTAGGTCTAGGCTAATATTCCTAAGTTATCAGTGTTTTGTGCCTATCAAGTTTTTTGTTCCTTTTAACCTCTAGGGAACAGGAAGAACCGTTCCAGTTCCAATAATATATGATTTCATCTGATTCCCAGGATCATTTTTAACAAGCTGTTCTACCATACCTAGTGTAGGGACTAAGTGTGTTTATTTTGTTGATATACTTTGCTGCTGGACTGTGATCAGGTGCTCATGCCAGTTTCATTAGCTTTTTTGGCAGTCGTTTGCGCAGATGATTATAAACTGCAGCTAATTCATTTGCAGAGTCTAGCAGCAGTGGCAGGAATTGATTTTTAGGGGCTTATTTTACTCCTGCTGGGGGGACAGAAAACACAGTTGTACACCATTGCTCGTGCAGTTCAAGGATGTCCTAACAGGTCCTTTAGGGTTACTTTTTGCTATTGTCTCCTTCTCAATGTATTTGGCCTGCAGGGAAAATTCAGGAACATTGTGAATTGGTGATCACTACATATAACCATATTATCAGACTAGCATTTGAGCGTTCATGTTAGCAATGATGAAGAGGTACGTTTCTCTCTAGGCAAATGATTATTGGCACTTCCAGCTCTGATTAAGCCAGTGGTGCAGGGGTTAATGCCCAGAGCTGTGGAAGGTGGGTTTAAGGTGCTCGCACCATGGTGTATGTTAGAAAACACAGAGGCTCTGGGTTTGATTACTCCTGTTCTCTCTTTTCAGACCGTCTCCTCTACATTGCCTTTTCAGACAGACAACTGCTGAGCAGAGAAAGCTCAGGTTTTGCATCCATAACACTCAGTAACAGCATGGACTGAAGGGCTAGATGAGTTGAAACTCTTAAGTGTATATGATAAAGAAATTCAAGAGTAGTTAGCAATTTTTTCCTGGGTAATACCCAGAGGAGATGTAGATAGATGGGATTCACATGCTACTTAGCCTAAGCATTAACATGCTCACCATCCCAATGCAGACACCCAGAAAGTCACACTGCCTCCTGGCCAGGTGGTCACCAGTCAGGCAAGAGAAGTTGGAATAGGCTGTTCCTTGATCTTTCTAAGGTCTCCAGGATTTCTACTGATTTCTAGCTCAGATCACAGTTTAAATCATGATGGTAGTTTTCTCTTGAGTCCTTGAGTTACTAACTGCTAGCATGTCAACAATTTCATTTCTATCAGTGTTTTTCTTATCTTTCACATCTTTCACAGCTTTGGCTTACGTACTATCTCACAGATCAAAATTTTTTTCAGAACAGGTAAACGAATGTCATACAGCTGTGCGGCACAAAAATGGATGGTGGTTCACAGACAACTACAGGACAGCGTGTTTCGCCTCTGCTACCCAGCAGATATTTTCACTCCTGTTCAAGCAGCTTCCAGGTTCACCTTTTCTTCATGATGAAGATGATCGTTGCTGATGTTGATGTTCTTCAGGCCCATCCCATTCAGTCCTTGATGCCCATCTGGAGTCTTTAGGCAAGAAAGGCTAAGCAATGGTTGATGTGGCCAACTTTAGGGACATAAGATTGAGGGTCAGATGAGGCACAGCAGGCACTGGTGGCATGGTGGAGAGTACTGGAGAGCTTCTGCATCTACTGTCCTCAGGAGATGACCATACCATGTTCATGTGTTTCATGTTGTGTTCCTAGGACAGAACTAGTGACTTTGCCTTTATATGACAAAGACGGGCAATCGCAAGAGTCTGTTCCCCACATGAATTCTAGAGACCGCTTAAAAGATGCAACTCATCTAAAGCTGTCTTATTGACCACTTCTGTCAGCTCTTTTCTTTTGGGGAAGAAATATCTGAACATTTCTCATGGAAAGTCCTTGCCATGGGAATTGTCACTTCCTCTGTAGCTCAGAGTTGTAGCTTAGATAGTAAGTCACATTCACTGAATCTAGGTTTTCCTCAGCCTGGGCAAACAGCCAAAGAAGAAAGAAAGATAGCACTAGGATGGTTTGGTTTGTGCCAGTTTTTGATAGTGGTTATTCTAGAGTCTTGATAACTGCAAAAGTCATAAACGGTGCAATGGTCAGTGCGATAATAAAAAAAACAAAATTGAAAGCCTATTTTTAGAGACTGCTTGGAGTTCACTTCAGGACAAAAAAGTGCTGGAAATCACTCTATAGCAACAAATGTTATGTGATTGCACCAGTTGCATAAAAGCTTTTAAGTGTAAATCTCTTTGAAGATTTTCCATATGGGGAAAATGTCAGTGAGGAGGACCTGGGTAAGTGTCATGGACCCTGTGGAATGTGGTCATGGACTTTGGTGAGCTGGACGGCTTCCCAGCTATCAGCAATTTCACTGTGGCCTGAGACAAGAAATGAAAGACAGAAGTCTCTATATTTGGTATAAGCCAAATGTAATCTGAGCCATTAGAGCAACAAGGGGGTCTTTACAGGGGTGGTTTCTGTGGCTCCCAGGCAAATAATGGGCTTAAGATTCGCTCAGAAGTTTTACCTCTGAGGTTCTCACCCTCCACGTCAGCCAAGCTATTTTAAATTGATCTAACAGATAGGGTTGAATATCTGCCTCTTCCAACAGCAGATGGGCAGTCAAAGGCTGTTGGGCAACCAGTCCTCTGGCAGCAAAGGAAGGATATACAAATTCTGGCTCAGAAAATCTTAGATAAAGTATAGGCTTCAGTAATTATCACTGAAGAGATTGGAGGAACTAAAAGCAAGGACCATAATTTGGGCCAATTTTAAAGAGATATCAGATCTCCAAAGAATCAATGATGTGTTTCATTTTTATTCCTTTTCACTGAAGTAATTTGCATATTTTTATCCATTGCACTGTGCCTGCACACTCCTTTACTAGCATTTTGATATGGTAACCAGGTACAGTTCTATCTGATGCTCAAATCTTCTTACCAATGGTCTCTAAGGACCTATGAAGAATGAGGTATTATGATATAATATATGGGACGCTTTTCATATTAAACACAGAAATTCTCCACTTCCAAGATGGGAAATAACACAGCTTAGAAAACAATTTTATATGCAGTACACATTAAGTTTTGGCTATTATAGATCAGCATACACCAGTGAAGCCGACAGAGTTACTCCAGTTAGCAGTAGTTAAGGAATGTATTGCTTTTAAACTGAATATTTATTTTTTAAGCTTTACATGCATTTTACATCATGGTCCAGCAACCTGTCTATCTCCTGCCACTCATATGGCCCCATGTGCCATCTAGTGGAAAAGGTCAACCTTAAAAGATACTGTCAACCTGAGCTAGGAGGGTTTACCTTGGAAAATAAAAAGGAAAAAAAATACTAAGGAAAAAGGGGGTCTTTTTATGGGAAGAGCAGCACATTACCAAGTGCAGATGTATGATAAATCAGTGGAGAAGGATAATATTTGACAATTTGGAATTAATAGGAAAATTATTTCCAGTATAAATAAACACCTTTGAATCTTTAACTGCATAGAGAGCAATATTGTCTGAGGGGCAGAAGAACTTGTTATTCTGATTCTAGTGATTAGTCTTGATTCCATAATGGTAATCTGGAGAAGGACAAGGATGCAGAGATAAAAGACAAAAATAGAAAATAAAAGTATGAGTGGAACTCAGAATTTGAATGAGCCTGAAGGAAGTAGTAAAAGCAGTTCTTAGAAACAATGTCAATTTTCTTATTGTCTGAAATGCAAATGTAAAAGAAAACAGTGAAATATAAATATAGCAAATTACGCTAACAATTATTTCATGCTTAAAAAAAATTGGGTTTCATGTTTTTCTTTTTTCTTCCATTTTGTTGTCTCTCTCCAACTAGTCTGCTCCGGAGATCTATTTTCTTTCTTTTTTCTCATTGTTGTAGAATACATCTCCTACATCTTCCTTCTTTCTTCAGAGTCTTTTCTCTCTTCTGGAGTTGCTTACAGCTGTTCTTCCCAATCTGCTCTCCCTGTCTTAGTCTCACTTTCGTATAGTTTAAAGTAAGACTGTAACCGCAGAACTAGTTTATCTGTATCACCTACCAAGTAATTCCTACAGAAATCATCTTCAAAGACACTTTTCTGAACTTTTCTCTCAACACTTAACTTGTAGCAGCAGTTCATAGTGTACTAGAAACACGTGGGATACTAGTAAGTACAGGTCAGTCCTCTCCATGGAGCCAGGACATTGCAGCAGTGCCCTTAGCATCGCATGCTGGGAGGAAAGTTTTACCTCCAGCTAAAGCTTTTGTTCTGAGACCAGGCAGGCAAAAATTTGTTTCTGCTTAAAGCAGAGTGAACTAAGATCCCCCACAAATGAAATTTTGGGCAAGATACCAGTGCGTCAAAGTTCAGCACATTCTCTATGCCCTTGCATACTTGAGTCTTAGATATAAGTTATTGGCACAGA
Organism: Calonectris borealis; assembly: GCF_964195595.1. Lineage (NCBI taxonomy): Eukaryota > Metazoa > Chordata > Aves > Procellariiformes > Procellariidae > Calonectris > Calonectris borealis. The sequence continues at coordinate 29,963,892 of NC_134312.1, forward strand.
GGAATATATTTGTGGAGGTAGTGGAATTAGCCCCATAAATGATACATATTTTTCCCCTCCTACTTAACAATCTCAAGCCATTTGAATGACTCAGGGAAAAAAAGAGAAAAAAGGATCAAGAAACCAAATGTGGGCCATGACTCTGTTCACCTTTTAACACCCAAGTGTATTCACTATGTGGGTTGCTGCTGCAACTTCAGTAGCAAGGTCTGTTTCATTACTTTTAACATGCTACAAAAGTTGACCTGGAAAATGTAGGCAAAGACAGGAAAAAGTGATTGTTAACAACTTCTATCTCAGCAAACATATAGAGAATTTTGTGAGATAAAGAATGTGTACTCCCCAGTCTAACAGCACATCCCTGTCAAGTAAGTCTCAGCATTACTGGCAGCCTCAGAGGTGTGGGAACTTCTCAAAGAAAATATTCCCCAAAATCTTTCACAGTGGAAAGTGTCAGTCAGCTGAAAGATGGGACTTGCTGACTCCCCTCCTCTTGTTTCTCTCTTAATGGATCTCTTCTCTGGTTAGATGAAGACATATCCATATGTCTTCATACACTAGCATCAAACAAACATTTGCAGAACAACCTAGCATTACCTTTCTTAGCCTTCTGATCCAAGGCAGGGCTTTAATCAACAAAGAATATCATAATATGAATGAATTTTTCTGGAAGAAAAAACACTACTGCAAAGTGTAGAATTTAAATTATTCTAATTGCTTTGCTGAAGCAATTCTATATATTCTCTGGCCCTGCCACTCACTGCTTTAAAGGCAGAGTTCTCTAATGAGTGAAATCTGTGAAATGTGTATCGATACTGCAAACATAATCCTGAGCTGTGGAGATTCAGTGAGTATCTGTATGCTGGTATCCACTGGAAGAGCTGAATGATGAGGAAGGGGGACTATGCAGTTAACATCCAAGAGCATGTAGCACATTAGCTGGTGCTAATCAGGGAGCTAGACCTTCCTTCTTGCTCTCAACAAATTGTTCATGAGTATGTCTTCTACTTGTGTGCGTATATATATATATCACACTTGTAGAGCTTTTCCAGGTTATTCCAAAAGTGCATTCCCAAGAAAACAGGCCCATAAAATACCATGTATTCCTTTCCCCTTATAAAATATTGGTATATCATGCTAATTCCTAATCCTAAAACCAGGGAGAACATAATACTACAACTGCCCATGCCCATGAGAATGGGAAAGATGCTAGCCCACCCTGGGACCAAGAAAAAGCATGAAATAAATCAGAAATATAACTAGATTAATTTAGGGTAGAGTAATTAAAAGATAAAGTGCATGAATATTAGGTTATAAAATTATTGGCATGAATTTATTAAAACACACTTCAGCAGTCAAAGCAGAATAAAAGCTAATTTGCAACTGGTTATAATGGGCTTGGAATCAGCTTTACTATTAGAAGAAAGTTCAAATACAGTAGGAAGGAAATGTAATACAATAAAGCAGTGACTCAGGGGGCTGATTGGGATAATGAAATGCATTTCAATGAATTCTGATGGGCAAAGTATTATTACAGCAGAGCTTATAAACAAGAGAGGAATAGATGAAATTTGCAACAATGGTACTATATTGTCATAGTGACTTTTATTACTGTAGAAATTATTTCTTAGTGTTCTAATAACTGATTTAAAGTGACTATCTCTATTTTACTGAGCTTTGTTGTTTAACAGCACCCGAAGTATAGACTCTGTGTCTACTCCTTGACAGAACTGCTAATGCTCTATTCATCTTGTCAGCTGTGAGTCTCCTCTGCATGCTAAGACCACAGAGCAGGCATTCTGCACATCTATTAATATGAAATCCAGGGAGGCTGTGGAAGTTTGCTTTTTTGCCTGCTCTGTGGGGGCCTCCTGTGGCCTGAATTAGATGGCTCCTTCTCGTACGGCAAGGCAAAAATAACTCTTGGCTTATCATTTGTGAAAAAACACCATGGCTAATGCCAAGAGAGCAGTGGTTTGCTCCTTGTGTGTTTTGAAACACTGCAAGTCACATTTTACGAAATTTTTATTTATATATTATTTGCTTTATGCAAATATGTCCTTTCTTGTTGAAATATTAATCATTTTATAAACCCAAAAGTTGACTTGCCTCAAAATAGTGATTAAAACCCCCAGATTTTAAACTTGTACAAATTTGTCATAGATTTCTTCTCCACTCAACCATGTAACCAAAATTTGTTAGGAACTGAGGAACATGGAACAATTATGTAATTTCTTTCCTTTCCCAACTCTGTGTTGGAATGTTACAACATTCCCTTAATCTTAGATACTTTTAGTTTGAAAAGAAAACTCTGAATCTTTTCAGTTTCTGGAATATTGGTTAAGAATGTCTGTGAATGGTGCTGAAGAAAAGAGGGTAGGTGAGAAGATGATATGTAATGTATCCTTTAAATATATTTAAGAGAGCATTAAAATAATTTTGCATCTAATAAGGCATAAGACTTCATTGATGGCTTAATTAATTGCAAACTGTATCTCTTTTCCCACCATCTTTTTTTTCTCCTTAGACTATACGTTCTGGATGAGATTATGCATGTCTCTTACAGGGTTATGCTTTGTTAGCACACAATATGTTTCAGGCATTACCACAGTATAAGAATATGTTTCCATATTACTATTCTGGTTGAGGCAGATCTGATTTAAGATGTGTCTTTGGCAAGTTCCCACTCACTGACAATTACTTCTGGTTCTTCTCCAAGAGGTTATCACACACACACCTTATTTGTGCCAATTACACTGCTTGTGTGATCTGAGAAATTATATAGTTTTCAAAAAATACAGCCTCTTATTATTTTTTGAGAAAGATGCGTGCATAGATCTGGTGGATGGTGCAGTCACACTGTTGAAGGGGCACAACCAAGGACTAGTGATCTCTTGCAGGACATGAGGAATGAGCACCTCAAAGGTGAGGGGGAAACTCTTAAATCACATCTGTTGCTGAAAGTGGGCTCTCATTCATCAGTCCTAGTCTGTTTGCAGTTCATAAATGTGTGTCTTTCATAAGTTATTAAATATCTTGGCCCACAACATGATTAGTAACACCTAATGGCAGCTCGTATTTTACCTGGACAGCCTGTGAAACATGCTGAGTTCATGCCCTCTGTAAGACATTTGCATCATATGTCTCCTTATTCTTTCTCACATCTGTTAAGGGCATATAACAGAAAGAGAACATGAGCACCGGCGAAAGAGCACATGAGCTTCACAGCAGGGACCCTGCCAACTGCCAACAAAATAAATCATATTACAGGAGGTAAATGCAAAGCCAATGAAAGTACCACTTGGGATGCTACTGTGAGTAAAGAACTGTTTGCATGCATCCTGTTGGCAGGCATTTCCATGTCGGGCAACCACATCAAGGGAAAAACAAGTAGCGTAATAACAGATGGACAGACCACAAAATGCTACATGCTATACCAAACTAGCCCAGAGTCCATAATTGAGGTTAATAATAGGCAGTGCCTTCCCCATGTGGAGTGAAGAAGAAGAGGGAAAAAACCCCACCTCGTTCCTGCCCAAGAAATATTATTTGTATTGTGTGTGGATGTGTGAGAGCAAGGGTCATCCATTTCTCAGCTACAATCAGCCTTTGGAAAGTAGCAGACTCACACAGCAGGTAGCAGGTTTCAGCAATCACCATGCATCATGTGGGACTGGCTGTCAGTGGAGCGCAGGAAAGCAGAAGAAACAAGCATACAGGAAGGTCAGTTTGCTCCTCACTGTCTTTAGTTTCTTCCTCCCACCCCCACAGCCTTCTCTCCTGACTGTTCAAGCACTACACAGTGAATGTGCCAGAGCAAACCAGTGCAGTTCAAATGAATTCAATAAACACAACCGGCCTAACAAATGGTGGCTGTTGAGCAATGTAATACTCCTCTCAGGCAAAGCTTCACAACCAAAATAGGCTTTTGTCTTGTACATCTACTTGATATATGCTCTAAGCAAGTAGGAGCTTGCTGTGTACTGGGAGGCAGTGTCTCTAGTGCTCACAAAAGTAGAATTGTCTGGATTTAGTCTTTCTAAAGACTGTGATAAACAGGTCTGCATTATGTACTGTGCTCTGGGTTAATATATTTCTCTACACTAACTGGAGAGGAGCGATAGTCGTGAATGCAGGCTATCAATAACTCAGATAGATGAAGCAGTTCTGCAGATGTACAGATGGAGAAGTCACAGCAAGAAGCTCCACTGACATTACCTTAGTGCCTACTGGCTCCAACCATGGGCCAAGGACCCCCTCTGCCACAAGTCATCCCAGCTAGTGCCGGGTAATACCAGCTGTGTAATACTGCTGTGTAATTGTCTCTATACGCTCTCCAGTAATGGCATGCCTTTGGACAGGGTCAAAGGGATTTCAAGGGGTCTAATGTGGGGATCTCTCTTTAAGTCCTCCACAATGTAGGATGTCAGGACGTTTCCCTAGCAATCTCCCCATGGGACACCTGCCTCTTCACACCTCCCTGCCTCATTCTTTACCCTGTGGGACGCCATGATGCCCCTTTACCCCACATCTGATCCAGCATTTGCTAAAGAAAAGTGCCAGTGGAGACGGGACCTAATCTTTCTTTCTCCCTACGCTTTTCCCATTATTAGAGATACCCTCTAGATACCACCACCTCACTCTAAGACGAGGAATAGGGAGTAGAAGATGTAGGAGCATGAGACCGTTAGGTGAAGCAGTCCAGAGTGTTGTGGATATGGTAGTGCTATTGGCACCTTTAATTTCAGTATTGTCACTGTCATTTAGAGCTGCAGCAATACCATAATAACAGTATATTGGCTGTCATTAGTACAAACAGGGCAAAAACCAGCTTTGCAATACAAAACCTAAGTTGAGGTTATGAGTAACACTCCACACTATAACACTGCACAGCCACAGAGACACGTGGTCTGTTCCTTATAAATTAAGTTGTACTTTATGTGAGAGTCATGCTTGATTCTTTCTAAGAAAGCACAGAGAGAGAGCCTTTCCAGTGAGGAGGAAATGCATTCTGTCAACAGAGAGAGATGTAAAGTAGGGGAAATTTTTTAAATAGTTGAATTACTAGAAGCATTTAACATCACCTATTCTACAGACGCTTGGAGAATCACTTCTAAAACTTTTAGAGGACCCTGTAAATTCATCTTTTTTTAATCAGTGAAAAAAAAACCACTTGCCCGACTCATGCTAAATCCTGTCGCGCTTACATTGCAGCTGAATATCTGTCGTCGTGAAAGGGTCGTCGTGGAGTTACTGCGAGTTATCAGATCCTCAAGCTACTTAAACCGCAGCCCGCGCCAGCGCCCGGTTGTCGGGGGAGCCCGTTCGCCGGCGCCGTGGCTGCGGCTCCGCGCCGCCTCCTCCAGAGGGCGCCGCAAGACAGGCGCAGCGCCGGCCGCCCAGGCGCGCGGGAGGGCGGGCGCGGCGGCACCGGCACCGGCGCCTCCCCGGCGGCTCCCCCGCCTCCGGCAGCTCTCCCCCCCCGGGCAGCTCTCCCCCCCCCGGCAGCTCCCCCTCCCAGCAGCTCCCCCCTCCCTCCAGCAGCTCCCCACCGCCCCTCGGGGCTCAGGATGTTCGCGCCTCCCGCTTACATGCTGCTGTGCGGAACTGACATGATGATGCAACCTATCGGGCTTGAGGTAGCGGCAGCTGTGAACGCCTCGGGTGAAATTCCAGCGAGGAGTAAAACGCGGCCTCCCTGGCTGCTTTCTACACTTCGAAAAAGTGTAAGGATGTGTTAAATGGGTGGTGAAAGTCATCCTGCACACAGCTGAATCTTTCTCTAGCTAAAAAGGCAGACATACAATTGTGGTGTCAATCACTGGGAGTGCTTTTCTTGAAAGTTGAAAGCCGCATGTTAGAAGAAACAAAAGAGTGAGGCACTTGTAAAATGATGTAATAGAACACCATGTGATTTTTTTTTTTTTTTTTTTTTTGTACTTTAAGCTTCTGAAAACCTTCAAAACTAATTACTTTCTTCAAAGGCACAGGCAGAACAGTAACTATATGCAAACTCAGCAAAGACCCCTTTATATACTTCCATGACAGAACTATTACCAAAAAAATCCCCAGCACCAGAGAAAAAGGCCACTATGGCAAGCGCATCCCTCTCAAATCCTATTATTTTCTTTTTTTTTTTTAATGACATGGACTGTTCTTCTTTCTCAGCTGCTGGTCAAAGAAACCAGGCAGAAGGGGTTTCAATTTAGCGTCTCAGCCAAAAGCTGGCACCTAACCAACAGTCTGATTCAGCAAAGTGTTAAAGTGAAAGCTTCAATGCTTTCCAGAAACAGGAGGGGCTTAAGCAAATGCCTAAACTTAAATATGTCTGTAAGGGCTTTGCTGCATTTGAGACCACGGATGCACAGAAATGTCAGCCTGGGCTTGCACCTCCATCTTGACAAGAAGGTTTTGGTCCTGAGAGGAGCAGTACCAACTGAGTTCGGTACTTTACAGACCAGATCTGATAGGAACACTGCACACTTGCATAAATGCACATCCTGTAGGTTTCTTGTCAGGGGTATGACAGTAATACCACAAGTGAAATAAGTTTTCTTCCTATATATTCAAAATGTTAAAGGGGGAGTTTTGAATATGAGAAAGGACACCAGGAGAACCTGAGATTCCCTACTTCATCTCTGAGAGTTAAAATGTGTCTTTAATCTGTTTTGGTGTTGTTCTTGATCACTATGTGATTATGTAGGTTGGTTATTATAGAGGCAGGGTGAAAAACTGGCAGTTTTCTGAAATGAATTTTCTATGAAATATTGTTGTTAGATGCAATTCTGACAGGCTTTCAGCATCATCCCATTTTTCTGAAACAAGAAAAAGAATCCTCTGTTTTAAAAGACGTGCATCAGAATCAGGGGAGGAGAACTAGAGAATGAACCAGAGATTCATTTGATGCAGGTCAACAAATATGGACTACACAGATATAAACATTCAGTGGAGTTGCACAAGCTAAGGATGGAGCTTGGCATCTTCAGGAAAGATGGACAAATACTGGTAGATGTACCACAGTCACCGCCCTAGCCCATTATTCTTCCTCTAAAATTGAAATAACTAAATGCTAGAGGGATTTGCTGGGGGAGGAACCATTCTTTCTCTCTAGCAGGAAATGACACCCTTGAAAAACGGAGTAATTAATCAAACCTGTATAGCTCTGATACTGTATCATAATAAGATTGATCGATTGCAGGGCGTACTCTGATGGAGACTGGTAGAAGAAATTAATTGCTGACCTGGACATATTAGGAAGTTTTGCTGTACTGTGTTTGGTGGTATATTGGGGAAGCCCGTCACACATCACCTAGTGAAAAATTAAAAAAAAATAGCCCCATAGGACAAAAAAATTATATATATAGGTAAATAAAATTAATTGAGAGGATCAAGACTTTTTCCTTGGCTCTAGAGAGTGATGTAGGATATAGCAATTTGTTTAAATAAGGCATGACACTTCTTCGGACCTAGCTCTTAATAACTGAGAAGCATAAATCATCAGTATTTCCTAATCTTCCAGTAATTAATGGCATTCTAGAAAGTAGGTCTTGGAGAAGCATTTCCTGGAAAAATGTAGTGATTTTTTTTAATTAAAAATTTGGTGGGTTAGAATAGAGATTTGAAAAACTTCCATGAAGAAAGAAAGTGAATAGCAACAGGGTGAAGAAAGTTTTTGGCACCATAATTGTCCTAAAATTAAGAGAGGTAAGATACAAAGAAAAGCAGAGACAATACTGCAGACATAAGATGAACTGCAAGAGATTCACCATGAAGAAAAAGGAGCTTTTCAGGTAACAAGCATCAAAAACATACACAGATTTAGCAATCAGCATCAACAGCGTGAATTTGTACTGTGGGAACATATAGTAAAAATAACACTAGCATAAGGTATTCTCCTACTGACAGATCTGCTAAGCAAACAGGAACTTCATTTTGCACCAGCTGCAGCTTCCAAGTGGTCTACAAATGTGACATATGGTCTACAATACATAGATTGGTGCTCTAATACTATGGCTGCCCCCCACTGTACCTAAGTATGTAGAACATATGTTAGATTACATTACTTAATTGTGCATTACCTTGCATCTGTAGGCATTAATTTACAAACTTCTGATACATTTCTTTAATTTAAAGGGTGAAATTTTCTGAATTTCCTATGCAATCACATTTGGATTCCAATTTAACATCGCACTGAATCAAATCTTAGTTGCAGGCCTTATGTTATTTTTAATGCATTGAGCATGCATATGCAGGTTGCTTTGCTTTGGCTATTGTGTTATACTGGGATCTGTTCTGGGATGAGGTGGAAATGTTTTACTGAAATTAATAGAGGATTTCTAGGGGACTATATGTACGCAAAATAAACTAAGATCTAGACAAGAAAGAGAGAGACAATAGAACAGTGAAGAAGTCATGTCAACATGCACCATCAATAGGCACCATCAATAGATTAGGGTGGCTCGTACATCAGACTAATGTTTAGTAAGATACATTGATAGTTACATAATAAATACAGATTTAGTGAAAAGTTCTTAAAATCAGCAAAATTAGAAAGGAAGGACTGTTTTCTGACTAAAGAATTCCACAGTTCTGTATATTCCTCATAGTTTTGCTGTTTGGTGAACTCTTCATACTGAGATTTTTTTAGGGTAGTAGAATAATTGCAGTCATGCCTGTACTTATTGATTCTATCTTTTAAAATGTTAATGGATTATTCACCATTATGTAACTGTCCCTTCTGCTACGACATGTACTAGCAAAATGTTTGATTGTGCTTTCAGTGTACTTTTGTCCCAAAGATTTAAAATTCATGGGATATTGGACATTAATTTGTTCCACATACTGAAAAGTTTGTTTATTTAATTTTTTTAAAGGAATCCTTATTGTACTCCACAGAATTAAAGTGTTCAAGGCTACATACTCCTTATTTTTTTGCATTTTTGATCCAGGAAAAGTTAGCCTGTGTTCCAGTGAATTCCATAAACTCCTGCTGGACAATCACATTCAGCAGAGGCCTCTTCGAGTCTCAGTGACTTCATAGTTCCCAGTGTGATCACATAATCTCCTCGTAGGCAAAGAATCGGACTCAACAGAGGCAAACCTCTTGAAAAATAGCTTATCTTTTAAATTCCTTTACTATAGAAAAGTAATGGTTATATTAGCATTCACTAACATGTCTTTAAATGTGAGACTATCAGTATAATAATGTAAAAGTCCTCAGAATAGCTCCATCTGGTTTGGCTATTACTGCTGCAGAAAATTCAGTCTATGTTGGATGAACCCTGAAAGAAAAGTCCATCTCTCCTCACTCTCATCCACATTTTTACAGGGTTTATGCATTTCTCTTCCCTTTTATGCTGAAGCTCATCTGTTATTGGAAGAGGAAAAGGGGAATAGCGAATCTCAAAGCACTGAAACAAGAAAGTGTATTTCCCTTTACTCAGGTTATGGGATGTTTAGATTGCTATGAGGTATTTGGAGAGCCAGGTATCTGTTCTAAAAAAAAACCCAATCATTGTCCTTAAAATCTTAATTGCCATAAGATTAGGTTTTGACAAAGCTTTATGTCCATTTTGCATTGTAACATGCTGTCGTGCAACATGACAACATTGGAATAATCTAGCACATAAGAGCTAAAAATGGATGACAGTGTGTATGAATTTGCATCTAAACTTGCTACCACTTCACATATTGATCGTAATTAATGGAGCCTGATAGGGTATTTTTATCTTCACAGCTAGTTGCCTCTTGAATTGATGGGAAGTAACATCTTAACCCATAGATTTGCAGAAGTCTAAATGTACTCTGAAGGAAATTTCACTGCCTTCTCTTTATAGTCCATCCTAAACTGAAGCTGTTGTTTGGGAATGCGCATGGGGAGGGACAGCGAGCTGCTGTCAGAGAGAGACAGAGCACCAGCCTGTGCCTTAATCAGATCCAGTAAACATGAGCTTATAAACCTATGAAATTATATTGGGTCATCTAATAGCACGCCATGAACAAAAGTCAAGAAAAGGAGAGTTTTCATTTTTGACACACAAATTGTTTTGGCTTACAATAAAGTAATTTGTCTGAGGCCATCTAGACAATCAGGAGCAGAAGCTAGGGGTTCTAGTTTGTTCTTCCATTATTAGACTTCTTTTTAGCCTTGTATAACTTCCCAAGATTCAACAGGACTCTCATTTTCTAGTTGTCTGTTGAAGAAAATGGGGAGCAGCCAAACAGTAATTTAGCAACATTTTATAATGCATGGAGCCATATGGAGACAACATAATTCGTACCTAAGAAAGCATGTGCTTTCTGGTCATCAGTATGAGAACTTCAGTTATGATCACTTGTGGGCCATGAGATTGGACAGCTGGACACTACACTGTCAAAAAGCATTTTTATCTTTAATTCCTTAGGGTGATTTTTGTCTCTTTCTTAATGAAAGCTTTTGTATTTGTGTATTTATCTGCCTGTCTGTCTCAGGCCACAACTGAGCAAATTGAAATACAGCTCTTGGACTGGTGTTTCCAGTTGGAAGTTTTACAGGAACAATGACAGAAAGCTTAGTTCTTGTTAGGAAGTACAGTGGCTCAGCAGCACAGGTCATTTGAGGATGCTGATGCAGAAACATGGGATTAAATCAAATTGATATTTCCCCTTAATATCCTATCAGAATAATCTTCTTATCCCATATCATTAAATCACATAAGAACTTAAGATGACAGCTAAACACAATTAGAATTTCCTAGAGGATACAGCAGGGCATCGGAGTATGTCTCTAAATACGTGTACGGGAATCATGTTCCTGTTCAAAAGGATTCTTTTCTCCAAGCATCCTGCAGGGCTTAAGCAATTCATACCAGAAAGCCATTGGTCTAACTATCCCTTGCGCAACCAGTAGCCTTACTAGATGGTCTAGGACAACTCAAAGTCACTACAGTTGAGGCCACAACATTGAAATATTATGGACATAACATATAAAATTTAAAACTGGGAATGAGAGATAATTTTCTAACCCAATTAAAACTGACTGACTTCATATAAAATGTGTGACTAAGGGAAGGGAAGGCAACTGCATGGCTTTTCCAGCCTCTTCCTTTAATGTGTGCACTACTCTTTACTATATTTGTATTAGCCATTTTTGGAAAGAAGGGGACTGAAACTTTCTCCTATCCATTAATATAAAAAATATTATTATCCTGGATAGGGTACAAAGTTCTGTTAAAAAGGAGATCCTCAAGGACATTCATAGGCTTAACAAGGTAATTTCCATGTTTAATTGTAAAGATTGTTCAATTAGCAGTCAGGAATATACCTAGGCCACCAGCAACAGTGTAACATATTTTAGTGTTTTGTTTCTCGTTTTTCAAACTGTAACTGTGTTTCTTTATATTAATGGGTTTGGACCAGACACAATAGTGTTGCGTTGCTTTCTCAGTTTGTCAGATAATGCCAAATGTTATACATGAACATCAGTCTAACTAAATGAAAAGTATATATTTGCTGTGTGCATGTTGGTGATGATACCTATTTCACATCTTAAAACTTGGGGCATATTGATTCTTGTTATTATAATTTAGTTTCAATTCTGCTGATGGCTACCTCAATAAAAATGATAAAAATATTTTAAACTTTCCAAGCAATCTTAAATAATGGGAAATGATTTCCAGAGAAAAGGACAAATGATTGAAGTAAAAAGCAGAAATTCCTCTATTGATTCTTTTACTAGTTTAGGTTTATCACAATCTTAATCCCTTTGTTGTTCTGCTAACTTATTTCTAATCTCTCCTGCCACTTCACTCTCCTTCTCTCTCAGGGTCAGATCCCATAAAACCCCCGGCATCTCTGAAGAAAGATTCAGATAGGATGAAGGTATCTAAGACCAAAACTTCAATCTAAAATCCCCCTTTACTCAGCTGCCACCTAATGATGGAAGCACCCCATCTCACTCAAGGACTTACTGGAAAACTTTCCAGGAAAACTCTATTTTATGCAGTACTTATACATTTCAGAACCCACCAGCTAATGAAGATTCATTCAGTTGCCTCCTCAATCCCACTTCACCCAGGAGAGTACCAAAGCATCAGGCAATATCTTAATTTGGGTGGTGGCAGAGGAGCAGAAAAAAGAGCAAGGAGGAATGTGACTTGGTATCGCGGGGTTCTGAGCTTTCGCAGGGATCCTGAGTTCTGTTCAGGGACCACAGCTGCATTTTAGGCAATGCCCGTTTAAAGGAATTTCTCTGTAAGTCCTCTGCTGGTTTCAATTTATTTTTTCTTTTATTTTTTTCCCCATCCTGGGGAAGTAGGGACTTAGCATTGTTTAAGCAGAAATTATGGCAGCTTTGGAGCTCATGAAAACAGTTTTCAGGAGTCTTTAATTGAAAATTAACATATTTTTTATTTGTGAAATCTTCATTTCTATTTTTTCACAGTAAATTTCAAAAAGAAAAAGGAAAGGGGAGTGTGCTTATTTAGATTTAATTACTTCTGAGGCCTGGTCTACAGACCTGCTTGATCTTCTGTGGTGGATATTAACTGCAGATATCCTGGGGGTGATCCATATGTGTGAACATAGAAGATTTAGCTAGCCAACAAAATCGGAGCTGTGTAGGTACCAGCGGGAAGATGTGGGACATGTGAAATTGTGGGGAGCTGACTGAATAGTCTAGCCATACAAATGTCCCCGTCACTGAGATTTGGCAGGGACTCAGGGTCCACATGGAGCTCTGCAGCCACTGATCCTGGACCACCGCAGGGTCCGCACCTAGCAGCTCTTGTGGTGATAGAGCCTGCATTTCCACCCTGTTTTTACAGTGGGAAGCTTTCTCCATAGTACACAGAGACTGTGCCATTAGCAGATTACTCATCCCCTCAAAGGGAGAAACCACTTTTTCCTCCAAGCCTCCTGCAGCCCTGAGTCAGGGGAGCGAGGATGAGGTTTATTTATAATGAACCTCTCTCCCAGTGCAGCTCTAATGCTCATCCGTCAGACACTCATGACAACTCGTTAGTGCTCTGTCCACCCAGAAGGTAAATTCATCCTCATCAGCAAGCGCTAAATGCCTGCCCCGGCCTAGTGGATGTTGCCCAGACACTGTATTAGCTTCTGCTGCCTTTTCCTCTGGTTTATCAAGAGATGGCAGCAAAAAGCCATTTAACCTTTGATCTCAGTCCTTGGGGCCTCTACCTGTCACGGAATCATGGCAGCCTCCACCCACCCACCCAACTCATCCCACCAGTGCTGCGCTAACAGAGCCGGCTGCTACAAACAGCGAACAGCCCAGTGCTTTGCCTGCCACGTCGCTTAGGAGGGCCGTGGGAATGATGGCCAGGACCAGACACCGTCGGCCATGTCCCACACACAGCAGTAACCAGCATGCATGCAGCGCAACCGTGCAGGTGCATGGTGGGCGCTGCTGCACCAGGAGGCTTCCCCACCGGCCTCTCTGCAGCCCTGCCTGCACTCTGCCTGCAGAAAGGCTGGTCAGGCAGTGCAGGGTCGGGCTCAGCAAGAGCCATGTCCAGCTGTGGCTGACATGAAATCCAACTGTAGAAGTCTCCTGGTTTCAGCTGGGATAGAGTTAAATTTCTTCCTAGTGCTGTGTTTTGAATTTAGGATGAGAAGAATGTTGATAACACACTGATGGTTTTAGTTGTTGCTAAGTACCCTGCTAGTCAAGGACTTTTCAGCTTCCCATGCTCTGCCAGGTGCACAAGAAGCTGGCAGGGAGCATAGCCAGGACAGCTAACCCAACTGGCCAATGGGGTATTCCATACCATATGACGTCATGCTTAGTATAGAAATAGGGGGCGTGGTCCAGGAAGTAGCAATGGCTGCTTGATTATTGGTCGGTGGGTGGTGAGCAATTGCATTGTGTATCACTCATTTTGTATATTCTACCATTATTATTATTATTATTATTATTATTATTATTATTATTATTATTATTATCATCATCATCATTATTATTATCCCTTCCTTTTCTGTTCTATTAAACTGTCTTTATCTCAATCCACGAATTTTACTTTTTTTTTTAATTCTTTCCCCCATCCCACTTGGGGGGGGGAGTGAGAGAGCGGCTGTGTGGCTGCCTGCCGGGTTAAACCACAAGAAGAAACCAGAGTTGCCTGGTGCCATCAATTAGGTATCGATGGGGCTTCCCCTGTGGCAGAAAACGAGGTGCTGTAAGGGTCAGGCATTAGATGAAGGGGAATATTTCTGAAAATGAGCAGAAACAAAACTAATGGCTTGAAGCATCTAAAAAAAGGCATGTCAGAGTAAGTTCTTTTGGGAGATGTAGCCCTTGGCTTTGGGTTCACGGTGGTGGGACTTCCCATTTTAGAAAGGGCCACAAAATATTCAGACTGTGCATTGTTATCATGATGCTACATCCAAAGTGAGGGGCACAGGAAGGAACCTTCTGATTCACTGTGACAAGATGACAATTCCTTTCCTACAGTGACATTTGTGGAGGGGAAAAATTGGTAACATAATGTCAATAAAGACAGCTAGAAAAAATATTTTAAAATTAGACATGATTAGAAATATAGCATCTAGCTCTATTTCAAATATTCTTTAGTTTTCTCACTAAGGAAATAAATAATTGTCAAAATAATTGAACTTAAACTGGATTTTTAAAAAATTTACAGCGGTCATTAATGAATAGCAAGAGACCTCATTATAAAGTGTCGCAGGATGCTTTCAAAAACTGGTTTCAGATAAAGAAGCTAGAGTCAGCTGCATTTAAAGTCAAGATAAGCTCTGGGGTTTTCAGTGTCACTACTTACTCTTAAATGTCACTGAGGAGCTGTCAACAGGTATGAAAAGGCACCCAGCTGCTCAAGTCAGCCAGCTGCTCAAGCCTCTTTCAGTTGCAGACAGAGAATGAAATATATGTGGAGGGAAACTTGGGGTTCTGGAGGATGCAAATAGCAATGTACCACGTGAGATGGAACCCTCTTCCTTCAACCTTCCTGGTTTTCTGTTGCACTCTAATTGCATCTTAACCAAAAAGGGCCCAATTCCGTTTTCGTGTTCATGAATGTGAATGGGCATTGTTTCTGGTGGCAAAAGAGAATCCCTCTATAGTGGTTAGTTTCAGTTTACCTGAGATTAGAATTTGATCTCAGTAGAACTAGCAAGCAACAGCAAAATGAGATCTTTTGTCACCATGAAATCTTATGTGGAAGCCTTACGTTGTTATTAATAGTTTTATCAAATGTTCATGTTGGTCATTTTCTGTTATGCTGTAAAGAATTATTCTGGATGAATAAAACTTGATATAATATAATCAAAGTATTGTTTCCAAATGAGTGGATTTGTCATTTGTCAAAAATTAACAGATCATGAAATGTGATGCACTTTTCATGGTTGTTTTTAATTTCTTATATTTGCTCTCACTTTTTAATTTATTAAATCAGCTCTAATGTCAATCAACAAGGTTAGATTGAGAAGATCTAATGAAAAACCAAATCAGATTAGTAACTGGAGAGGTGAATAAACATACAAAAAAAAGGATAGACTCCATAAGAGGATTGTTTCCTGAGCTATGTCTGACATTTAGTGAAAATTACATTATCCTTTTTATTTAATAAATGACAAAACTTTCACTCTTCCTGCCTGGCTGCTAGAAATCCAACACACGTCTGTAAAAGATGTATGTGTGAGCTTTGCTGCTTTGGGTCAGTCTCTGTGTTTGTCTCAGAGCATCCACCAATGACACATTTAACTAGTTGCAGCAGTCTTAAATGCTTTATGTCATGACATCACTAATGAAATCACCTCTGGAGGAAACATAAGCTTGGCATCCTAGAAAATTATCTTCAGATCTCAAATGACTGACCTCGTAGGGATTTGGCCATCAACAAGTTTCTAAGGCTTACAGTGACAACAAATATAAGCATTAAAATAAATCATTTTGTGAAAAAGTCATCACAGGAAAATTAGCTTTCCTTCCCACCCTTTGTCAGTCTGGCTTTATTATAGCACTCACCATGGAATGGCAACCAGCTGAATGATGCTAAATCACTGCATTAAAATTCTAGCCACCATGCCACAATCCCACTATCTGTGCGTGGAGACTATATAAAATCTTTCTATCATCATCCAGATGCCCCTCACTTGAAATGTAGTGGACAACTATTAACAGGTCAACAACTTCACCTAGTAAAATTATGCACATCGTTGAAGGATATTGGTGCATAGCATTTGGCAGCTCATATGTCATTTCATAACTTGCCAGACAAATAAAAAAAAAATTAGCAATTTGAGTTATTTTGCACGTATAATATTACAGAGTAACAGAACATAAGTGTGTAAGATGATTCCTAGGTTGTAACTCTGGCAGTGCAGAACCTCCCTGTCTTTGTCCCGTGGAGTTCCAGTGAGTTCTCCCAAAAGTCAGTTTTCTTTACTCCACATAGGAATTTCCCCACACTTAAATGTTATGGAATAACACAAATCTGTATGTGACATATGGGTTGGCTTTTCAAGGTAGCATGGTAACTTTTAAGATGACGTTTTTCGTGTTATATTTTTCAGAATAACAGTTTGAAAGATCATATCTTTCAGTTTAGGCTGCCACGGGTCAAATACTGAGAACCTGTATTGAAGTGAGTCTGCTGAGGACATAGCTATGGGTAGAGCGCTTCATTCTTCTCTCAAACAACTATCATCTTTCTCTACTGCTGTTGAGCTCTAACTGTAAAGTAGATTTAGTGACTGCACTTACATGTGCAAAGCTACTATATCAAGCATCATTTGGAATTCAAACCATTCAGCAACTGCTATTATGCTTGCAAATAGATCTGTCTTAAAAAATGTGATGTAATGGTGATTCATAGGAAAGTTAGGTGTTAGTTCTTGTGATAAAAATTCAGGTACAGAAAATGTTTGGTTTTAGTAAGATGGGAAGCCCTACAGTTTAATGAAAATGCTGCTAATTTCATTTGTATATTTTTAGGTTTCTGTGTGTTCTGTGTGACTTCAGAAATTGTGAAATATATAAGATGAGTGGCAGAACTTGAGAGGACATTTCCACATGTGCACGTAATCATATATTTCACACTATACTATCAATAGTAAATCAAAAGCAAATACTTAAATAGCTAATTATATGGGAACATACACTATGCTTGCCCATGTGTTAAATACAGAATGTCACCAGTGCAGACATGGTTTGAAGATAAAAAGTCAGTATATTGTTACAAATTTTCAAAATCATCTCAGATTTCTCTGAATTCATCCAATGAATTTACTTACCTTACTTTATTTATCTAACAAACTATTTTTCTAGACCGTTAACTTTACTTCATTTCAAGTAACAATGCTGTGTGGTACCATCATATAATTGCATTGCTCCTGAGGTACTACTGCTTTGTGATTCTGTGGACACTACTGCAGCTCAAGGTTTCTTCCTCATCTGCCACCAATACAAACCAGGACTGATAAGAGACTTTAGCTTAGTTTCCATAGCATAGAGAAGTGCAATGCCAGGTTTGCACCTGTCTCTGAAGTTAGGTATTTTTCTGTGTTCCTGTGGATGTGTTGTGCAATTCCCACTGGAGCTTTACCAAATTGGGAATTACAGCAGCAGCAGATTTTTTTATCACACGGCTGGACTTGGAGGAGTCCTTTCTTTTCTGAGAATAGCAGCAACTCCCATCAGATGTAAGTTTTGTGCAGTTTCCTCCCTTACTGAAGAGATGCGATTCCCAGTGCTCTGGAGTGTGCATCAGGTGCCAGCTTATTGTGTGTTTTGTTGAGGGAGAAGAGAAGATAATTTCCACTCTTCCAGCCAAGATCTTGCTGTCAGGCAGAAAAGGATGCAGGATTCATTAGGTCAGAAAAGGAAAATAAAATCCTCTTGCCTGGTGACTTAGAACATTTGAAACTCTTTCATTCCATATTCCAAGGGCTGGACAAAATACTTAATACTTGAAGACTGGGGCCTTGGTTTGTTTTGCACTATAGAATCATTAAGGTTAGAAAAGACCTCTAAGATCATCGAGTCCAACCGTCAACCCAACACCACCATGCCCACTACACCATGTCCCTAAGCGCCTCATCTACACGTCTTTTAAATACTTCCAGGGATGGTGACTCAACCACTTCCCTGGGCAGCCTGTTCCAAGGCCTGACCACTCTTTCAGTAAAGAAATTTCTCCTAATGTCCAGTCTAAACCTCCCTTGGCGCAACTTGAGACCATTTCCTCTCGTCCTATCGCTAGTTACTTGGCAGAAGAGACCAATGCCCACCTCGCTACAACCTCCTTTCAGGTAGTTGTAGAGCGCGATGAGGTCTCCCCTCAGCCTCCTCTTCTCCAGGCTAAACAACCCCAGTTCCCTCAGCCGCTCCTCATAAGGCTTGTGCTCCAGGCCCTTCACTACCTTCGTTGCCCTTCTCTGGACACGCTTCAGCACCTCAATGTCTTTCTTGTAGTGAGGGGCCCAAAAATGAACACAGGATTCAAGGTGCAGCCTCACCAGTGCCGAGTACGGGGGCACAATCACCTCCTTACTCCTGCTGGCCACACTATTTCTAATACAGGCCAGGATGCCGTTGGCCTTCTTGGCCACCTGGGCACACTGCCGGCTCATGTTCGGCCAGCTGTCAACCAGCACCCCCAGGTCCTTTTCCTCTGGGCAGCTTTCCAGCCACTCTTCCCCAAGCCTGTAGCGTTGCCTGGGGTTGTTGTGGCCGAAGTGCAGGACCTGGCACTTGGCCTTGTTGAATCTCATACAGTTGGCCTCAGCCCATCGATCCAGCCTGTCCAGGTCCCTCTGCAGAGCCTTCCTACCCTCGAGCAGATCAACACTCCCGCCCAACTTGGTGTTGTCTGCAAACTTACTGAGGGAGCGCTCGACCCCCTCGTCCAGATCATTGATAAAGATATTGAACAGGACCGGCCCCAAAACTGAGCCTTGGGGAACACCGCCCGTGACCGGCCGCCAACTGGATTTAACTCCGTTCACCACAACTCTCGGGGCTCGGCCGCCCAGCCAGTTTTTTACCCAGCGAAGAGTGCACCTTTCTAAGCCGTGAGCTGCCAGCTTCTCTAGGAGAATGCCATGGGAGACAGTGTCAAAGGCTTTACTGAAGTCCAGGTAGACCACATCCACTGCCTTTCCCTCATCCACGAGGCGGGTCACCTGGTCATAGAAGGAGATCAGGTTGGTCAAGCACGACCTGCCTTCCATGAACCCGTGCTGGCTGGGCCTGATCCCCTGGTTGTCCCAGACATGGCTTGTGAGCGCCCTCAAAACAAACCGCTCCATAATCTTCCCCGGCACCGAGGTCAGGCTGACCGGCCTGTAGTTCCCTGGATCCTCCTTCCAGCCCTTCTTGTAGATGGGTGTCACATTGGCAAGCCTCCAGTCGTCCGGGACCTCCCCAGTTAACCAGGACTGCTGGTAAATGATGGAGAGCGGCTTGGCAAGCTCCTCTGCCAGCTCCCTCAGTACCCTCGGGTGGATCCCGTCCGGCCCCATAGACTTGTGAACGTCCAGGTGGGATAGCAGGTCATTAACTTCTTCCTCTTGGATTATGGGGGGTTTATCCTGCTCGCTGTCCCTGTCTTCCAGCTCAGGGGGCTGAGTACCCTGAGGATAAATGCTCTGACTATTAAAAACTGAGGCAAAGAAGGCGTTGAGTACCTCAGCCTTATCCTCGTCCTTGGTGGCAACGTTCCCCCCCGCATCCAATAGAGGATGGAGATTCTCCTTGGCTCTCCTTTCGTCATTAATATACTTGTAAAAGCATTTTTTGTTGTCTCTCTTGACAGTGGCCAGGTTGAGTTCTAGCTGGGCTTTTGCCTTTCTAATTTCCTCTCTGCATGACCTAATGAGATCCCTGTACTCTTCTTGAGTTGCCTGCCCCTTCTTCCGAAGGTGATAAACTCTCCTTTTTTTCCCTGAGTCCCAGCCAGAGCTCCCCATTCAGCCAGGCCGGTCGTCTTCCCCGCCCGTTCTTCTTATGGCACATGGGGACAGCCTGCTCCTGCGCCTTTAAGACTTCCTTCTTGAAGAACGTCCAGCCTTCCTGGACCCCTTTGCCCTCAGGACTGTCTCCCAAGGGACCCTCTCGACCAGTGTCCTGAGCAGGCCAAAGTCCGCCCTCCGAAAGTCTATGGTAGCGGTTTTGCTGGCCCCCCTCCTTACTTCACTAAGTGTTGAGTATTCTATCACCTCATGGTCGCTAAGCCCAAGCCGGCCTCCGACCACCACATCTCCCACCAGTCCTTCTCTGTTTGTGAACAGCAGGTCAAGCGAGGCACCTCCCCTGGTAGGCTCACTTACCAGCTGTGCCAGGAAGTTATCTTCCACACACTCCAGGAACCTCCTCGGCTGTTTCCTCTCTGCCGTGTGGTATTTCCAGCAGATGTCCAGAAAGTTGAAGTCCCCCACAAGAACAAGGGCTAGCGACTGTGAGACTTCTGCCAGCCTCTGGTAGAATATTTCGTCTGCTTCCTCGTTCTGGTTAGGTGGTCTATAACAGTCTCCCAGCAGGATATCTGCCTTGTTGGCCTTCCCCCTCATCCTTACCCACAAGCACTCGACTTCATCATCACTACCATTGAGCTCTAGACAGTCGAAGCACTCCCTAACATACAGGGCTACCCCACTGCCTCTCCTTCCTCGCCTGTCCCTTCTGAAGAGCTTATAGCCATCCATTGCAGCACTCCAATCGTGAGACTCATCCCACCATGTTTCTGAAACAATGTCAAGAGGTAGAGTTGAGAGCACTTTCCTATGCCCTCAGATGCCTCTATAAACAGGTGGGTAAAACTCATTCCTTGGAGATATGGATCTGAAAGCCCTCAAGCAGAGAAAGAAACTGAAAATAAGATTTTCTGACAGAAGAAACCCCAAAGGTGACAGCAGATGTTAGGAGGCTGCCACTTCCCTGTGACATAATCTGGCATGTAACGATTTCTTATTTGTTGGTAGTCTTCCAGAAGTCGTCTGTGGAGGCTGTAGTTGATCTCTATGGTAATACCTAAAGCCCAGTGTGTTCAGTGGCCCACCCTCTATCATGTCACCTGCAGGATGTGCATAGCCACGGGAGCCCACACAAAGCTCATCCAATCCGGTCTGCTTGCATTCCAGCTGCTTTTGTGACAGGCAATGTTTGGGGCCTTTTAGTAAGAACCCTAATGCCACTAAGTCAAATTGTCTTAGCTTTGGCCCCAAAACATTGCTTCTGGGATGATGAATATCTGGTTTGGAGAGTGACTGGTTGTGGAGGGTTAACCTTGGCCAGCTGCCAGACACCCACCCAGCTGCTCTCTCATTCCCCCTCCTCAGCAAGACTGGAGAGAAAATAAGATTAAAAGCTTGTGGGTCAAGGTAAGGACAAGGAAATCACTCACCAGTTACCACCATGGGCAAAACAGACTCAACTTGGGGAAGATTAATTTAATTTATTGCCAATTAATAACGGACTAGGATAGTGAAAAAGAAAAAAAACCTAAAAATACTTTCCCCCTATCCCCTTCTTCCCAGGCTCAATTGCACTCCCAACTCTTCTACCTTCTCATCACCACCCAAGTGGCGCAGGGAGAATGGGGAATGGCATTGTGGTCAGTTCATAACACTTCATCTCTGCTGCTCCTTCCTCCTCACGCTGTTCTGCTCCAGCATGAGGTCCCTCGCATGGGATACAGTCCTTCACAAACTGCTCCAGCATGGGTCCTTCCCACAGGCTGCAGTTCTTCAAGAACTGCTCCAGCATAGGTCCTCTCCACAGGGTATTTCAGAAACAGACTGCTCCAGCGGGAGTCACTCATGGACCGCAGCTCCTGCCAGGACATGCTCTGGCACGGGCTCTTCTCCACAGGCTGCAGCTTCCTTCAGGGCATTCCCGTCTGTTCCAGCACACAGTCCTCCACAGCCTGCAGTGTATCTGCTCCACCGTGGTCCTCCATGGGCTGCAGACAGACAACCAACTTCACCATGGTCTTCTCCACAAGCTGCAGGGGAATCTCTGCTCTGGCGCCTGGAGCACCTCCCCCACTCCTTCTTCACTGACCTGCGTGTCTGCAGGGTTGTTTCTCTCACATTTTTCTCATTCCTCTGTCCCAGCTACTGTGCAGCATTTTTACCCTTTCTTAAATATGTTATCACAGAGGTGCTACCAATGTCGCCAATTGGCTCAGCTTTGGCCAGCAGCGGGTCTGTCTTGGAACTGACTGAAACTGTCTGTGTTCAACATGGGGGCAGTTCCTGATCTCTTCTTACAGAAGCCACCCCTGCAGCTCTCCCCCGCTACCAAAACCTTGCCATGTAAACCCAATACATTGGCCCAAACACACTACAAGTGCATGACTGGGTCCTTGCTTAGGAACAGCAAAGGATCAAGCTTGCTCTCACAACATGCCTCGCTTCTTGCCTGGACCCTCTTGTGAGAACTGTCCCTTTCACAAAAGTCCAGGATCTTCTTCATGTGTATATACAGGCTCTCTTGTGTCTTTCTCCATTTCTCTTTCCTGTGGTGTCAATTTGCTTCTTTCTTCAGAAAGTCCCCAAGCCGCAGATTGTTCACTCTGAGGAAATATTCTGGGAAAGCCTCACCACCACGTGGCTGCCATCTTCCGATGCATTTCTCTAAGAATCTCAGTTGCTGTAGGGGATTTTGGAATAGACGTACTTTGAAACCACCCAGCATGGATGTTTTTATGTTCTGCTTTCTATCGTTCCTCAGTTGGAAAGGACCTTTTGCTACAAAAATCTGTAGGCCTGTTTTATCTGGTCTATTTTTCCCTTTATGACTTCAGCTCACAGAGATACACATGATGTAATTTTCGGCTAGCTAGCTTGGATGTCACTTGCCGTATAGGTGTAATATCAGCATATCTCAAAGAACTGGGTAAATTTGTGAGTAGTTGACCCACACTGAGCTGTTTTCCAGTGTGCTTACACTGTTAGCTCTCTTGTTATCAGTCATCAGCTTGCACATGTCTGTGTGAGCTGCTGCCTGTTTAAAGTTAACTAATCTTACCATGTTTTTCAGATCCCGCATTTTCTAAAACACCTGTTCTCTTCTTCAACCTTCAGCAGGGTGAAAATAGGCTTTATCTTGGCGGTAAGATGCTCACCCTACAGTCAGACCTTTTCAGCTGTTAATAGTTTTTAATATCAGCCTGTAATAGCACTGCCTTGCCTTCTTAGTGCAAGATGAATGAGGCACAAAACAGGAAAAGAGAGTTATATGACTTAAGGGAACAGCACTTGAGCTCAAACTGGCACTCACAAACCACATAGTGACAGATTTTGAACTCTCATAACATCTTTTTAAGATTAAACATAATCCGATTTGTCTATTATTGGAAGTTATATATTCAGGAACAATATTTCAAGAGAATAACTCAAATTATTCCTGCTTTATATTGAAGAAGCTATCCTAGCAGAAGTCATTGGAAAAATAGGTTGTACTAAAGATTGTATTTCTTTAATAATCTATGCAAAATTTATTAGAAAATATATATTTCAACCCTTGAAGCTGCCACCAATTTTTTTTCATTTTTCCCATCCATGTGTATATCATGAAAAACTTACTTTAAGAACTCAGGAAAACTACACATTATTTGAAAACAGAAAAATACTTCTTTACAAGTGTAAATGCTGCAGGTCCTTCAAAATAAAAGGTTTTATATGAGATTTTGGGGAGGCAAGTTTTGTTTCTTTAAACTGATCAATGTTAGAACTGCACTAGAGGCAAAAGGCAGTTTTCAGTATTGGTTTTTCATAGTGAATAAAGAGTGAATTACGTACCAGAGAGACCTTATACAATTCTTCATGCTCTTGCTTTATGTCATCAAAAACTTGTCAGCCTGGAAAAGAAAGCTAAGATTATACCAAAAGTGAAATACAAACACCCCTACTGTGTATGAAAGAAAGCGAATTAATGAGAAAAAATTGACAAAAGATATAATAGTTCTTAGTTTCTGTTTTTATTTACAACTATATATCACTGAAGCCCCATTTTGAGGATTTAAATGAGAATTTGAATGACGAATTTTCTTGAAGAAGTTATGGAATAAGTATAAACCTGTGTGAAATATTTTAAGGAAGATTAAGTTTTTGTTGATCTGGCAGAGTTTACTTAGTTCTCAGAGGGACCCATTTACAAAATTGCTGTTGTACTGCACCGTTGAGTGAAAGAGTGATGGAATATGAAAGATGACCTTCTCCTTTTTCTTTACCCCCTTTCTTTTATTCTGCATCACTCTTTGTTCAAGATGCTTTCTCGTTTCTCTGAGAGAGTGGCTGGGTTACCCTGGCAGGAGCTGGCTGCCTCCAGGTTGCTTCTGAAAGGGCTTGCGAGCACTGCGAGGGAGGCAGAACCCCTTCAATCGGGCAAAACCAAAAACCTAGCCACTTTGGAACGAAGCAGTTCTCTTCGTGTTGAAGTAGGACAAAGCTGTCCAGGTCAGTTGACTGACCGATTTTTCTTCCTGGCCTTCTTCAGCATATGCTGAAACCAGTCATTCGCAGGGAATCAGATTCATTACCTGGGCCCTGGGATGCAACCTTCACAACCTGTGTGCAAACCAAGGAGAAACCTCGCCAGATGTGACCATTCAAAGACACTGTTCCCTTCCTCCTCCCCTTCCTCACCCCCAGCAAATTTTGCCTTTGAGTCAACAGGGTTTGAATATAGGATGAGAAGCAAAGTCTGCTAGCCTGCTAGGAACACTAACTAGTTAAAATGTAGGGGGCAAGGGGACGGGGTAACTTGGAAAAAGTAGGGAAAAAGGTAGGATAATTTGACAGTGGAAGGATTCAGCTATGTTACAAGGCCTGGTTTGGTGCAGCAAAACTCTGTAACCTTGGTTTGGTTTGACTGAGAAAATTGGCCTGAAGGCATGAGCTAAAACTGTGCAAGATAAGAAACGAAACACATCATAGAAGTAAAATTTTTGATACTGCAGTAGTTAGCAGGAAAGGATTCAACAGTGAAAAAACTGCCTTAAAGTGTATAAAATCCCAAGAATAAAGCTGAAAATTAGGTGAAAACTCAACAACCCTGATGATCAGCCCATTCCAAGGATCAACGGAGACCAGCCCTATCTGACGTGACTGATGACTGCTTGGCCAGCGAAGATGCATTGAATGTCTCATTCAGGTTGGTGAGAATATTAATACCTTGTTCAGTAACTCATTAATACTAGATATATATCATGTGTATTAACCAATAAATAATTACATTGTACTCTTAAATTGGCTACATTCTGCTTGAAAATTCTCCTTGCACAAAGTAAAAATTGACCGATAGAATCACTCAATGAGGGAGGGTTACGCCATTTTTCCCTGAACTTGGTGCTGCTCCCACAGTTGAAGCCCATCCCTGCTCCTGGCACCCCCAGTTGCAGCCTACTCCATCTCCACAGAAGACTCCCTTCCACCCACACACCATGGCCGTGCAGAAGGAGGCTATGGAGCCACGATGGACTTCACTTTTATTCCTTTGCCACCATACTAGGTGAATTCATTCTTGGGTCCCTGGCTTAACACACTATGCAAAAATTATCTTCAGCATAAGCATAAGCATCAGCATCTCCTTTCATTAGCTAATTGTATGAGCTTATGTTTATTTGTAAACAAATGGCTCCTCCACAGCTTGTGGGGCTTCAGCTCAACATTACTATCTAGTTTGCTACCTCTCGTGTCCTATTAGTCCTCTAAACTACAGCAAGATCAATTACTGGGTAATTTATCTGACCCAAGTGGGGTGAGTTTGATCACTTCCCTGAAGATGGAGGTCGTATCTCACAACAGAGGTATAATAGGGATTGTGAAACTCCCTTTCCTTGTGTGTCTGAGAGATGTTCCACTTTTGCTGCAATTGTACTCTCTTGTCATTGCCCACAGAGGGTTTTTTCACCTAGTATTTCTCCAAAGACTTGCTCCAGGTGGGGAAATGCCATTCTCCATTGAAATTTTTGAGCTCTGCAGATAAAAGATTCTAAAAAAGGTGTGAGAAAGGGACACATCTGAAAGTCAAAGTTGGTAGGAAAAGAGCTGGATTTGAATGGAAGAAGCATGAAGTAAAAAAAAAAGTTACATTCATTTCTAAATATGTTTATTTGGTGCCAGCTAGGCACAAATTGCACACAGTGACTGTCTATGGCCAACTAATTGTCCCTTAGCAATAACTACCCAGCAGTACTTATTTTTAAATATAAAGTATTTTTCTAAATATATATGTTATGTATATGCTTTATGTCTCACTGATTTCTATTAAATAAATGGAGCATTGTAAAGATGACCATCTATCTTTCTATGCATCCAAGAAATTATAGTATATGGTAGATATTTGATATATAAAGGCATCTCTGCCATTGATCTTATAAATAAGTCCAAGGAATAACCCATAATATGAGAGAAAACCAAGCCCAAGAAAAGAAAACAAGGAAATGGGCAAAGTTATAATAGTTCCTCACATTTCAGTACAGTCTGCAGAGAACTGATGTTAGTGCTTTTCTGCAGATGTTTCAGGAAAAAAAATGAAGCTTTCTTAGATGTGATGACCCATGTTTTGCTCTTAATTACACGAGCGCTAAACTTCAATACCTCCATCAGTTTCAATTACATGTTGTTTACTCTAGGTCTTGAGAACAAAAGGAGCAATTAATCACAATTCACATTTTCTCAAACTTCTGCTTGCCCCTCACTACTCTGAAAAAACATAGGCAAATTGTATGAAAGAGAGTAAACATTTTTAAAAATAGAAAACCATTCAGTTTTTTGAGAGTGTACAAATTAGTTTCATGGAGACCAAAGGCTTTTTCCTTAAAATGCACATATTCCCCTTTCATAAAGTAACTTCAAGCCCAAGTGAGGGACCCAAGTTCCCCACAAAACACAAGGAGCAAGTTAAGTGCCTATCATAAACATGATGTTGAACATAGAGCCTGTTCTAGTAACCGATAAGGAAAGTCTGGTAAAAGACAGAGGAATTAAGTACCGAATCAAGGTCAGCTCTTCCTTAAGAAAAAAACAAACCAGACATTTACCTATAATACTCAGTAGCCTACGTGGGTTGTCAGCTGGAGCAGAAGAAAATTGTTTTGTGGAGCACAGTTGGATTTGGACCAATGTCTTGAATGTATATTTCCTACATGCTTGCTGTTGCAGTAACATGCATAATAGTTGCTGTCACAGGCAGCAGATCCCAAGGCTCTGTCCTTCCATTGTATTCACATTTTGAATACTTGGAAAACAAGTCATGGAGTGAGCCCTGTAGGTAAGTCTGGTGGGAAATATGTTGTCTGTGGATCCCACCACAGGATATGTGTGTACTAGGGCTCTGAACAACTCAACAGCACCAGGATTTGTTGCATTCTTTACAAGAAATAACTATCTCTGCAGCCCTTTAGATACTGGAATCTCCATGTGCCCAGGTCTTCTATTTGATCCAACTCATATTAAACTGTTGTTCTGTAGGAAGAAGCACTTGACACTGTTTCTCTCTCAAAGAAAAATTAGCTTGGAGAGTAAACATCTTAATTTTACTTGGAAATAAATTGCATAGAATTGTTACCTTAATTACCTCTATCATTATTTCCAAAATTAAGAACTAAATAAAATGTTTTCTCTGTAATGGAATTAAATTTCCGTGAGGATTAATCTTTTCCATTTTCAAAGAAAACCCTCTTGATGTAAGTACTTTATATAAAGTACAGTATGTAAATGCTTTTCTCAATGACTTTGTTTTTTCTCCAAAAGAGCTGCCAGAAGGATTGTCAATCCTTGAGCATAGTGAAATCCTCTTTTCTTTTCCCTGATGGAAAATAATTCTGTGCGATTTGTTTTACCTCTGTATTTTTGGAGATTTGATGGACCAAGCGCATTGAGAATAATGTTCTTACATCAGAGTTTTGCTTATTATGATTATCTGATCAGATCTTAGTGATATTGTTAAGGAAAAGGTTAGAAAAGTCTCACTGGACAATGGAAAAGATACAAATATCTGTTCTTACAGCAGAAGAGCTTCCCTGGGGAATATGTGATGAGCTCTCAGCCATGAGCTCACGAATAATAATAAGACTATTGGAAGAAAACTTCTTTTATTGGAAAGAGAAACTGCTGGAGTTACTAGATGTATGCTAATGTAGGAAAGGATTGCAGCTCAGTTACAGAAACCTGCATGCCCTTATTATCACGTACAAAACCAAAACTCCTAGTAAGGGCGGTGCAAATGAGCTGATGTACTGTCAGTCTGAAGTTGTAAAAGTTGTGAAGACAGGCACAGACAGACCAGAGAGGCACTGCTGAGGAGCCTCCTGGAGAGCTCTGTGTCCTGGAGCATGAGAGGCCTCAGGCTGAGCTATGTATTCGTATAACTGAGGAAAGTTCTCTCTCTTCTGCACACAGATCTGACTCCAAATCACTTAGTAAAACACTGCATATTTCAGGAATGACCTCAGCATAGCACATCCCATTTTGTTTTTTGTTTGAGACTGGTAACAGAGAAAGGCTTAGATTTATCTTACGGACACAGTTTACATAATAGGTCAGCGACTTCCTACACAGAGCTGATAGATGTATTGTTTTAGACATTTACCATGCATAGAAATAACTTGGTTTTTCTACCAAAATATGAATAGGCTCCTGACGTTACAGGGAACTACAAAAAGGAATATTATATTTAAAGAAATAATGAAACAAAGCCTGAAAAAGAAGACAGTGTATTAATTCTATACATGTAGAAATTGTTAACAGTCATGTACCAGGATGAAAAGTTTTTTATTACATATTCTTAATTTTTTTGTTGTTTTTTTCAAAATTAGCTTATTTTTTCTTTTTTTTTTTTCAAGTTATTATCTTTGCCAGTGTATTTTCAGGTCAAATAAAAACTGGTTTGTACCATAATAGAATAAATCTTTGACCCATGATGAAGATTCTGTAACTTTCTTTATCATAAAATTAAAGAATGTTCTTTATGCAACTATTACACAACAGTTTTATGATTAAAACAAAATTAACAAAAAACTATTAAAAATATGAATTGAATTAAAATTATAACTTGAGATACTGTTACAAAGTCATTCAAAGTCCAACAAAGTAATTTCTTTGACTCTCATTTGTGGAAATTCAGTGCTTTGTTTAGAATAACTATATATATTTCCACACCTATGATTAAATATACACAGTTATCTAAACGCATGACTTAAATGTTTAGTATAGAACTCTTTTAGTTGTCCTCTGCCCATCAGAAATACAGTAGCAAAGTCAAGTACGCTATCCTGTATTTACGTATCACTCTTTTATCTCCAAAACCATAAACATAATAATATTTCTCTGCTATTCCAATAGCCAAGCTAGCCCTCTAACACCACAGAGAAAGGCCTCTGTAGTACATCTCTGCAAAACTACAGAGAAAGAGGAGAAAACCCACAGGTATTGTTACTTTGTTTCAGTTTGACCAAGATTCACTTTTTGGCACTTGATTTGGGCTGCAGGTAGGTCATACAGTCTATGCCTTTTTTGGCTCCAGAAAAGTAGACTCAAGCTATAGCTTTTCACTTCTCGCATCCTTATGGAGAGGTGTGTGACAGCAGTCAGCATATGGTTTGGGAATCAGCAGAGAAGGAAGGGATAAGATTGATTTTCAAAAGGCAATCTGTCTGAGACCTCAGAGACAGATACATTGGTTTCCCCAAAGTCTGACCTCTGTGAAATGTTAAAATAAAAATGCTGGAAAGGACAGGAGCATAAATGCTCTTCTGATCTTACGTTGTATAGTCAAGATCCAGGCCATCTGCTGGGGGCCTTATATCTATCACTTTTATTGCTTTATATTAAAAAAAAAAAAAGATTTCAAAGAGCCCTGAATTTTTCATGTATCATTGTAAAGATAGATATTAATAATCTGTTTTATTTTGCATAGTTGAGAAGCTAGTTGATAGTAAGTAATGGCCAACTGGTGAGGCATCGTATACTAAGGAGACATAGGCAGTGTCCAGTATTCAAGACAGTGAGCTACACTTTAATTGTTGATTGGCAAAAATCAGTTCTGGCTAAATTTGTACCCTATCTCTTCAATTCATTGCATTGCTTCAGGACATCATTGAGTCACTGTCATTTTAAAATTTTTAGTTTCAAAACCACCAATATTTGAATCTAGTTGCTAGCACATGCTTTGACCTGCCTGATACTAATTCAAGAGAACAACAGAGCATTCCTGCATGGTACCTTTGCATTTAAATGTTACTATAAATTAAGGTGTTACTGAGAAGTATTTTATATAGCAGTTCTCAAGATGATGCCAGGTTCAAAAAGCCAATGCATACAGCACATCGTCTTACTTGCTTTAATTGTAATAGTTTTATGGTAATATCCAAATAATTATACATTAATACTTAGCCACCTGTAGCTTAATCCAGTAAAGGACTTTGAAGCCAACACATTAGAAGCTTCAGTGTCTACTGTTTAAACTCTAATGCCTGGAATAGAAACCTGAGTTAGGTTCCCTTCTGTGGGGACATAGAAAGGAAGGAGCCTTGTTACCAATCCAAAAGACCACACGTCTAGGATGTCTCTAGTAGGAGACACAAAGCACCAGGGGAACGACTACAACTGTCCTTCTGGCATCTGATCACCTCTGTCCACATATGGGCCCTTGAGCATCCTTTTTCTGAAATAGGGGTCACTATTCATAGTTTGAAAGGAATTTCTGGTTCTAGTTCTTTTGGAGTAGGAGGCACTACCATCTTGCTTAGAAGAGCCTAGAGGTCTTTTAAAAAAATGTAGCCAGATGTTTGCTTTATAAGAAGCCTGATCTCATCGGTGTGTAACGAGCATGTTCCAATAATACTGATAATTCTGGTCTCAGGGATTGAAGAGGGGGGCTTGGGGCAAGCAAAGTAGAATGAAGTTTAATAACGGTGATTGGATTTATAGGTCACAATTTGGGACTTGGGTGCTTCGATTCCATCTGACTTCTCATCTGAAGGACCAAGTTCCTTACTGAATCTTTAGCCTGTAATCTGTAAAATGAACTTTTCAACATCTTCTACTCAAGTAGTCTTTCTAGTTCAGAAGTAGATTTGTGATTAGCATGAATTCTGATTCCGTTTAATCAAATATTAAATATTTTAAAAATACCTTAGTTAAATTTGAGACTGCTTTGAAGAATTATTTTTAAGATGCTCCTGTGTCTTTTACCCCAGTTTCCTTTGATTTTTGCTTCCTAGTTAGAGTTTCAAATTACTTAAAATAAATGCAGGTCAGAAATTTGCTAAGCTGTCATTATATTACAGCATTGATTGCTGGTGATAATCTCACTGGTTTTAGAGTGACTTCTAATTCATGCAGTACGTAAGTCTATTTTGATTAGATGCTTTAGGACAATACAAGATAAAGGAGAAAGCTAAAAATGGAATGACAGCTTAAAAAACACAGTCCTGTTAAATGTAGGACCACCAAAATGAGCATCACTTTTTCATGTTGCAATTACTCTTTGCTGTGCATTGAAGTCTCCATTCAGTAAATCCTTGTTGAAGAATTGTGAAAGGTTTGACAGATGAGTTGCTGAGGTAATTACTTAGTTCCTTTCCATCTCACTAGCTTTTTGTCTGATAAATGAAGGCTTAAATTCTGATTTCAACAATTCTAATCTCAGCAGCACAATCAATTACACTAAAATGCCAATATATATTTTTTCCAGAGTCTGGCCGATTTAAGACTCCTCCCTTGCAGTTGTTTATTGTTTAGGTCAAGGGATAGCATATGTATGATAAATTTATCCAGTCAGAGATTAAAGGAAATGTAACTTTAAGTGACAGGTGCATTTTTAGCTGATGCTGTTACCATCTACCAAAAAATACCTTAATTCCCTTTTCAAGCAATAGCTAAGTGTAAAATGGAAGCTAAGAGGGCAAACTATTGCTTTGCATAAATCTCACAAATAACAATAAGGAGAGAGAAGAGCCTCTTCCATCAGAGAAAGCTAATGGACAGTGTTGCCACAAATACATGTGTTTTTGGAAATTAAAAAAAAAAAAACAACTTCCAAAATGTTAAAATAGTGAGATGACTGAATATTTTTCAATTGAGATAGGGGGTGAAAAGACCTAGAATGAAAACTGATATATTTGCAAAAGGTTCTACATGATGCTGTCACTTGCAATAGTGGAAGACTTGATTGTGCTTGATTATCTGGACTCTTGTCTTACATTCTTTCTTTACAAACATCTTCCTATAAATAAAGGATCTAAGGCCAAATGGGTGATTTTTTGGGCTATATACTATAGCTGAGTGTGAATGTTCAGACGATTCATGCAGACGGTCTGACTTTTACATTCAGATTTAGATCTCAGTTTTAATTCTTACTGATTTATACTTGAGCATAAACAAGCAACGCTTTCAGAGCTGAAGTCCAACACACACACTGTTTTAAATTTAAGGTTTTTCACTAGCAAGCAAAATTGAAAATTGTTGGTCTAGTAAGATGGTATAATTAATTAAATAATACCAAAATTTTCTTGATATTTTATTCAGAACTAATCACACTACTCTAGACTGCCAGGTATTAATGGTATTAATCAAAATTTGAGTCTCCCATAAGTTAAACCGATGGATAGGACTGTGGTTTATATTTCTCATATATCTGCAACTAAATAACTGATAGATGTCTACGCAGGTAAAGCAGAAATATTGACCAAGTGTAATACAAGAAAAAGACAACAGGCTGAAAAGAGAAAGTCAGAGGATGTCACCTTTTTCAAAATGTTGTGCATTCTTACTTTCCTCAGTTTATGGTATTTTATGGGAGACCTGAAGGCATTGCTTCTGAAAGGGAATTTAGCAACTTGTATCCTGTAAGCAACTTTGAAAATGTTATTTTTGTTGTTGTTAAGAAATGCTTTCTGGAGAAAGCAAGAGGATTCAAAGAGAAATTGTGGGTCAGTGGCACCTTCAAAGGGATGGACCCAGGAGAAACCTTTCTGCCAAGATGACAAAATAACCAGTGGATTTCTTTCAAGCAGGCATCTGTCTCAGTATACCTGTTGCAACTTGTAACAAGTTTCTATAGATTTTTTTTTATTATTTGTTAATGCTTAAATGTGTAGCAGAGTCCTCATGCATCTGCACTTGCTCAGAAGCTCTCCTTGGGGATTTCTCTGGCTATCCCCAGGTTTGCCGAGATGGGCATGGGGGAACCGGGGCTAAGCACAAGGGAGGGAGCACTGGAGAAAGTTACAAGGTCCTTTACAAGTAATGAATATTTTTGCTTTCCAGCATATAACAACTAAATGTTCACATCTTGTTAATATTATTTTGGTAGTGAATGATGTACAGTTTTTCTATTTTGCACAGTATTGTTCTCTGAAACTCTGTTGTATTACGTGCCTGTGTGTCTGTGTGCGCCCACATATTTGCCCTGCAGAATTTTCTCTTAAGGTCCCAGCCTGCTAAAAGGTTTAGAGCTGCCACTGATTTCCAGAGACTAATCGACCATCAGTGCTGGAACTGCTGGACATATGCCCCACATGGATGAGGGAATGATACACACACTTGAGTGGATACTCTATTTTTCTCATCTCTCCGCCAGCTGCTGCCTTGCTTTTACCCACTTCTATGTCCCACCACATGAAGAGCTCTTGTGTTTATCAGGGAAATATGTTCAGCTTTGTCGATAATATTTGGATAACAAAAATACCTAAAGGAACCCAGTATTGAAGGGATCGGTTGGGTTTGTCTGACTGGCTTTATTTCTGGTATTCTTTCAAAAAGCATACCTGTGAGACTCAAACATAACCATGATAAGAAGTTCTCAAACTGCCAATGAGTTTAATATTGACCGTCTATAACCCATGAATATTTATTTCTGATTTTTTTGAAGTTCTTAATGAACAATTATTTTCTTCTTCTGCAACAAGGAAAATGCCCCATATTCACATGTCATCTTTTTGTCAGCATTTAATTATTTCACTATCTTCAGTTCAGTTGTTGGGTTTTTTATAGGGGATTTTCTAGGGTTAAAATTGTGCAATATTTATATTCTAGATTAACATATATACTTAGTAAGTAATTTTAAATATTAAAATGAACCATTACAACTCACTTAAGGGCTCTCACTGAGTATGTATGATTATTTTTTTTTAATGATCAATTTTTTCTTCTTTTTCAAATTCCTTATTGATTAAAGGAAGGGCTTAAAAGAAAGGTGACAGCCAAAATAAGCATAGTTGTTCAGAATTAATATAATAATATAAATTCTTAAATAGTACACATCTGATCTATTAATACTTTGCTTTAAAAAATCCATTTAGCTTAGTCCTTGAGATTACTGAACAATTTTCTCTTGCAGAAGTGGCTTGTACTAGATCCTGAAATAAACAAAAGAGGAGTGTAGGTGTGTTCCATCACATACTGGGGGCCACAGTGGTTCAAATGCCTTTTATTGAAGGATGAAGAGAGTTTGATTTATACGAATTAAAATATTCTTTTCTTCATACCAGTAAGCACTCTTAGAAGTGGCTTTTGATTGTCCATACAGGCTGCCAAACACTGAAGAGATTTTTCTTAAAAGGGTTAGATTCTTTTGTTGTTGTTGAAGGATGAATTGGAAAAGGACATCTTCTCCTGCCTGTTCTGCACTCGTCTGGCAGAAGGCAGGATTCAGGCTGCTGTCAGACAGGGAACACAGAAGGGCAGCACCAATCCATGTTTAATGGAGGGGCTCAAACACCAACACCAAACTCACCAGGAATATATTTTCCAAGTAGGGGTTGGGCAGTTTCCTACCTTTGGGGAAGTAGAGAAGGGATTCCTGAACCAAGCTAATGCACCAGGGTAGTCATTACGTCGCCAATATTACTGGCATCCAACACAGTGATGTCATCCAGTACTTCTAAAGGAGCTAACTTACAAGGAGCTTGTAAGATAAACTGAAACTAAAATAAATTAAGAGAGAGGTAGTCACTTCTAAAGCCCTCCAGACAGTGGTCTTCATCTAAATCAGGTGTCTATCCATCCTGAGTCTAGGATTCTCAAATGTGTAGAAAAATTCAGTATTAATGGATGGTACAGCAGGTTCCTTGGCAATGAGTATTAGGGAGGTGGACTGGTAGAAGGCAGAGAGAATCTCCACTGAAACAGGAGAGGAGAGAGACCTGACATGAAAAAATTATTGCTGTATATATAGCAATAAAATAAAGATGTCCATGTGATACACTGTAACTAACTATACTGTAAATAGTCAGAACACAGAAAACCTTCAGAAGGCTGCATATACATTGATAATGCTTTAGACTAGCATAAATATTTATGTTTGCTGTCTCTAGCTGCTGAAAATAGATTTAAATATAACTGGATTTAGGGAAAACAAATATGTTGATACTTGCCAAATTCTAGCTTTAGTCACCACAGTGAGCCCATTTGAAATTAATTCTGCAATTTTTGTTTGATGAAGGGTATTGCTTTCTTTCAAATCTCTACATATGAGTGATGCTAGCCAGAAAATACTTTTAAAGGGTCAGAAAATCGATTGGCTAGATTTACAGTGTTTCAAAAGTTGACGTTAGTTCTTTCTCGTCGAGAATCATTCTTTAACTCCCTCAGTCACTCATCAGTCTTCCTTTTGGGAACAACGTCTGCCATGGCTGTGGGGAACAGCACCAGATCTGAGCATGCTGAGCTCTGATGGTGTCACTGGCAGCTTTGAGTAGCCAACCTGCAAACCTTGTGAATTATCAGAGCTAGACTATAGCCTGACTTGGGTCTTCTCTAGCTACTGATCAGTGCAAAAATTCCTCTAGGTTTTCTACAAATGACATTTGATACAGAACCATTTGTCATCAGAAGGCATTGGGTTAGCCTGCAAACTGATGAAATGCATGCACATAGAGTTAGCACAAGTTCTCCTTCCCTCCCGTGTCTGTTCCCACAATTTCGTGACAATCTGAATTGTATCCATTGCTGTATGACAGGCAATGTGATGCTGCTGGGTGACAATCCATTGCTCTGCTGTAAGCTACTGTGCTTCACTGCCTCCCAGGATTTCCCGTGGAGTTTAACTTCCATCTTCTGAGCATGTCTTCATGTGCTGAATATATCACTGTCATGCAGACTGTAGTAATACCAAGACAAGCTTCTAAGGATGTATTTGCACTGCATATCTTATGTTGAATATTTAAGGTACCTAAACTAAAAGCTTAGCCTCCCAGAGTCTTCACCTATTCAGTGCAGAGGGAAAGGCTTTTATGGATATCAGTTCAAGGCACAATCCCAATTTAGGAAGAACCTGTCTCCTGCTCTGACGGTAACCTCAGCATTGTCCTTAGGGTTAGATGGCGGTGATAACGCTTTTTTCTTTCCTGTGTTGCATAGAAAACTGAAAGCTTTGTCAGAATTTAGAGATAATAGATAAAAATTGCGCAAGTCAGTGGTATTAATGATACATGTTGCAATAGCACACAAGTCTGTATTTCTGTAGAACCGCAAGGGGTCTAAATATACCTCAATAACAATAGTATGTGCCAATCTAATGTTTTCTGAGTACTTCGTATCATTTTTTTGCCAGAGTAGCTTTCATAATTGCAATAGTCACGGTCGTCTATTTTCTAACATCACAATTTTTGACACTAATATATTATGATCTTCTTTTCCTGGCTAACTAACACAGTGCAGTCAGTATTCATTCTGTGTGAACTAATGCTACATTACAGTCTCATATAGTATGAATTTTACTGTCAGATACTGATGAATGCTGATTGTCAAACATTTCATTAAATTCAATACATATCTCATGTAACTTGAATATAAATGCCACATCTAAATCTAAATTTTTCACAACTGTTTTATAACTCTCAACAGTGCTTTTAATATCAGGTATCAGAATACTTGATATGTAAAGGAATTAACAAATATATACTTTTCCTGCACATTTGTTTCAGTGAAAGGCTTTCTTCTGTTGCTTTAGAAGTTAAAGCTCCATGAAGGCCCAGTCTAGTACATTAGTTAGTTCCCTGAAGTTTGATTATGAATCAGTTTCTATCTTTACAGGGAGGACATTCTTTATGTCAGGCAAAGTACACATTTCAGTGTCAAGCTTGACATTCTTCTTTTAGCCTTTTGACATGTTAAATAACATAGAAGTCAGACTGCTATGTGTAGAGTGTCTTTTAAATTTCCATAGCAGAACTGACTTATATCTTACAGTCAAAGCAATCCTGTCAAATCCACGTGGCCTTCTGAAGCTCGGCTGTGATTGTCACGAATGAAAATTCAAAACTAATACAGAATCATAAAACGATATTCAGTGAGATCACTGTTAATGTTTGCCTTTCATTTCATTTGTAACCTTAACCGTGAAACAAAAAGTCAGCATGCATATGTCAAACAAGACACATTTATCATACAATCAGTTAGAAAAATATGTATTTCTGGAGGGAGTTGGTTCTTGATCCACCTCATTTATTAAAGGGAAGAAAGATTACTGTCCCACTATAATTAAAGTAATGGGCATGCCATGCATATTTGCGGTCATACATGGAGTTGTCTCTTAGGATTCGAAAGCAGAGAAGCTAAAGGAAAAAGTGAGAGATCTTCTCACATGCTCCCTCACAGCTTTAGTATAAGCTGAGTATTCAAAATTTTAGACATTAATTGATTGCTCTTTTCCTAAGGGCTTTTATGTCCTTTCTATTATTTCATTGTCTCTGTCTAATTTATTTGAGGTTAACACACTAAAGTAGGGAAAACAATAACTCTTCTAAACTCTTCCAGCTTTTCAGAATGACGATTTTGAGGAACTTTGCTGATCATTGTGTCTATCCTTTTGCAGGTAGATGTTGTTCTCTACAGGAAGCGTTTCTGTACTCTTGTAGAAACTGTCTGTAGATGAAATAAAATAAATCAAAAAAAGTAACAATTTGCTAGTTGTTCCGATGAAACTGAGGGATACCCACAGGGAAGTTGCTGTCATTTCACTAAAGTTTTACCATCAGTTCAGACAACCATGTTCTCTGTTGTTTCCTTAAGAAGGTGGTTATTTTTCACTATTTACCATTGTATTTCTTAATTTCAAAACTGGTACTGTGTGACAAGAAATTGCACTTCTCGTTACAATTTCAGCATTAGCAGATATTAAGTGTTGGCATACACAGTTAAATGTATATCATGCTTTTTCAGTTGGATATATGAGGTCTTAATTCATGTTAAGCATTGTTAGACTAAGCTATTATATAGCATGTCTTTTCTTGCACCTGGGAACAAAAGGAAGTTCTTTAGATGAAGTGAAGTCTGCTTCTCTTAATGGAAAAGAACTATGTTATCATGAAATTCACCTAAAAAATGTCTTCTAACCTTACAACATATCCAACAACAATCTTTCTATATGCTCAGGTAAATATTATGTTAAATCAGAGAGGGTTTGAGAGTGTGTATTTCAAAGTACAAAGCATTCCACCTTCCAGTGAATGAAACTTCGCAAACGCAAGAAGCCTTGAGATTACCAATATACCTAGATATGTTAATGTAAGAAATGCATTAACATTAAAGCATGAAAGACACTGTTAGTTCTGTCTACAACTGGGATATTATAACTGAAGTGTTAACTTTTGAAATCTCATAATGGATAGATCAAATGATTTTTAAAAAAAGTATATTTATTCTTATAAAATAATTCGAATTCAGTATCATCAAATATTTTGAGTAATCTAGGTTTATGATTGACATACACATATACAATTTTAAGATTAAATATGCCAGAGGTCCTGTTACAAAAATCCAGCTATATTTAAAATAACAAAATGATATTAATATGTAGGCAGACTCCAGGATATACAAGAAGATAAATAAGAAGAAAACACAGAAGAAACAGTGAGGGTCATCTGATCTGTCTTCACATCCCAAGAAAAGATCAACTCACTGTTAATAGATGTTGCTGAAATTACACTGCAAGTCCTCTGTTTTTCAGGGTTGGCTGTGTCCGACTTCTTTCTTTTGGTCATCTTCATTATTGTGCTTGGACGAGGAAAGGATGAAAGACAAGGAGTGATCACGGGGCTAGAAACTGTTTAATTTTTGCAGCATAGTTTTTCAGGTTTGCAATTTTCTAAGTTCCTCTGGAGGACACTAAACAAAATCACTGTACCAGTGTCATATTCATGCTGTAGTAATTGTCCATGGTCCAACCTTGACATCTAAAAAGGGAAGATGATACTATTATGAAGACCCTCCTTGGCCTGTATTTCCCCCACTGTCTCATAGCAACCTCTGCGTTTGGCAGAGAACTACAACTTTTGCCAAATGGGAATTTGTGGAGTCGGGAAAGGATGAACAGGTTGTGCTGTGGTTACAGCTGCCCACCGGAAAAGAGAAAGCAAGACACTTACTGAGAACAATCTCTTACTAACTCTTGGGCGAAGAGCAGGCTCTTTTGTTGATCTGTGAACAAATGTACAAGAAGCCATTTACCTGGTTGATCTGATTTTGTTGCTTGACCAGTTTTTCCTCTTTTTTTTTTTGAGAAAAGGTGACTAGCTGTATGGAAACCTCCTACAGTCCAAATGCATCCTGTAGTCTGGACAGTGTTGCTTTATTATGACGTATAATATGCACTTCCTTTGTATCACAGAAGACAAATGTTGAAGATCGTGCTTCTCTTCCACAGATATTCTTGAATTAGGACCATATCAGTAAAGTAACAATGACAGGAAAAGATAAATGAAAGAAGATACACCATTTTAATGGAGTTTTAGAGTAACAAATAATTTCTGTGGGTTCGCTAATGCTTCTTTGATTAGAAGTATAGGGTGCGTGAACAAAAAATAAACATACATGCATGCACATACGCACACTGAGATTCATTCTGAAAAATATCATTGTGGGACGAAGTTTTCTTCTTCTTTGTAGAATTATTGTTTTCTTTTATTCTATTTTCAAATTTCAGTTGTTTGAAAGGATTGGCTTTTATTTTAAGTGGAATACTCACTTTGTTATCTGAAACCTATTTTTGTTAATTATGAGGTTACTTTTTTAAAAAAACATATTTACAAAATAAATGTGGAAAGAATTTGACTCCAAAAAATCCCATTATTAATCTCTTTATTTTATAAGCTATAAAAGTATCTGAGTTTTGTATTTGTCATATTTTAAGTCCAGAAGGGAAAAAAGAACGATTTAATACATAAAATTGTGAGACGGTTTAATGCTGTGGAGATAGCCATGAAATGCCTAAAGGAATCTAAATATGGGAGAACTTCAGTTTTCAATTACAGCTATGGAGCTTGCCAATTTTTTGCTGTCATTTTGCATTGATGTGTGGAGAGTGTGAAAGATGTCCCAAAGCTTTCTCCTCGAATGGGACAAGTAAAAATGCTACCCCAGATTTTTTCACTCCTGTATAAGCAGAAGGTTACTTTCCTTTTATTGCTGTTTACATTTGTGATCAGGACTGAATACCATAAGAGGCAGAAAGGACTAACTGAGAGTAAGAAAAGGTATCTTGCAGATGTGGAATAATTCTGGAAATGTTTTAGACTGCTATATTTCAGGGTTTTAGCTTTGAAATCCTTACACACATATGTAACTACATCTGTACTTTGTTCCACTGGCTTACGTCAGGTTTCACAGGAGTTTTTTACCTCTTACTAGAGCTATAGCATTCAGTTATAAGATCCTGACACTGGCAAACTTGACTTCTGTGTAACTGTTTTGGTGAAAAACATTAAGCCTGCTCAGAAGCTTTTGCAGTCTGTAAGACTTAATGACAGATTTCTGATCCTTGACTATGCTTGACATTTTGTCTGAGAACAAATTTCAGACCAAGACCTATATTTTCAGTGTCCAGAACTTTTTTTACTTGGTGAAACCTGATTTTGCAAGCTATAAGAAGAAATATTGCTGGTCCATTTCAGGCTAGTAAAAAGTTAAAATTTAGGGCTCTGAAGGTTATTTCAGTGTTTGTTAAATTGAAAAGAAAAAAAAGAAGAAGAAGAAGAAAAAGAATCATTCAGGTACCTCTGATACAATTCTATGGATTTATGAGTGGAAAAAAAAAATCTCTTTTTATGTTCTTGAACTTCGGGGTAATCAGACAAACAGAGTTTCTCTATTCACAACACAAATATTTTCAATGAGCACTCAAGCTGAGAGCCCTCCATCTAGATTTCCCTGTGAGTCATATGTTAGTGCTCGGTCAGACTGTACCGAGGTTTCCTGGTCTTTTATAGTAGATCATCATGGCATAATTCTGAGCTCAATAACTAAATACAGGTAACTAAAGGGGAGAGTGAGATACTCAAAGCAGTTTGGCATGGGTACTTTTCTGGGGATGAAGAGCAGCCGTACCTCCACGTGGCATTGTGTTGTGCTCTGTGGACGTAGCCCTTCTTTTCTGTACGCCCTTTTCCAGCCCCTCTGACAGCACTGTGTATGTCCCTTCTCAAACAGTACCTGCACGGAGCCATTTTTCCAAGAGCACTGAAGAGCTTTGCATTGTGTAAAAATATGCCAACCTATCAGTTTCAGAGAGTTTGATCCAGCCTCAAACATTATCTCCTAAATTGTACATTTTAACCAAAGCATCAAAAATACACGGAAAAATTAATGTTGCATTTCTTCTGATGTAGTTTACAACAGCTTTAGAATTTCACCAACGTGAGACTTGCTAAGACTAATAAATGAGTTTGAGTAGCAAGTAGTTTAGTTGGAGCACCATAAAAATTTGCTGAGGCTAAATGTGAAATGTTCAAATGGCTGATAGCAACATCTTTGCCACCTGAAGTTAGTATCTCATTACCCAAAAAATCTTATATTTAGGTCACAGGTGGCCATACTAGCAACATTTGGATTCTCATGGATTTTTACTTTTTTGAAGGTGAGATACCAAAATGCACTCAAACCTAAAAAGACATTCAGCAAAAATATAAAGCAAAAAGTCCAGATATAACAGGTTGGCATTACTTTATATTTAACTTTGAGAATCCCTCTAACTGCTAAAGAACAGAAATGTTGATTAAGGAAGAGATTTCAGAAAATTACTGAAAGGCTGTAAGATCTGATTCCGCTACAGTGCCCATGAACATTTCCAGGATAATAAATCCTTAAACACAGTGAAAGAGATGCATTAGAGAGTGTCAAAATTATCATTTGTCCCAGACAAGCTGGTAGTGAGTATGCATATGTTATTAGTATGTGGTCTGATATAATCTGTAAAAAATGACTTTGTGAGCACAGAGTCACTCCAGTAAAACATCTTAAAATGCTTTTTTCTGTGCTGCGGATGACAAGGGCAAATTTTGGATCATTAAAAAAATTAAAGAAAGAAAACAGTTGAGCAAAAGGGAGTAATATGGTGTCCATACTAGAAATAGTCCTAAGAGAAGATTCTCTTTTATTCTTAAGAAAGTTTTGCTATACTCAACAGTGTTGTATGAAAATATTGAGCATCTAGCCAAATTCATCCCAAATTTAATGTTAGTCATAATAACAAATAATATAATATAATAATTACAATACACAGAGCTAGATGAGAAAGCATAGGTTTGTTTGACAGTAGGTTAAATCTCTGGTGTTTTTTTAGTTTTACAGAAATATAAATATAAAATTAGCACAATCCTTTTGTTATAGCTTTTTTCCCCCTTCTTATACAGACCTAGAGAAAAGACATTTCTTATGTAAGCTCCAAGCAATGTCCCAGTTTAGCAGGGCATTCGGTTGGAAAACAGTAAGGTTTGTTTCTAAGACCATCTATTTTATAGGTCCACCAAGGGAAAAGGAAGGAGGGAAAATGGTTAATGACAGACTTGGGCAAAGTTGTTATCGTGAATGGTTTATTTTCTGAAAACTGTGCTTTAGAGAATACCAAAATGATTAGATTATGAATAACTTTGATAGATCCAGAAAAGAAAGATCAAAAACTTTTGAAAATACAAAAATAGAACCATTTAAATAAATTTTGTTTTGAATTTAGCCAAATACGTTTAAAAGGATTACACAGCAAAAAGAAATTAAAACTTTGCTTTGGACTGAATCAAGCACTTAATTGAAACCTTTTTTATTTTCCCCTTTATTTTCATTCCAGTGAGATAAAGCTAACTTCTGTTTCAGATTGACCAGAAATTCACTTTCTCAAATTATTTTTTTGGTTTATATATATATATATATATATATATTAAAAAAAAATGTAAAAAATACTTTTTTTCCCCATTCTTTTCACTTTGCCTGACCGGATAACACCCAGCTCTCTAGCTCTGCCGTGTCAACTCTTGCAGCAGCAGGTTTAGGGCTGTTGATCCATGAGGGAGGGTTACAGCGGAGACGAGTCGCAGTGAAAAACAGGATTGACCCCAGCCTCATAAGCTCTGCTGGGCTTGTTGGCACAGATCTCTGTGTTACCATCACAGCATTAAACATCAGAGGAGAGGGAGGGAGGAAGAGCCGGCGGGGGGGAGGCCAGAGCACCGGCAGACATCTGGAGCATGGCAAGGCAATGCTGCAGCAGGGTTTCGGCATTGAGGGAGAAGCAAGGAGGCTGCAGGGATGAAAGGAGCCACATCCAGCGCTGGCGAAAGCCGGCGAGGAAGCAGTGCTCAGTCAGAGGGGCAAGGCAAGGCAGGCAGCAGTAGGCTGGCTCCAAAAAGATTGGGAGCTGCTGATCTGCAAGCAGCAGCTGGAGGTGAGATAACAGCTGCTCCATGGCAGAGGGCAGATATCCATCAAAACTAACAAGTTATAGAACTAATTAAATTCCCAGCTGCTTTTAGGCAAATGAGTAACAACTTTAATTAGGATTGCTTTTTCCCACCTTCACTGTTCAGAGGGCACTGGCCTTTTGTTTGCATTCAGACTGCACTATTTGAAACCATCTCTGCGCTCTCAGGAGGAAATCACTGAAAATAAACACTTTCAGAAAAGGAGTCTGGAAGCGTCTGATGTTATGAGTATGACACACCATTATTTATGTTAGGAGGGGGTTCAGAATTTCCTGTGCCCATAGGACCCCGGTCTCAGCAAAACCACACAAATCTCTCTGTGCTTTGGCTTCCCCCCCCCCCCCCAAAAAAAACCCCCACAACCAAAAAAGCAAGTTGAACTGGAGTTAATGGGAGGGTTACTTTCTATCTAATTTTGAGTTACTGTGTACCACATAGGCAAACAATGACAGGAACAAGGTCATGCTCTCACACAGCAAAGCATTGTAACTCTTGGGTTATAGGGTCCGACTGCTATTTATTTGCTTGAATTTGACTCAAGGATACTTGCATTTTTAGCTGCCTAGTAGCACAGCTTCAAGAGGAGAGCATTCACCATGTGCATTAGCCAACAGCCTAGTTGTTCAAGCAGTAATCTGTGAACAGGTTTGGAAACTGCTCCCCTCTAACTTCATCTGCAGGGTAAAATGGAAACAAAACCCAGTTCTTCATCTTATAGCTCAGGCAAAATTTATCACAACAAGAGCCCAGACCCCAGCTAGGCTTTTGGTGAAGGAGACGGTGACTCCTGTGCATTGTGCTGTTGCTCTCCTCCTGGTGCGCGTTAGCCCTGAGCAGGCCCGGACAAGGCTCTCCCGGGCAGCAGGCATTATGGCAGCCTGGGGCTGGTGACTGGCGGTCCAGAACGGGCAGTTTGTACACTGGTTCCTAGCAGAAACCTTCATGTTGTGCAGGGAGGTACTTGATGAGTTTCGACAGGTACTTTACCGGTTGGACAGTGCTGGAGAAAAAGCTTTTTTGATTGCTGTCATAGATATAGAGACTTAAATTCCTCCCAGTTTTGGTTGGGTTTACACGGTCTATGTCTTCATCTGGATGCTTCCTCTAGCTAATGCATTGGGATAGGGTTTGTTCAA
Source organism: Calonectris borealis (assembly GCF_964195595.1). Taxonomy (NCBI): domain Eukaryota; kingdom Metazoa; phylum Chordata; class Aves; order Procellariiformes; family Procellariidae; genus Calonectris; species Calonectris borealis. Next base: position 30,008,686 of record NC_134312.1, read on the forward strand.
GATTTATAATCCCTTGTCTCACTTTAAAATACTGTACATTTTGGGTTTGTTACTTTTTGATCTGTGGGCTCTAAAGAATTCATTTCTAACTTTGGTATTAATTTTCTAGTGTATTTTGCTTTTGGACTGAGATAGGGACTATTGCCTTGGACTACTCAGGGGATACAATCTGTATCCCTGCATACCAAGCTATGCTTAAATATTTAATGCTGCACAATGGCATAACTGTGTTAATGTCCTTCCCTCAGGGGTTTATTCCATCAAAATTAACAAATATAATTAATTTATGCAGGATACTTCATTTTCCTATGCCAGAAAGGTCCAACATTTTTTGCATGAACCATTTTTACATTTCAGACTTGTGCTCTATAGCTGGTTTCTGTTCAGGATTCACAGTTCATGACAACAAATGATTTCTTTTTCATAGATAGCACTAATACTACATCCATTGAAGAATATAATGCACGTAATAGACATAAGCCATACTGAAGATTATCTGATATTCACTTTGGAGCTGATGAGTCAGTATTAACCATGAATTCAGTCTGTGTCTTAATTAATCTTAATTTCCTGAGCTCCATCACACCTCCACTTTACAAGTCACATATGGACTGTCAGCTCTTCTGCCATGTGCTCATGTTCAGTCACAACCTGGTGATATAGCTGAACCAGAGGTTTAGAACAGAGACAGCATGCTTCAGGCATTGCCTGATTCCTGAGTTTAATTTTTTTTTCCTTGATATAAAATAATTTGGATTTAGTGCATGAAGGACATGCCATAAAGCCCATCTTTTGTGGTGGGGATAAAATATAGGACTTTGAGAATTGTGTAACGTATTTTTCATTTATCATGTTCTTCCTTGCATAGTTATTTTATTAAAGAAGAACTAAGCAATCTTTGTATGTATTGCAGTTTGAAAAGATGACAGGATATCTAAGCAGTACAATGCAATTCATAGATATTAGAAGCATGAAGACACTAAAGATATGAAACCAATTCATCTAGAGCAGCTTTAATTCTATAATACTAATCAGGTGGATTCAATTTAGGTGAAAGTGTAATACCAAGTTCAGTTTCTGTTAAAAATAAAATGCAATTTAATTAATTATTCTGTCCTACCAGTTTATCTGCATGATGCATAGACATTAAAGATGCCATGAAATTATAGCATATTAATGTCAATGTGAAGCTATTTACATCTACCCTGTGCTTTGGTTGCAGTATAAGGTACACAAATATACCATGCTCAAGATTTGATGAGTAACACCTTTATTATGCCTGTTGACTAGCACTAAATTAGAACATAACACTCCTGGCAGTGCACATGACAGGTGCATGAACATAAAATGAATTCCTTCCATCAGTATATTACAATTAATGGCACGTGAATTCATAATGATCAAACACTTCTAATGCCCAAGGTATTTATCAACTGTTCAGAATACAAAAGATACCAGCTCATCTAGGTACCCTTGGAATGGTAATTTTGGATTGGCTGGTACGTGGTAGTAAGAAGAAGAGGTGACAAAATCAATATCTTATATATGTGTCATCTTATATGACACCTCCATAATGGCGAAGGTTTTACAATTACATTTGAGGTTGGTGTCTGAGGTGTTCAGAGGTCCCAGGAACCGCCAGTGCCTTTTGTTCACTGCTGACCTTTTAACTGTCCTGACCTATTCAGTCAGGCCAAAGGACCAAGCACAACCTTTCTCTAGGCTTTATAATAGGTCTTGGAGGCCTGATTGTATTTTTGTCTCATATTGCCATGCTTCAAGATGCATAGTTCTAAGCATTTGTGTAGCATCTGTTCTGGTGGCAGCCGAACACATCATAGATATTAATGACAGTTATCCAAAAGTCACATCTCTGAAGAAGAGAAATTTTTCCCTTTCAACTGAAATATGTCTTTTTGGTCCTGATTCATCAGGAAAGATCCACATTGCTAAGCACTTAACAAGTGTCATGTTATCCTTGTCTGAAAGGCCATATACAACACACAGCACCTAGGATTACCTCTGAGGAGCTAAGTCTCAGAGTGCTCTCCATTTGCACTCACAACGCAGCCTTCTCTATCATCTTAGTTTTGACGGAGAAAAAAAACCAGACACATGTCCAAATAGGAGTCTCACAGGTAAGTATAAGTGAAGTAGCATGAGTTGTGGAAATAACACAAACAGGAAGACGACCCAGGTCTGGTAGGGCCTACTGAACCATATTCCCCATCTGATTGCACGATCTAAGAATAACTCTCATTGCCTACTGGCATTTTTGGCATTTATTTTCTGACAGCTTTATTTTGTCAAGCAGAATTATGAAGTACTTTCAAACACGAGCATACACTTTTTGCAACACATAAACTTTGTTTCATCTGGATTGTGAGATGGTTTATCAAGTTCTACTAATCGCACCGTCAACATGTGCATTGACTAAGGCAAATCACTGGCTTCTCATGTATTTGGTATTAGGCAAACACGGTAAGAAATAGCTTTACTTCCAAAGAATGTGCAGGCCAACGGTCTATTTAACCTGAAATTGTCTATCCTGGGCAGAGAACTTACAGGCTTGGAATGAACCTTCCTATGTCCTAGACAGTGTGCTGGAGAGCTCCTTCTATGAGCAGAGCGTTCAAAGCCATGAGACTGTAGAGTTGTCTGAAAAACATGTTAACTTCTATATAGCAAATTGTTCTTGCTTTTGACTTCTGCTAAAAGAGGGATGTCAAATAGAGGATTCAGCAAGAAGGATGATGAAACTTAATGATAACCCGATCATAAGGCAATAATGGCTGAACTCTGTTCTGCAGTGCCTTTCTGTTTACTTAATGGCTGCCTCCAGCCTGATATTTAATAAAAAGTCATCATTTTTATATTCAATGCTATATTTAAAATATATTTCAGTCTAATCAATGTTTTCCAGTTTGTAATATTGTATCACTTTAATTCAGCAATAATAATAAAAAAGACAAATTTGAACCCATGCACAAGTAAACTTTTAAAAAACTAAAGAACCATGAATGCTCCTGATGTTTGCTCATCTTGCATAAAATTATTGCTCCTGAATAATATGGAATGATCCCAATCTAATCAACTGAATCTCGTTTAAAAATTCAGCACCTATTTTTATTTGTATTTGATTAGCTGTGACTTATCAAAGTGCTTTGACTTGCATCTAACTAGTTCTATTTCATCCTTCAATGGATTTACATATTGTGCTTGTGTAATGTAAGGTCTTGCCAACAGTTTGTTCATATTAAATACTCTGAATTTTTTTTTATGCAGCCTCAGAGATGTTATATTTTCAAAGCCTCAAAGATGCATTCAGAGATCTGCTTCAAGATCACCTTTGTCACAAACAGCCAAAAGAATGAAATCTTACTATGACTACGTTAAAATCTTTTAGGCTATCACTCAGTATACCACTAAGAAGAATATCATGGCTTTAAAGACCATAAATAACCTTTTCTTTCTTCTTAAGGAAAAGTAATTGCCTTGTTTAGAAATGAAAGAAGTGGCAGAAAATCAGCCGGTAATCTCTCACTAAGGAGCACTCATTTTAATGTCATCAGGCATAGAAAACAAAGAGTTTCTTTTTGGTTGTGAAATATATATGCTTGCAGCAGCACTGCAGGTGACTATACAAGCAATCCCATTTGAGGTATAAAAATGGTAAAATAAATCAAGCTTTAGCCCCCCTTAAAATATTGCAGTTGCAGCTGTAATTGGTTTGATGGCTCTAAAATAGATTGATTTCTTTCTGAATCTCTGATCTTTGTAATCCAATGAATCACACTGCTTAACAAGACTATATCATTTATTGCTATCTACAGCTAAGTTTCTTGACAAGTTTAAGATTAATAAAGTTTGCACCTCTGCATCCTCATTACTATACTTCGGAGCTTATTCTCTAAGCTTTCATTCAGGTATTATTCTTCAACCTTCTAGGTAATGCTAGGGTCTGCATAAGCCTGTGAAAGCTGTAGAAACTGAATTTCAATCAAGCACACAGAATCAGCAAACAATAAGCTGACTTCTGGAAAGGTTGGAGAACAAAGTGGGCTGGGAGATGACAGGTTCATATTCTCCTGCCTCAGCTTAACAGTACATAACGGAGTACTTCACACTTTAAATGCTGTTTCTCTGGAAATTGAAAGCTGTAGAAGACAGGTAGATGTTAATTTCACTTCTGGTTAAAAAGACCACTATTTTTGGTAGGGGTTCCTTCAAAAACAAATGAGGAGGACTTCTATTTTTATGAAATTACTGAAGGACAACTGAAAAAGAAATACCTAGAGCAGGTGAGTTGCCTGATGGGTTGATGATGATTTCAACACCCTTTTTGTTTGAAAATTTGAACTCAAGATTCTCCAAAAGTGGCAGAGGAGGGAGACCCATGTCATCTCAGACTCTATATTATATTATATTATATTATATTATGTTATGTTATGTTATGTTATGTTACGTTATGTTACGTTACATTACGTTATGTTATGTTATATTATACTTTAAAGTAAATAATATAATATATAATATTATATTATAATATAATATATTATTATATCTAGGGAACTACAGGCCTGTGAGTCTGACCTCGATGCCAGGGAAGGTTATGGAACAGATCATCTTGAGTGCCATTACATGGCACGTACAGGACAACCAGGCGATCAGGCCCAGTCACCATGGGTTTATGAAGGGCAGATCCTGCTTGACTAACCTGATCTCCCTCTATGACAAGGTGACTCACTTAGTGGGTGAGGGAAAGGCTGTGGATGTTGTCTGCCTTTAGTAAAGCCTTTGACACCATTTCCCACAGCATTCTCTTGGAGAAACTGGCTGCTCATAGCTTGGACGGGTGCACTCTTTGCTGGGTACAAAATAGCTGGACGGCTGAGCCCAAAAAGTTGTGGTGAATGGAGTTAAATCCAGCCGGCAGCTGGTCACAAATGGTGTTCCCAGGGCTGAGTATTGGGGCCGGTCCTGTTCAATATCTTTATCAATGATCTGGATGAGGGGATCGAGTGCTCCCTCAGTAAGTTTGCAGACAACACCAAGTTGGGCGGGAGTGTTGATCTGCTCGAGGGTAGGAAAGCTCTGCAGAGGGACCTGGACAGGCTGGATCGATGGGCTGAGGCCAACTGTATGAGGTTCAACAAGGCCAAGTGCCGGGTCCTGCACTTCGGCCACAACAACCCCAGGCAACGCTACAGGCTTGGGGAAGAGTGGCTGGAAAGCTGCCCAGAGGAAAAGGACCTGGGGGTGTTGGTTGACAGCCGGCCGAACATGAGCCGGCAGTGTGCCCAGGTCGCCAAGAAGTCCAACGGCATCCTGGCTTGTATCAGAAATAGTGTGGCCAGCAGGACTAGGGAAGTGATTGTCCCCCTGTACTCAGCACCAGTGAGGCACCTCGAATCCTGTGTTCAGTTTTGGGCCCCTCACTACAAGAAGGACTTTGAGGTGCTGGAATGTGTCCAGAGAAGGGCAACAAAGGTGGTGCAGGGCCTGGAGCACAAGTCTTATGAGGAGCGGCTGAGGGAACTGGGGTTGTTTAGCCTGGAGAAGAGGAGGCTGAGGGGAGACCTCATCGCTCTCTACAACTACCTGAAAGGAGGTTGTAGCGAGGTGGGTGTTGGTCTCTTCTGCCAAGTAACTAGCGATAGGACGAGAGGAAATGGTCTCAAGTTGCACCAAGGGAGGTTTAGACTGGACATTAGGAGAAATTTCTTTACTGTAAGAGTGATCAGGCCTTGGAACAGGCTGCCCAGGGACGTGGTAGAGTCTCCATCCCTGAAGGTATTTAAAAGACGTGTAAATGTGATGCTTAAGGACATGGTTTAGTGGTGGACTTGGCAGTGCTAGTTTTACAGTTGGACTCGATGATCTTAAAGGTCTTTTCGAACCTAAATGATTCTATGATTCTATGATTCTATGACTATTATGTAATGGGATATGATACTATATATAAATATAAATATAAAATAATACATTATATATATTATAAACTGCAGGCTCTAACAATTAATAATTAGGATCTGAAAAGATTATTAAGGGCTAATCTATAGGCACTTCACTATATTTCAAGGTGGATGAAGACAAAGTGTGGATATTCAGAACTATTGCTTTCTCTCTGAAAGTGCTGTAAGCTACTGGTGTTGAGCCCCACTGACAAGTAAGCGAAAATCGTTAATCGGATGCTAATAAATATTAAGTTTCCAAACCTTCCTCCCAGGTGTGAGGATGTTAACCTGGTAAACTCTGTACAGGCTAAGGAGTTTGTGACTAATTTGCTGCAAGTGTTCTTTCAGAAATCAATGCACAGGGTCTACTGTATTTTATGAGCTCAGTATTGTGCTTCAAAAGACCCTTTAACAGAGCTCTGTCCAGTCAGAAGGTGTAACTCATGTTCCCTGACCACTGATAAAAAATAGCCTCAGTGCTGCAGCACTGGGATTTGGAAGAATCATCTGTCGAGCTGTGCTTCCAGGAATGGAACAAAAATCAATACTACAAGAGAAAGAGAGGGCAAGAGCATGTGAAGACCATATCAGGGAAATGTTTCACAGTGGATATTGTCTGGATGATAAACCTATGTCAAAGGTGAGATAAAAGGTGCAAAGACAGAATACAATCATCTCTCTGTTTTCAGTTTGCATTAATATGCATTTCCTATCCTGCCACAGAAACAGTACAAATATATTAGATGTCTCACAGTAAAAGAAGTCTTCACCAAGAAGTCTTTACTCAGACATAAATCTTACTGGTTGAGAGAACAGACCTAAATCCGACAGGACACATACGATTATACATCACCTGGGCAAAATGGGAAGCTAATAGGTCAAAACAGGGTGGGGATATAGCTACTTCCAGCTCTTAGGAAGTATTTTTTTCCTTCCTGCCAGTAATTTTGCAGTATTGTGTAATTGTTTGCTCTAACTTCAGTCTCATCACTGCAATATTGTCACTTCGCTCACATCTGGTAGTAGCTTTGGCTCCGTGCACACACACACAAAAAAATATCTTTTCATGTTTGTGGCTAAAAGAAGCATTTTTCCCCAAAAGAATCAGAAATCCTGTTTACTGTGGAATACAAAAATAGATCTCCCCAGCATCTCTGCCACAAGAAAGAGAGTGTCTTTGCAGATATATCTAAGTTGCAGCTTCATCTCCTCAGGTCTTCATAATAGATAAACTTTCATATTTATTGAGGTAAGTAATATTGATACAAGAGACTTAAGTGCTTGAAATATATGCACATTTCACAAGAAATAGATTGTAAAATTAAGAAATCAAATTCTAATATTGGGAAATACTCCTTTTCTTACTTTGTTTGGGTCACCACTGGGAGGTTCAGTTAAAAAACAGTTCTTTCTGTGTTTTATTTCCAACATGATTCTTTCAAAATAAGAAAAAAAGAGAGAGAGAGAGAAATTTCTAGGTAATATAATCTTAATTTCACAAGATCTTTTCCTCTATTCTTTTCTGGAGTAAAGTGCCACTGTTTCATTGATTTTAACTGTCTAGATGAAAAATTGGCCCTATACAATGGCTAATATCAAAGTTTGCCTTTTTTCATGCAGTGAGAAATGACCTTCAACAGTGTAGGCAGGGAATGGCATACCCACCCACACATCCAGGCACACATGCACTCACTCAGCTATTCAAACATGACCTACCTTCAGTCTAGTTCCAGCACTGCACCAGGGAACCCAGGTTTTCTTCTGGCAGAGGACTGACTGGCTCCGTATAAAGCCAGTGTGAAAAAAAGGAAATATTTTTGCAGTATGGGATTTTCAAGGGTAATGTCAGAATGCAAGCGTGTAGCAGACTATGAAACAAAATACAAAACCAAGCAAAGAGAAAGAGAGTCCAGGCTGACACTAGGAAAAAATACAAATACTGGAATTAGTTATCATTCTGAAGTTGACAGATTTATGGTTAGTGCAATCACAAAGGATATGTTTTTAGCTGGCTAACTATTTGAATTACTGATGCAATTGGGCTGTTAGAAACTAATTAAAACATTATTATTTGTACCTCAATTAATTGCAATTATAAATGGTGATGGGCTCAAAATTATCACTACAAGAGAAACATATTTTCAGTGTGTACCATGAAACAAAAACTTCATGTGTCAGTGATCCCCACTGGATTAAACATTATCAATTATCGGTATGCACATGCTTGATGTGAGTAAGAGCTACACGTATCAATCGCATGCAGATGTGTATTCAAAGGTAAGCATAGTTTACTATGCTACTGCTATTCCAAATTATCGTACAGTCATTATACTATAGTCTCTTTCTCTATGACTCAGATGAGAAATGGAGAGGCCATAAATAAAGACCATGTCTTGGTCAGCCCACATATTCTTCTTTTGGGAACATTTCCTTTCTATATCTGGGCTATGCTAAGCTAAACTAGATTTTGTTGGTATGAAATATCACCTTCAGTTAGATTTCTATAAACCGTTATCAGCTAGCAGCACCTGCAGAACGTCTTCAGATTTTGGGAGGTGTAAAAATATTTAGATTGGAGAGACTATCTCTTAGACAACAAAATGTTTTGAAGAGTGTAGCACTGAAACTCTTCAGTCATTCTGTTTTACTTGTTATTTAAGTCTTTCATTCTCCATGTGGGGACAACAGAAATGCATACAGGCCACCGGGGCAAGCTGACACTGTCCCTTAAAACCACAAAACTGCTCTGAAGATGAGAATACGAAGAATATGAAAAGGGCTGAGTCCCAGAGGAATTCCCAGGGAACGTTCTGGCTAGTTGAATTCTGCGATCGTGTTAATAATCGTAAGTATAAGCCATAATACAGTGTGTTATACATGGTATGAAGACAGACAAGTCCCAGAGGCTGCCTCTTCCCTTTGTTCACCCGTCTAAAACCAACTACAGTCTGTCCTTTGCTTTGATTCAAATCCATCTCTGAACTATGCCATACATTAAAAGCACAGCTTTTAAAAGCACATTCTGCTTTAGAGATTGTGGTTGAAAAAAATACCATATTCTTAGTTTTATCAATTTTAATGAAAAAGGTTCCAATTTGGAAGAGTAAAATGCTTACTCTCTTCTCTTGGCAGACAGCTCAGAAAAAGCCTCCACTTACCTGGCCACTAATGATTCTCACAGAGACCTCATTGTCCAACTCAGCAGGCTAATCAAAGATGCCTTTTTCAGCCAGTTCTGATAACAGAAGGGAATATATTCATCATCATTCTGAGACTTACATAAATGTTCATTATTCCAGAAGAGAGAAGACTAAAAAGCCAGAAGATCCTGTAATCAGTGAAAGTTTCTATCATTGGACCAAATGTAAAATATTATACAAAGCAGTATGAGGGCTGCTCTAACTTTAGCCCACTGTCTGACCCCTTGTGCTCTTCTGAAAATTTCCTGATCCACCATCTTTTCTTCCGACTGCTCTCTTTTCCATCAGCCTCAAGGTGGGGATATTACAGGAGAGGGTCTGTTGACTCTGTGCAAGCTGAGGATTCCTTTACATACCTGCATATACCATGTAGATAGATATGCTGCCACATACTGTGATTTAAATGATCGTGTGCTTGAAGGTAAGTGATTTCAGTTAAAAAATTAGTGTTTTGGCATGAATTTGCAAAGTGTTTAGAGTATTCTGAGAAGCTGCTTAAGAATATTCTAGTTATCTATGGGGCTTTAGAAAAAAAAAGTAATTCCTTATTTATAATTAAGGAGGACATTGGGTCCTTTTCTGCAAGTCCATATTGATATGCAATAATGCAGATTATGTTAGAACAGAAAGTATTGATTTGAATAATTGAGGTTTTTTCAATTTCTTATTGACTACCAACCACTATTTTGTTTTTCATTTTTTAATTTTCTTAGGTCTGTACTTCCAGATGTTTGGACAGATGCTGTTGGCAAGGAACATGCCATCACATACCTGGAACCCTATACTGTTAGTTTATACTAATACAGAGAAGATTAATGCAATGTCCTGGGTAGATGTAGATTGTTTATAGTACCAATTTGGGTGTGAAAAATTGTTCACTACTGTTTGCTCATTAATGTTAGCTAGGTTGTCAGTTAAATCTTAGATCTTCACAGAAGGTGTTCCTTCGGTCCTGGCAGGTATTGTGATTAAAAATTAACTAATTGTCATGCCAGCAACTAAGCATCACACAGCCGCTCGCTCACTTCCCCCACAATGGGATGGGGGAGAGAATCAGAAGAGTAAAAGTGAGAAAACTTGTGGGTTGAGATAAAGACAGTTTAATAGGCAAAGCAAAAGCCGCACAGGTAAGCAAAGCAAAACAAGGAATTCATTCACTGCTTCCCATCAGCAGGCAGGTGTTCAGCCATCTCCAGGAAAGCAGGGCTCCATGATGTGTAACAGTTACTCAGGAAGACAAATGCCATAACTCTGAATATCTCCCCCTTAGTTCTTCTTCCCGCAGCTTTTATATTGCTGAGCATGACATCATATGGTATGGAATATCCCTTTGGTCAGTTGGGGTCAGTTGCTCCAGGTGTGTCCCCTCCCAACTCCTTGTGCACTCCCAGCCTACTCGCTGGTGGGGTGGGAAGAGGAGCAGAAAAGACCTTGATTCTGTGTAAGCACTGCTCAGCAATAACTAAAACATCTCTGTATTATCCACACTGTTTCCAGCACAAATCCAAAACATAGCCCCCTGCTAGCTACTATGAAGAAAATTAACTCTATCTCAGCCAAAATCAGCACACTAATGCAACATGTGTGATGTGCTGTGAGGACTCGAGCATGCCAGGATGTCCTCCAGGTCTGTGCTGTTGATCCAGTGAGATGCTCCGCCTTGGGCATTCTGACTGGGGTGATTTTTGGGAGCCAAGGAGCCAAGACGTGGCCAGCATCTTTTCTGACTTTTGATTTTTCCTTCTGTGGCTTTATATCTTTCTTGTACTCTTTGTACAACACCTTGCAGTCTGGACTTCTAGGCATCACAGTGTTGCCATTAACAAGACACAGTGCCCAGAGATCATGGTTTTGAGGGAAAAAAAGAGTGTGTGGGTTGAGAAAGGCCCTACCTATATTCAGACAGAAGGGAAAAATAAAGTTCATGGACCTACACCTACTTCTTGGCTCTTCTTTCTGAATACACATATGCTTCAAAACAGTCGTGAAACATGGAGTCTTATGACCCATTTTTTCTAGCACAGTATTGCCTATTATCACTACCAGTTTTAATGTCTAATCCTACTTTGATTCCTTCTAAATATGTGGATTCTAATAATGCCTCCTGGCACTGAGATCTTTCAGCTGTCGCTGCATATTTTTTGATAAAATGCATATCCTTCTGTATCCAGCTGAAACAAACTTGAAAGAAAAATTTAGTAAATATCAGTACCAGTTTATTAAACCTGTCAGACTTGTAACTTGCTGCTGTCAGCCAAAAATAGGATTCAGTACTGATCTGGGGCCATCGTTTGCCCTTTTGCTCTCTCTCATGATGATGATTATTAATCATTTATCTTATGACACCAGCAGCATGCTAGCTGCTTCGCAGTTAAAAACAAAAGAAAAGATCTCTACTTAGAAAGCCTATCATCAAAACAAAGAGTGGGAGGAGGTACAGCATAATCATGACTGAGCATGAAGGTTTTGCTCAGCTTTTTCTGCCCCATGACTTTTTTCGTGTGGATTGTTTTATTGGGGTAAACCTGAAGTTTTTTGTTGCAATTTTCACTTCCTAATATGAAAGTCACATGACAAAATTAAGATTGATCACTATTTTCAAGGAGATGAGCTCAGGTTATCTGATACTGGGTGAGGGCAGACACTCATAGCCACAGTGATGTCCTGGCACTCCAAGAGGTGCTTCTGACTAGAGCAATACAAGTGGGACCATTTATGCATTAATCTTTCTAATGCCAGAATTGCACGCCTCTTCCTTTGAATATCTGAGAACACCTGGTGGCTAAGGCAGTCTGTCAGAAAAAAGGAGGAGGAAATCAGACTCAGCTTTCCTAGGTCCAACCACAAGGTTATCGTAAATGGTGGATGCCGCCCCCTTCAACAAAAGAGGCAGCCTGCTTAGGCTTTTTTAAAAGAAAAATGCTATGAATGTGCTATTGAAAAATAACATACTTTTGTCTTCTAGATCCCAAATCCAGTTTCCTTCAGCATTGGTTGTCTCCAGAGAACTTAGGCTCTGGAGAGAAATGGGTTTTCAAGCACACTGCTACAAATACCATGCAATGCTTTAGGGGCTCCCTACTGTTTACATCCTTTTCTGAGGTGCCTGATTCCCTTTCTGTAAAGAAAGCCAAGTGCCTCAGCACACACACGAGTATTTCACTCTGAGGGTCTAAAAATTATTCTGCCAGATTTACCTATTAGAGGCATAACTCGTTGCTCTCAGAGGAAGCATATACCTACACTCCAAGTAAGCACCATTCGAAGAAAACACAATAGTAGCCAAATGAAAATCTATCCATCTCCCACACTGAAATTGTTCCAGCATTGCCCTTTAAGCTAGATTATCTAGCAGTCATCTGCTACGTAATGCTAATTAATATTCAGTCAGTAGATGGTAGATCTTCAGCTGTGCCCCTTGTATATCCCTAATAATGCAGCCTTGTCTGATGGGAGTGGTCTGAAGCAGGCTGTGGCATGAGCCTTTGTGGACATCAGTTTGGTCACCATAATCTCACCGTATTTCACAGGTAACAAAAAAAAAGTTATTTTAACAGAAGAGTGCATTTTGGGTGAGTTGAGGCATTTCTGTTCACATACGTGTGCGTGGACTCGTTGTGTGACAGTGGGTCCTGGAGTGGGGTAAGCACTACCGAAGAGACACAGCTTCCCAGAGCTTACACACTTGTTTGCTTACATGCTTGTTTGCTTTACTTTCAGGTGGTTTTCTTTCTATGAGATGCAGACAGGGGCTTACCAATTGGTTTTACCATACCTTAGTTTTCTGAAAAGGATAAAAATAGAGGAATACTCTGACAAATTGATCCAAATTGTCCTCATTCTTCTGAGATAAGAGAGAAGACCACAGAATGCCATCGGGAGCATCGTTTGTACCAGGTAAAGAACTCCCAGAAAGCTTTAGTTGAGTCAAATCCAATCCATCTGGCCATCTAAAGAGAGCAGAAATCTTTAAGGTGTTTTGGGGAGAACTGATTGGACTGCTATCTTTGCTCTCTAGTCTAACCACACTGTGTATGGACAAACATCAGATATTTTTATAGCAATTACTATGAATTAAACACTTATCAATGTGGAGTCAGAACAGCCACTAAAATGTTAGTTTCCACTAACAAAATTGATGTGGTATAAATCCTGAAATCAACACATCCAGAACCTAGACCATTTTTGTAAATATTGACTTTTTTATATTTCACTTTTAATTAAAGCTGCAATTCTGCAGAGATTGAAAGAACAGAAGCAGACCACAGAAAGTATGCAGCTAGCCTAGGTTTGTGCATCAGAGTGGTAAAAAGTAATTTAAAATAGAGAATAAACATTGGTGAGAATCAGAAAACAGTAAAGGAAGTACATGATAGAGAAACTGCAAAAAGCACCATAGTATTAGAATGTTTTGCAGGCACTGGGGGAAAAACAGAATTTATATAATCTTGTTTTTTATCAGAAGAGAGACATACTTATGAATACAAATACAAAACTCCACCAAGCAGAAGATAATTCTTAAGAGAAATATTTATGTGACATACTGAATGATGCTGACAACTTTATTTCTCAATATCTGTGCATATATAATATATGTTTCTTTGACCTGCCTATAGTGTGAGACTGTGCTATAATGAACAGAATATCTATGCAAGTGGCAATGAAATATTCACTAAAGCAGTCAATACTGCTGAGATACAATCCAAGGTTAAGAAACGTGTAACCTTGAGACAGAAAAAAGCAAAGTTAACACAGAAAAGTATTTTTTGTCACCTAGTGAAATAAATTGAAAAATCCATAAATCTGAGGTTGTTGCTTGCAATTGTTGTTGAATAAATTATTGTATTATTCTGTGACTTTCAAACAGAAGAACTATAACAGTACCCTAGTCTTCTGTATTTTAACTAGGGATAAGGGGAAAAAAAAACCCTTCATTTACATCCACCACTGGGTCATGTCAAAATACATTACAAAACACCATACTAGCATTCTGAAAATGATTGTAGAAGCTATTGGGAAAAGAGATGGTTATGATCTCTCAAATCGCAGCAGACACATCTTAGATGAAACAAAAAAGCCACATTATTGATCATAATATTTTCTTCTAGTAGTGCATATAAAAACACAGTGCACCATTTCTTTATGCTCATTTGACTTCATTATTTCATGCCAAAAGTTCATGAAGTTGAGATTTTTCTGCCCTTACTTAGGCATCTGAAAGTTGGGCATTTAGCTCAAAAGAGGTTACCATGGATTTACTTTATAATCAATGGAGACAAATAGGTCTCTTTATCAGGCAATTCATCTCATTGTCAGCAAAAAGCAGGAATCAGTTTCTCTAAAATAGGTATCTTGGGCCTCTTGAGATCCAAATATCTGTATGCGCTTGGCAGATGGGATGCAGGATAGGTAGGACACCCATGCCCCTATAATATGCAACCTGGTAACCTGAAGCACCAAAAGTGACAGTAGACACCTGTGTTATGACAAGTGAATCTTTCCCTGAGCATCCAATGTAGGAGTCACTCTCTGGAGGGCTCTGTTCTATTCTCCTAGCTGTAAAGGGAGCCTAGGATGATTACTTAAATGCGTATTTACAGCTCTTAAATATTTAAATTGGGTCCCACTTTTTATGCGAACATTCTTCCTAATAATCCACGTAGTTCTTCACACGCACAAAGAAATAGATTCTCTCTGCCTTATATTTGCGGTCATACTGTTGACTTCAAGATAATTCCTATCAAGAGAACCTATGCAAAAGTAATTTCCTCAGGTGACTTCCAAAATGAGATATTTTTTCCACAGCAGAGATTAATTTGAGGGGAGGGGGTCCTAAATATAGTCATTCATGAGACTGTATCTATTTTTAGATTTAGAAAAAAAGGTGAGAGAAAGAGACAATAGATGTTATGGGTAAAATTATTCTTTTTAAACGTTGCCTGTGGTTTTGCTGCTTTGCTCTCCAAGGTTGTCATACTGCCTAATACTGCCCAGCTAAGGGCAGTATTACTTTATGTGTTTAATTTATGTGCTAAATTAAATACAGCAAGAGGGGAGAGGGTGATTTAGAGCAGGTCCCTCTGTAAGGTGCTCTGAATTGCCTTCTAGAGTAGCCAAGTCCATGCTTTGACCCTAGACAGCCAAGAGGAACAAGTCTCTCCTCTAAGCCACATCAGTCCCATTTCATGCCGAACACAGACAGAAGGTTTTACCTGCTCTTTTCTTTTGCCTTTGTTGTCTGCTTCTCTGTATGTATATGTAGAGAGGCAGAAACATGCTCACATCTTCATTTGCCTGCTTTGGAGAACAGATTAGAATTTGCCTCTTCAGAAAGTCTCCTGAACAATGGAGTACATATATTATAAAGTAAATATCTGTTGTTCCTATAGAAGTGGTTTCCTTTTGTATAACTAATTATCACTGGAGTAGGGACTCAAATCTAAGATGCCTACCTCTGACATGGGCATTCCATTATGTCAAGTTTTCTGTTTGCCTCCCTGGCCCAATGAATGCTTCTTTATTTGAGGTACAAATGGGAGAAAGTAATAGACATGTTTCTCAGCCTCATTCCTTTGAAAGTACAAAACTGGAATTGAAGTGGTTTTTCTTATATCTTAGCCAGAGAAGAAAAATGAACTGGGACCTCCACAGGCTGTTTTGTTTTATGCCTTATCTAACTACATTTTTTGTGACTTGCTAGCAGGAAACAGGTTGGTACGACGATGATATGATTGGTGTGTATGCAGCTCCAGAGTCAGAAATTTACTTGTTAGAGAAGTTAACTGGTGGAAAATTGGGTGCTTTAGATAAGGCAGCAAATATTTAGTAGGGCCCACAGTGTAGGCCCAAAATGTGGAAGCCAGTTTAATGGCGGGTAGACTCCTGCATGTCACTATGGATCCAAAAATATATGACAGTATTTTGTGATAGATGGCAGAGGGCTTTTTTGTTGTAAAGCATGCCTGCGAGAGATGAGTACAAGGTACTTATTTATAAAGTCAGCAATGGATATAAGTACTGGTTTTGTTATACAGTTTCATCATGTAGTTTACATAAAATTATATAAGATTATAACATTTCATTACAGGAATGGCTATGCTAAGCTGGTTCTTTGATAGCATTTGCATTCTTTTAAGTGTCTGCATGATGACAGCAACAGTAATGAAAATAGTGGGCTTGGGGTTTTTTTGTAAATAGGTTAGAACCAGCTGTCATTTTTGGTAGTATAGATGAACAGTGCTTTATAGAGCCAGGGGTAGATAATTTCTAGGCAGATTGTTTCTTAGTTATTCTTAGAAGAAGCATATGTGCTGCATATCAATGCCAGGAAATCACTTGCAGCAATTGTGTTGGTAGCAGAAAGATACTGCTATTAATTGGTGCTTATAAATTTGAACTACTCGTACATTTTAGCCAGTGATATTACAGATATAGATTAATTTAAGTAAGAATGGGAATCTAGTCCAAAAAAATGTAGGTTTAAGTGTTAAAACAGCTTTTCTGCAAAATGCCTTTACCAGGAAATTTTGTGGCATCAGCAAAAATTATACAAAGTTACATTAACAGTTTTTGGTATATTGGTGAGAATTTCAGTGAAGTCTTTCAAGGGATGCTTTTGGGTGTTCTGGAATTCAGAATAGCTTAATTGTTTAAATTTTGTCAAATGGTACAGTTTAACTGATCCAACTCCAAATTTTCAAACTGGATCACTATTTTTCTCAGGGAATCATGGGAGGAAAAAAGTCTGTCTTCAAAATTAGTCAGCATACACAAGGTAGGTATTGCCAGCTAGCCAGCAGAAAACCTAACCACAAGGTAAGTATAATGAGAGTTTGCCATTTTCCCCCTTCATTATTTCTAAAAACCAAGCAGCAACTCAGCAAACAAGGCTGAGTGAACACTAAATCTGCTTTCCTCAAACTGATGCACTACAATTATCCCTGCCTCTAAAATGTGATCCAGCTTCCTCTTATATTCTTAGTAGCAGCAGTACTCATAAGGAGTATTTCCTTATTTTTCTTTAGACATTTGGAGAACTGTCTTCAGCAAAACAAACAAAGCAAACTTGCAGGTTGCACACCAGGCTATTAATATGGTGAATCAAGGAAAATAAAGAATTTTTTAAAATAAAAAAACTATGTATCTATGTATATATACAAACCAAAATAATTAGAATGGCAAGATATGTTCTATGGTGCAATAAAAAAGCTTAACAGAAATTAAATATAATTCTTCATTCCTGAAGAAACTCAGAGACTGTAGGGTTCTGCTGTATGTTACTTCAATACATGGGAAGCCATGGTCCTGGTCAAAATTCATCTGTCTGAACAGTGCAAAAATCAGTGGAGGAGAAGGAAGATTACACTGTTTAAAATGTGCTTCTGATTTAAATCCAGACTTCTTTGGATGGCAAGTTCACAGACTTCTTCAGTGACATATAGAAATCCTAGTGGGTTAGATGATTTTGTGTAGCTTGTGAAAAAGGAGATGAAAAATGGGAAGCTAATTTCAACCTGGCTAGCACAGCACGATAATATTATGCATATGGCCTATAATTGAAATGTTCTTTATTCTCTGAAACATTTGCAGTATCCTGCTGTGGAGATGGGCTTATTTGCTGCTGCTGCTGGTTGGTATTATTTTATTACACTTTAATTTGCTAATCTTCAGTCTTGTGATTAACTGTATACAGCGCACAGTTTGTATGGATCATATTCAGTACTGCTTAAGCTATACATTAGAACAAAGAGAAAAGAACCAATTTGATTTCAAAGACTTCAATCTTTGAGAGTTTTCAGCATTTCAAGGATTTTTTCATAACTTTGTACCTAATCTACTTTGTGGTTTGGTCATCTTTGGTCTCCAAACAGTCAATTTGCTTTGAATGCTACTGATTAGTAATTTGGATAAAAGAGGTAACTGGTATCATGATAAAAGAACAGTAAACTCTTTGTGTAGGAATCGTGTTTTGCTTTCTTCTTTTTATTGTCACAGTAGATATTTCTACATTTATTCTATTTTGGTCGATTCCTATTTTAATGTGACAAACAATAAGAATACACAGATTAGTAACTAGAGTTCAGATCTTCAAAAGCTAGCTAGCAGGAAACGCTTCCATCTGCTTGGAAAGCTTTGGATCAAACCTTTAGAAAAGAAAACCAAGCTACCTTTACTTACTGTAAGAAATACTAAAGATAATCAACTATGAAGTAGCTATATTTTTTAAAAAACTAAATCGACATTCTAAATAATAGTGTAAGAATTCTTTTATTTTAAAGAAAATCCGAGATCCACTTGCTTTAGGTATCTCCATTTGTCTTTTAGACCAAGTACAGTAATTAAGAAAAGCACATTTGAATCCTTGAATGAGCACTGGGAGATGCTTATTTGGCACTGTTCAATTTCTTTTGCCATAATCATAGAATCATAGAATCTTCAGTTAGGCATAGGATTTTTTCTTTTTATGCATCTTATTTATTCTATTTCTTACATTTCGATGGAGAAATTATATTAAAATAATGTCTATCTTATTCTCTTTTGAAACTACTGGAATTTGTTTATTTTCCATGTTATTAGTGGAAGGTTCCTGCAGAGACTCTAAAGCACAATCAATTTAACTAGGTGGTTCTTGAGATATATTATTAAAGACTTTCCACACTGGAAACTCCTCAGCTTTCCCAGGCAGTTAGTTCCCATTCTTCTCATTTGACCCTTCAAAAGTTTTTCTAAACCTCCCATGCTTCAGTTTAAACCCACAGTTTTTCCCAGTCAGCATGGTCTTGGCAAGCTGGTTGTTTGTATTCTCCCTGCAGCAGGCAGCGCGATACAGGTGCCAAGAATGATGACACACATCTCCTCCACCTTCTCTTCTCCAGACTAACCAACTGCATTTCTTCCAACTCTTATTCAGGGGGAATATTTATTAGTCCTCCTCTGAAAATTCTCATTCTTTTCCTCCAGACTAAGCAGCTGGTCCATATATTTCTTGATGGTGGTGTTCCAAATTGCATATGATACTTCAGCTGAGATCTTTTCAATATCCAATGCATAGCTAAGCAAGGAAATAATTTCACATATTTTAGAGGCCATATGCCCATTTCTACATCTATTCATAGAATCATAGAATCATTAAGGTTGGAAAAGACCTCTAAGATCATCGAGTCCAACCATCAACCCAACACCACCATGCCCACTACACCATGTCCCTAAGCGCCTCATCTACACGTCTTTTAAATACCTCTAGGGATGGTGACTCCACCACTTCCCTGGGCAGCCTGTTCCAAGGCCTGACCACTCTTTCAGTAAAGAAATTTCTCCTAATGTCCAGCCTGAACCTCCCTTGGCGCAACTTGAGGCCATTTCCTCTCGTCCTATCGCTAGTTACTTGGCAGAAGAGACCAACGCCCACCTCGCTACAACCTCCTTTCAGGTAGTTGTAGAGTGCGATGAGGTCTCCCCTCAGCCTCCTCTTCTCCCGACTAAACAACCCCAGTTCCCTCAGCCGCTCCTCATAAGACTTGTGCTCCAGGCCCTTCACCAGCTTCATTGCCCTCCTCTGGACACGCTCCAGCACCTCCATGTCCTTCTTGTAGTGAGGGGCCCAAAACTGAACACAGGATTCGAGGTGCGGCCTCACCAGTGCCGAGTACAGGGGTACGATCACCTCCCTGCTCCTGCTGGCCACACTATTTCTAATACAGGCCAGGATGCCATTGGCCTTCTTGGCCACCTGAGCACACTGCCGGCTCATGTTCAGCCGGCTGTCAACCAGCACCCCCAGGTCCTTTTCCTCCGGGAAATGTTGTTCACCATTTCACAATAGCTCTTGTTCTGTTTCGTGGTCTCCAGCCATTTCTTCTCTGTATGTTATTTATGCATTTGAATATTCCTGTCCAACTGTAGTACTTTCTATGGCTCTGCTCTGAATTTCATCCTTTTTTCCATTCCATGTCTCAAATTTAACAGGCCTATTTTGAACGTAGTTTCTGTTCTCCAACATACTGGCTGTCCCTCCCAGTATGGTATCATCAACAAACTTAATGAGTAAACTCACTTCTCTATCATCCAATTCTCTAAAGAAAATATTTACTAGAACAATAGAATGAACTCCTGCAAAATTCCCTCTATGCATCCTCCTATCTTGACAGTGAATTATTAATAATTACAGTCGTGTACAGTTTTCTATTCTATAGTATTATCATTTAGACTGACATTTCTTTACTAGCTTATGAGAATTCCATGAGAGAGAATGTCTTTCTAAAGGAAAGATATATGACATCTATTGGTTCTCCTGTGTCCACAAAACCTGCCATCCTGCTGTGGAAGGAAATTAGATTAGCTAGATGTGATTTGTTGTTGGTAAATCCATGTTGGCTGATGTTCATTGCCTTGTTGCCTTGTAGGTGCTTATGAAGAACCAGTATGATGATTTGTCCAACTGTATAACGTCTGCAGTTTCCCTTGCTGAAATTCAGGCCCCTTCCAAATGAGACATTTCTGAAAAGATTGATTGAAAGGTGATAATGGAAGATCTGTAACTGTCATGAACCCAATTACCATCCATTATGACAGACCAATTATCAGAACGAATTCTGCATGAATGTGAAATGCATGTATGAATATTATCTGAAACACTTGGTAAGCAAGAGACTGGCAACTTCTCAAGCTTCTCATAGAATACCTGCTTCATTAAGTTTATTGCTTTTGTTTTCAGGTCTGTTTGGGACAAACTGTGTTTTTGCTAAATGTCACAACCAGGTAAATAATGGCTTACAGCACAGTTCTGTGCACTGTAGACCCAGGGGCTTGATGTGCAGGTTCAGTTCACAAAGATCATGAGCATGATCTCAAAAGGTTCCCTCCAACCTAAACAATTCTTTGAATCAGGGGGATGGTCTTGCTCATACTGACAAAAGAAAAAAAAGATTATGATGATTGTAGTACAGATAATGACCAAAGCAGCCATCATCCATTGATTTCATTCTCTGGCCTCAAAAAAGCTACTTCTGCTTGTTATTCTGTAGCCTAAAGTCATCCTAAAAAATATGTCTCACATTTCTGGAGAGTGAGTCATAAGTGACGGAAGATAATATTACCTTTTCCTCTGTCCATTTTTCCTTTTATTTCTACCCAAAGTACTTTGTTTCTACCCAAAGTAATGACGGTTGCCTGTGTGCTTGAAGCGGTTTCAAGCTCTGCAGAGGTACGTGTTTCAGAGCTGCACAGACAATGTGGATGTCTAAGAGACAGAGGCAGGGCTTTAGACACACACCTCTTCAGCCTGGCTTAAGAACTCTCTGTGCTCAACCTCTCGACACATTTAGGTGTCTGAGTCAATGTCAGTAATTTGTGTGTGAGTAGAGCATATTTTCTGCTGGATGGCATGTCAAATATGTGCATGTGTTTGGAAGTGTTGCATCATTCTGTAGCGGCTGCTCAAAACAAAAAATGAGACATAAGAACACAGTTGGCGTTCCTTGATCATGAACTTAGGAAACTGGAGTGGTAGAGTCCTTTCAGTGTGGTTGCTCTTTCATTTTCGGTGCTGGATGGAGAGCTTGTTGCTGAAAGAATGTCATTCTAAGCAAAGTCTCTACATCATTTTTCAACCTGAACAAGTATTTACAGTTTTCATCTGCTGTTGCTAGAAGTTGGGACAAAAGCTACAGCAATTTGTGACTTGCTGAGCCAGCTTAATGTGATCCACAAGATCAGGAAATTATAAGTAGCTCTCAGATGTCTTACATTCCAGCTCTCCCGGATTCTGAGTGCAGTTTCAAATTCAATTAAAAGAGAAGATTTCAAAAGTGCCAGTTCTGAAGCATCTTGGTTCTGTGTTTCTTACCTTTCCCTGGAGCTTGGGCGGTTGAAATAGTTTTCAATTTGCTGCATCAGGGGAATACCGTGGCTGAGTAAATCTTCTCTAATCCAAGTGAAAGTACTGAAAAGAAGGCCTTGATTTTTAAAGCAGCAGTAACTCAGTTCTAAGTGCTTTAAAATTCAGACCACTTAAAGACAAACTACCAAATCTCCTAGACTCTCTTCCCTTCTTCTTCCTCCCCTTCATCTCCTTCCCATTCATCATCACTCCTGAATTAGATAAAAGATTAAACAGTCTGTCAAAATGTTTCTGTCTATTTTTCTCTGTTAGTTTCTAAATCATGTCATTTTTCCCCAGAATGAGTGCTTTGATTCATGCCATCTGAACTTCAGAGTCTTTTGCCTCAATTGAAACAAAAAATTGCCAACATGTGTTCAAAACCTGGTCCTATTCCTCTGTTTTCAATCAGAACTTTTACTTATGCCTGAGAGTTTAAAGCTAAATTGGGGGCTTTTGTCATGGTTTAACCTGGCAGGCAGCCAAACCCCACGCAGCCACTCACTCACCACCCCCCACCCCCCACCCCCCCATGGGACGGGGAGAGAATCGGAAGGGTGAGAGCGAGAAAAACTCGTGGGCTGAGAAAAAGACAGTTTAATAGAACAGAAAAGAGAAAATAATAATAATAATGATAGAATATACAAAATGAGTGATGCACAATGCAATTGCTCACCACCCGTGCTGACCGATAACCAAGTAGCGATCGCTACTTCCTGGATCACGCCTACCCTTCATATACTGAGCATGACGTCACATGGTATGGAATACCCCATTAGCCAGCTGGGCTGGCTGTCCTGGTTATGTTCCCTCCCATCTTGTGCGCCTAGCTCAGTCAGTAGGCACGGGAGCTGTCCTTGGACTAGGAGGGCACTTAGCAACAATTGAAAACATCAGTGTGTTATCAACATTCTCCTCATACTAAATCCAAAACACAGGACTAGGAAGAAATTTAACCCTATCCCAGCTGAAACCAGGACAGTTTTTAAAAATATACCTTTACTGAGCTTGTAGTAAGTTTAGTATTTTCGAAAAAGGCATAACGGGAGTTACACTGGAGAGAGGAAGCTGATCTACAGCATTAATTATTTGAGGAATGAGAATAGCAGGAAATTTTGAGTGACATTATATGACGCTTCAACAAAGAAAATGCCTTTTACTGAATGCAACCTACATTGACATCATTGCTTTTGTGTCTAGAATTTTTAAACAGGACTCTCTTGTGTATTTTCAAAATTTTTTTCCTTTTTTTTAAGAAAAGCATTGTGGAAATGTTTTGTATAAGCCTTTTCAACCTGAAGTTCTATCATACAAGCAATGACTCACAAGTTTGCATTGCAGGGCCTATCCTGGTTACAGGTTTTGACTTTCATAAAATCCAGGACAACTGACAAAGAAACCGCAATCATAACTCTTTGAGAACTAGTTACAAATAAATAATAACAAAAGGGTAAAACAATATGGAAAATTCATAAGTTTTCTTATCTAAATCTTACTAGATTTATTAATGGTTCTCAGTGCATAGATATCTATGCCTAGTATCTTCTAATGCTATCTTGGCACTTTCTATCCCCACGTGTTGGTCCCTTAGGGCTACGGAGAAAAACACCTGTTGACTTCAGTAAAATGTGGATCATACATTTGCAGTAGCACCTTGGAGAGTTTTTTGTTCCTTATTATAAGTAATATGTCAAGTGGAGACATGGCATACAAACTTGCTGCTCACAGATTCCTTTCTAAGGCGGATCCACCAGTTTGCATCCAAAGACACTATAGCTTTGTCCTATTGGAAGTAGGAGTACACGTATCTTGGCTGTGATCAAATGCTTCATAACTGCAGAGACAAGACTAGGATTTGTGATGTTGACTGCAATTACATTTGGCAGCATCTGTTATCAAATTTGTACCAAATTCTGTGTACAAATGTCTGCAGTGGAACTCTGCAGCTTCTGTTCTTTCTTCTTTCTGTGTGTTTATGCTTTTTTTATTAGGTGTTTGTTATGATCAGCTGTCTTTCCTGGCTGCTTTAATTTGCAGCTAAAAACTTACAAGAGAGTGGGATGAATGAGGTTCAAAGAAGGAGGAGCCAAACATAGTCCATAGCCCATCCTAAAAACATTTCTTCCTATTGGTTAGCTAATGAAAACATTTATTTTGAGGTAATCCCATCCATGTGTTTACCAGGCTAGGAAATGCATTTACTGGTTTTCTGAGGTAATCAGCTGGTATTTCACAAAGCTTGCACAATTTCATTTTGGGGGACATATATCTAATGCTGCAATCAGATATTACTTGCATTTCCAGTCTGAAGAGGCAATAAGGGTCCTCTCACCACATGAAGAAATGCAGTTCCAAAGTAGGAAAAAAGGGTTGACATCGATAAAATGTGATATCTTGCAGCAAATGCAAAATCCTGCACCTAGGATAGAGTAACCCCATGCAGCAGTACAGACTGGGAGTTGACTGGCCTGAAAGCAGCTGAAAGAAAAAACCCAAACAAACAAAAAAATCAACCTGGGGGGACTCAGTCAACAGCAAATTGAACATGAGCCAGTGGTGTGTCTCCACCATGATGATGAGTGTAGCCATCAGGTCAGGAAAAGTGATTTTTCCCCTCTCTCTGTCTGGCACTTGTGAGACCACATCTGGAGTCCATGTAATTTCTCCACACATGACAACAATGACATGGACACATTGGAGCATGGCCAGGGCAGGCTTCCAAGATGGTAAGGGACTGAAGCACATGATGTATGAGGAGAGGCTGAGAGAACTGTGTTTGTTCAGACTGGAAAAGAGAAGATTTGAGGGGATCTTATCTAAATCTGCTTAATGTGACAGTGCAGGGAAGGAGAAGCTAAAAACTCTTCAAGAGGCACAGAGTGAAAGGATGAGAGGCAAGAGTCACAAGCTGCAATGTGGGAAAGTCTTATTTGAATTTGATGTAAGGAGTACATTTTTTACCATGAAAATGTTCAAACACTGGAACAGGTCACCCAAAGATCTGTGGGAGCTCCGTCCTTGGAGTCCTACGCTTACATCTCAAGTACTTTTCAGCATTGCAGATGTCACTAGATTATTTTGGCAACTGAACTGTCTCTCATGTGTCTACCTTCATAATATAGCAACTATGGTGCCTAGAGCAGTACCATGTGCACTCACTGACCATGACCCCACTGTGTTAGGCTCTTTACAAAAGCAATTCCAAACAGGCTAAGGAGGACTGAGCATATTCCTGCTGAACAAACGTCTAATTTACTGCGGGTGTACTGGTAAACAAATTTTGGGAGAGGTTCTGAGGGAATTAATAGAGCTGCTTTGAGATATTTATTGGGGGGCAGCATGAGCAACAAAATTTCTTGTTGAAAAAATTTAAGATGGATTTTGTCATAATTATGAGTTTGAGAGTGAACTCGCAGGAAGAGTTAGCAGGGGAGATAAGCTGAGATTAATCTTAAAAGTGAAGACGGATGCTGGTGTTCAATTCAACGAAGATTGGGGAGCCAATGGAGAAATAGAAAGGGAGGTGATGTGTAACTGTTCCTTCTCTCCAAGGTCTCAAAGGCCTGGTACTATTTGTAGTCCTCTTCAAAATCTACGTGAATCCGTTGAAAGAGAAAGTGACATATGCCTCACTCAGCTGCCAAACATATGCTCCTGACAGTCAGATATTTTTCCCATTCTCAACAACTGCAATCACTCTCCTTCCTGAATGTAAGAAAGCCTTCAGGAAGTAAGCTGAGGGGAGAATTTAGGCAAGACTATAAAGGTGCTGGTGAGAAAAAAGAAACACTAAGAGTTAGCCAAGAAGCTGGATAATTGGATAGAAGTTTTGGCCAACTTAATGGGTAATTAGAAGTTAGGAGGTGTCTGACTGGATGGAAGATTTGTTTCCATGAAAGGCATAGGGCTCCTCTTCATTAGACAGATGCCAGGAAGAATCAAAGTGCTTCTTTGTTATGTTTGGGTGACCAAAAAACATCAGTTGACCAAGTGTTTTCAATTTCAGTTTGCTTAAAAGTTTCATTTTTTCTTCCTTGACAAGACTCTTAACTACAGTGATATGCACATGAATATGTGTTAAAACATGGTAAGCGCATAAGATTTCTGTATTAAAAGACTGTGTCTCCCCTATACGCCTAACATTAATCAAAAGGGAAGGAAAAGTTTGTGCTGCCTAGACTCAGTTACTCCATTCTGTAGTGTAAATGTAAAGATAGGAGCAACCTGGAAATGAATGATTTGGCAATTCTATTAGGTACTAATACAGAAATCTTCACCAAGAAGATGTAGCAAGAAGCTGCATGTGAGATCCTTCGGCCATGAATGAAGCAGGGTAGGTAACTGGAACTCTTCGAGAAGCATCTTAAAGTATTTTGTGAAAATGTATCGAAGCTATACTTGAAGCAATATTTTTCATGCACATGGGCTATTTGAAAACACTTTCCCAACTTTTCCATACACCACCTACTTGTCAAAGCTCGTTCTATTAAAATGGCTGCATTAGCAAAAATGTTAGACAGCACCATCCCCCCAGATAGCACAGAAGCAGAAAACTTGGTCAGTTATTCTAAAAAAAAGTAAAAGAGGGAGAAGTTATTATGAAAGATCTGCTAAGGTCTATATGGTATTTATCAATGATGTTACTATAATAATTTCAGGAAGTCAAGGATGCGCTACAATGTGAATAACACATTGTACTCTGCTGGAAACTTTTTAAGCAACCTGGAATTATTCATATACAGAGTATATTATTAACAAAGTAAATACAAAATTCATATAATTCAACCCAAACAAAGCAATAAAACACAGCTTCCTGAAGGAAAGTACTTCAGTGCATATGTACTGGTACTCAGCCCTTCCAAAATTCAAGACAACGGTTGGATTGACCCTGTCTTTTCCTTCCGTTCCACAGTAAAATAAGTGGAAACAGCTTTGAGGAAGGAGATCTTCACAAGACTCCAGTCTTGGCAATTCTTCATTTGATCTCTCAAGGTAGGAAACAGACTGCAAGAAGAAAGCTTGCTGGTAGAAGCTGTGAAAACAGGAATATGAAAATGATGGTTCAATAACAGGCAGTGTGTTGAGATTTGTGTTCTGTTCAGCACCTATTCCTGTCTAAGGAACTCTGCTTTGTGCTTCAGTCTTTGTAAAACAGGTAGCAGGTTCAGGAGAGTTGTGATAAAAAATACATAAACTACTTAGAGCTCAGACAGTATATAGTGACAATAATCTAAATATGTAAGTATAAATGCAGATCCAGATCCTTATACATGTGCAGGACTAGACATGATCCCAGTGTGAAAGGGTGAGAGAAGGTTAAATCCCTCCTCACATTGTGGCACACCCTCTCTCTGGTTCTTCTTAGAAGGACAGTCTGTGGGGACAAGAGCTACCAGGAATCCCGTCCTGCCCACAGAGCAGAATACGGATTTCAGTGACAGACACCTCTTTGGCTAAAGCTGCTTTTCCATCAAAATGCTGATTAGTTGAGACCAAAATGTTTTGTGAGAAGGGTTCTAATTCAGCAAGCCTCAGCCAAAACACAGGCAGTCATTTGAAGGAACTTGGACCATCGGGCAGGTTTCTATCCAAAACTTGTGTAAGTTCCTGCCAACGTGCTGGGAATCCTGCTCAGCAGGTGCTGCAGTTCGAAGATATCCACCTGTGAGCAGGGACGGGGCCCACCTGGGATGGATGCTTGTTAGACACATCTGAGAGCTGCACCTCTTGCCAAATCTAGCTCCTGCCTAGTGACTGCTGTCTGTGCAGTGGGGCTGTCCCACATGCCTGGGCTCTGCGAGCCTGGGAGCCTCACTCAGTGGCCTGCCAGCCAGACTCGCAGGAGACTGAGAAGATAAGGAGTGGGACTGGGATCTGGCGAGCTTTAGTTTGACACATATTTTCAGAGCTTTTCTTTCAGTAGAGAAGTCGCCAAAAACATTTCAACCAGTAGTCCAGAGAAGAAGGAACCTGCCTGGTCATTTATAGCTTGATTTGAGCTTTTAGAAAAGGGCCTTTTCCTTCTGTCCCTTCACTGGGAAGTAGCTGGCATCTTGGTGTTCAGGCGAGTAGAAGATGCTGTTACACCACGAGAGGAAAAAGAAGGATACAATCCTCATGCAGGAGGGAAACAACAATGGTGAGGAAGGGGTGAAGTTTGGCATCTTCCTTCGTTCACACGAAGACAGTGTCTCACTCTCATTAGGAGCTGGGACTATATTTATTTATATGGCCTGCACTATTATAGTGTCTGAGCAGCTATTAATCACTAATGGCTTTCTCCTCAGAGCCCTCCAGAGAGGTGTTATCTTCATTTAAGAGATGACGACTGAAGCGCAAACGAGGGTAGCAGCAGTTTTCATGGCATCGATGTTGCTGTTTCCCTTCCACAGTAATAGAGCAGCAACCCTCTCTCTCCCGGTGCCCCTGGTGTTTGTAAGACCCTTTCTGTATGAGGCCCATGGTGCCCCCTCCTCCAGCATGGGCTCCAAGGGCGGCTCCTTCTGTTGTGCCCAACAAATCCATACTCAGCTGGTACAAAATCTGTAAGCTCTATGACATGCACAAGCACTGCAACACGGTGCTGTACAGCAGGCTTCTCTTGCTCTCCTCAGCTTCTTCATCTTCCAACACCGGCTGCAGCAGAGCCTCATCCTCATGAGGCCTCATCCCCTGGTGCAAGGGATTGAGGCTCTTACATTGTGTTGTGAATTTTAGGGGAGTTAAAACAGCAGAGCTGCATGTAATGAACATGACTGCGATTGTTCTGCTTTCAGCTTCATTCATAGAAAAAAAGTGCTGCTGGGTTTTTTTTCTTAATTTGGAAATGAATCTTCAGGTACAGGTAATGACTCCGTTTTGGAAAATATCACTGTGACTAAGCAGCTCTGCTGGGAGCCTGAAAGAGGTTCTGTGGAATTTCAACATTACTTTATGAAAAAAATTAAAATAAACTCTGTCTGCATTTCTCCCTTCTTTCCTTCCTGCCACAACAAATGCCACAGGACTTACCGCAGCTGACTATGGAAATGAGCTAAACCTGGAAGCAACACTGAGCTATGCTCTTTCTTCTCTTCAGCTCACTCTTTCTCTTTCTGCTCCTCCTTATGTAAATTTTAAATGTACTTAGGAATACTCATTAGCACATATTAAGATTTTTTTCAACATCTTGCAAAGAACAGATGGAGAAAAAAGAAGATGAGAAAAACTGAAGGATTCAAGAAAATTGAAAAAAGAGGACAAAATAAGACAACTAGGGAGAGGAAAGTCTAGAAAAAGAAAAGGACACAGAGACGATATATATTTGTGGTGCTCTTTTCATGACAAATACCAACATACTTCTCAAGTTAAAAATTCACACACCTATTACAGTGACTATAAAATATAGTTCAGATCAACTTGCACAGTAATGACCTTATTGAAGTGCCATGAGGTGTTTAGCTGACTTCAGGTATTTATTCACAGCACTGCCTTTCCTGACTGTTCACACAGTGTTAACAACACTTACACTTTAAGGACCTATTTACTCATTCACAGCAAACTTCATGGTATTCCACGGTTTTCTAGATCGTCCTTGGCAGGATCCCTGAGGCCAAACTGCCTTACTATTCATCCTGCCTTGCTCATGAGGCAACCTCGGGCTATGTTGAGAGCTGCCCAGTTGGCATGACAGGGAAACATACTCCTGTCCTGGTTTCGGCTGGGATAGAGTTAAATTTCTTCCTAGTGCTGTGGTTTGGATTTAGGATGAGAAGAATGTTGATAACACACTGATGTTTTCAGTTGTTGCTAAGTACCCTGCTAGTCAAGGACAGCTCCCATGCTCTGCCAGGTGCAGAAGAAGCTGGGAGGGAGCATAGCTGGGACAGCTGGCCCAGCTGGCCAACGGGGTATTCCATACCATGTGACGTCATGCTTAGTATATAAATAGGGGGCATAGTCTAGGAAGTAGCGATCGCTACTTGGTTATCGGTCAGCGCGGTGGTGAGTAATTGCATTGTGCATCACTCATTTTGTATATTCTGTCATTATCATTATTATTATTATTATTTTCCCTTTCTGTTCCATTAAACTGTCTTTATCTCAACCCACGAGTTTTTCTCACTCTTACCCTTCCGATTCTCTCCCCGTCCCACCGGGAGGGGGGGAGTAAGCGAGTGGCTGCGTGGTGTTTGGCTGCCTACCAGGTTAAACCACGACAACTCCAAAGAACATTCGTCTTTATAACTGCCCCCGGTGTGTCTCTCCCTCTGCCAATACAGTCTGGCCAGCTTGCATGAGGGATCCCTCTGGCAGCACCCCCAGTCCTTGTAAGCACGTACAGAAAGGCTGCCCTCAAAACTCATTTCAGGGCCCTGATACTACTGCATGCAACTTTCTGTAACAAGCCTGTGGCATCATCAAGGTGCCCACTAGCATTGAAGAGTACCCTATGTGATTCTCAGTATGGGCAGCTAAAAAGTAGGTGTAGGTAACTAAAACAGAGCTAGCTTTTTCCATAAAAGTAGCAGGTCAAGGGGTTTCAGCTGCCACTATTTAGTCTAACAACCAACCAACCAAGCAGCCGTCGGTGAATGTCAGACAGCAGTGGCCAGCTACAACACACTTCACCAGTGAGCATCATATTTCTTATCTATACCCAGTCAGACAAAGTGATTTAAAAAAAAACCAAACAAATTTAAACTGAAGGACTTACCTTCCATTACCTGTGCCCCTATGAAGGCAAATTAAAAGTAGCAGGAAAACAAAGCTCAAAAAATTACCCAAAATCACAAAGTTGAATAGTAACAGATCTGAGCACAGGACTGGAGCCTATCTACTCTTTAGTCTGTGCATTTTCCAAGGGACCTTGCCATTTCTGCAAAACTACTGCAGAAGACTTGGTAGTATCAAACTGCTAAGGCTTAGGGTTATTATTGTTCCCTCCAGAAGCAGAAACTTAGTGGGAAAGAAGTCACAAAAAATTGGTTAAAAAGTGGGGAAAAAAAAAAAGAACAGGGAAACTGTGGAAGAGAAAAGAAAGAGCAAAGGATGATGATAAACAATGACGTGTGAAGGACGAAGAAATAGAAAGAGAAGCTTAATAAATGAGTGAATGTGAACAAAAAAAAGGAGAAGAATGTAAAAGATATATAATAGGTATAGGAAAAGTGAGGGGAGCAGAAGAAAATGAGAGAAGTAGAGAGGAAAGTTGAAAGCTTTTCAGGTATACCCCTACGCAATGAAACATTTCCAGACAAAATCATTATTTTCCAGAAGACAATTTTTGTTCTTGGAATGGCTTTTTCTGAAGTGACAAACTGGAGAAGAATCCATAATCTGGAAAGTCTATGGACATTGACAATGGGATGTTTTAATATCAGCTAATACTTGATCTTTTGAATCTGTCCGGATGTTGCTTTTCGAACACTGTTTTTTAATTACTGTTTTCTGGTGTATTCTAATGTTTCTGCTAACTCATTTGACTGATCTTAATGTGCAAATAAACTCACATCCAGTAGTTTTGCAAAGCTGAGTGGAGCATGGGCCACTATCCGTTACAACTCATTTGAAATTTCATGACACAGACAACACAATTCGTATTGTATCGAGTGTAAAACCAGTCAGAAATCCTGGGAAATTAGTTGGTAAATACATATTCTATTGACAGATTTTGCTGCATATGTTCATCTTACATTTGACTATGATACATTTCACTTTTGCAGTCTTACGGGTTTTATTTAAGCCTCTGGAGGCGACTATTGTCAAGCGTGAAGGAAAGGTATCCCTTCAAGGAAGATGTTCTATATCACCTAGGCAAAAGGACCACTATGGAGAGAAGTATCCAGTACCTGAGAGAATTAGCCATGCTGGAGGTGGTTTATAGTGACCTGGACAACGAGCAGGTGCCTGGCAGGCAGCCAAACACCACACAGCCACTCACTCACTTCCCCCGCCCAGTGGGACGGGGAGAGAATCGGAAGGGTAAGAGTGAGAAAACTTGTGGGTTGAGATAAAGACAGTTTAATGGAACAGAAAAGGAAGGGAAAATAATAATAATAATAACAACAACAACAACAACAATAATAATAACGATAGAATATACAGAATGAGTGATGCACAATGCAATTGCTCACCACCCGCGCTGACCGATAACCAAGTAGCGATCGCTACTTCCTGGAACATGCCTACCATTCATATTCTGAGCATGACATCACATGGTATGGAATACCCCGTTGGCCAGCTGGGCCGGCTGTCCCAGCTGTGCTCCCTCCCAGCCTCTTGTGCACCTGGAAGAGCATGGGAAGCTGAAAAGTCCTTGACTAGCAGGGTACTTAGCAACAGCTGAAAACATCAGTGTGTAATCAACATTCTTCTCATCTTAAATCCAAACCACAGCACTAGGAAGAAATTTAACTCTATCCCAGCCGAAACCAGGACAACTGTAAATGTGTGTAGCAATATAATAATAATTTGTTATTGTATTTTAAAATTACATGTGGGTATTAGCATTGAGGTTTATGTATCTGGCTCCAGCTTGGTTACTATCATGACATGACTTTTGTACAGACACTGGACATTTAGAAAAATTCTTCATCATAGTTTTATTGTTTTTACATAATACGCTAATCAAATATTATACTTCTTGTGCGAGCCCACTTCTTCATCAACAAATCACCATCTTAAATTAAGTTTTATTTTACCCCTTCCTTTTTTTTCCCACAAGCACATCACAGTATATC
The DNA here is from genome assembly GCF_964195595.1 of Calonectris borealis. NCBI lineage: Eukaryota > Metazoa > Chordata > Aves > Procellariiformes > Procellariidae > Calonectris > Calonectris borealis. The sequence goes on from NC_134312.1 coordinate 30,041,441, forward strand.
AGTAAAATATTCCTAGGTAGTGATTGGTGTTATTTTGGATAGCCTTTTTACATATTAGATGTCACAGTTGCAGCACCATTTTCCCACAATGTATCTGATTTTCACATGATTTTAAAGCCACATCACAATGCTTTTCACTTTATTGAGGAGCTAATCCATGAGATTGTGTCTTAGATTTTTATAGGACTCCTCTGAATGAGACAGTGTCTCATATCAGTGATAGTAATTTATTTTTTAAAGCTAATTTTATTTTGGAATGTTATTTTTATAGATCTGCCACTTTTTCTCCAGTTAAAAAACAGGAATCGTTGCTAATAATTTTAAATATAAAGTTGATCTTATTTCTGAATAGTCTTCATGGGAGGAATTATAAAGAAGACATCCATCATGCTGTTATACGTCTCACCAATTTTAAAACCAAACATGGTTAATTGCAGGTTTACGCATAACAAAATGCCATAGTCCTTGTAAGCTCTATTGTATCGCACTGATTTTTTCCAATGCTTTAACCTTACTGTTGTTTTTTTACCCACTTCTAATGTCAGTAATTTTGGCAAGAGGGACCAGCTCTCAACAATATGTAAGACTAGAACAAAAATGGAAGATGCAGGATGCCAGTGTCAATCAGATATTTTTTTCTGCACCATAATGTATAAAGATTCACTATAATATGAGAAGAAATGGATATGGATTTCTACAGATATTTGGATTTAGCATATTAAGAATAACCTACAGTGAAGGTAGTAGTCACCGATAGGTATTTTTAGTCAGATCAAGGCCATCTTTCCCAGTTTGCAAGACAAAATGTGCTTTATGTTTTGAAATGTGTGCTTGGTTTGTGTATCTCTCTCCAAGTAAATGATTTAACCTTTTAGCCATCTGGTAGTTAGAAGCAGGACTATTCAAATTTCTATGCATAATTGAACTACAGATGCAAATTTTGCAGACAAAATATATCCATAAATATGAATCTTACCCTTTTGGAAATTTATCTCTTCATTTGCAGTTGTTCCACTACAGAACGTCCTGAGTTGAGCTTGTGGTGTCAGTGCTTGAGAATTATCCGTTGGCCACCACCAAGATGTCTCATTAAAAACAGACAGTAACAAATAATCGTCATGGTCCTAAATCAGAGGGACCTTTTACTGAAGAAATAGATTTTCCTCTTCTATTTGACTAATCACTTTTGCATGTCCTGCTGTCCCACTCATGCACTGGTCCCGCACCCAATGTGAGAGCTCCATTAAATTTTGCTTGCACCTTCTGTGGCGTGTGGAAACTCCCCGTGAATCACTACCACTGTTAGCAAAGCTTTTATCATATCCATACAGTGCCTGCTCAGTGATCTTTCTCATCATGTGGAGGAGTGTTATCTCTACCTTACCCAACATCATTGCTGCCAAAATTCCCTTCCTATTCATTCCACGAATACCCACCGTCCTGACCACCTTGTGTGCCTGTGTCTTGTCCTGAAGGCTAAATGCTTGCCAGGTGAGTGACACGGTCATTTTACAGGAGAGAAGAGGAAGCAGTGACATGCATCCGTTAACTACAGGGTGACTATGGAAAAGGTCATGTATACAGCAGTGGAAAGAAGCCCTATTGTCGTCATTATTTCAATGTGGCTGTGTTGAATTGTAATTGCTGTGTGATAATTCTGGAATTTATTCCAATTGATTTTGTATATCCAGAATAATGTCTCATTATGTTGTGTAATACTCCACAAAGAAAGACCGTGAAATAAAATACTGCTTTAGTCAGTGGTGTCCTACATGATAAGAGTTCTCCTATGAGAGGCATTGTCCTATCGTTTTCTTCAGTGTCTGGCTTTTTTGTCTTTCATTTATTACTATTTTGTTATAACAGTAACAGAGATGTTGCTTTTCAAATCCATTATCATTGTTGTTTCTCAACATTTCCCAAATGAAACCAAGGTGAGAGAGAGCGTCATGCTTCCATTTCCCTGATAATCGCTTTCTCCAAGGAAACTGATAGGTTTCAAATTTATGTTGATAATGAAGGTACTATTTGTCTACAGCTACCCTGGTAAGTTTTTTTTTTCTCTCTTTCTTTTTTTCTTTGTCTCTTTTTTCTTCTTTTTTTTTTCCTTTTTTCAGCACAACAGCCTTTGTGCTTTCCAGGTCACTGAAAATGGGACAGAATGCTCTGAGCTATGTGCCCTACTGAGTGGAACTGTTTTGTTCTCATGCACTGATGCTCCCTTTGAAAAGAAATAAAAAACGCAATCAGGAAAATGCAGAAGTGAATGTTTTTAATCTATGCTCTAAGTTTAACAAAACAAACACATTACAGACCTCCTCTATATTTGAAAAATTTCACAGATGTGGTCAGGTGCTGATAATTCCATTTTGCTATGGTGTTTAATCATTTTTATTGCACTACAAGATTAATGTTTATATGAAGCTGTTCTATGTATGCAATGACACTTTAATGTAGCAGCATTGCCTAAGAAAACTTATTTCTTTATGGATGTTTTCTCTGCATAAACAATATTTTGTCTTGTTTTATTCTAATATTTCTAATACTAAAGAAAAAAGTAAGAGTTTTATAAAACTGTGTAACAGCACTGAAATAATCAGAATAATTGCAACATCTGTATTATTCTAAAGGATCTCAAGGAGCAAATATGCTTTGCACAGAAATACAGTGATCGCTGGCTGGCCTGAGATGCAACGCAGAAGAAAAGCTGAGGTGAGGGAAATCTTTGCTACAAAGATATGATATTTTTATAAGTATGGAAAAAAGGAAGTCTCTTGCTGTAAAAAGAATGGAGATAGGGAGCTCACCCTGTCTTGGGTGTAACTTATTAGTTTTTCCTATCTGCTATTTTGTAAGATGAGCACCCTAAGACTGATGGATTCCAGTGCAGAAGAGAGACAGAAAAGGCAAAGATTCAAATATTTTAATACAATGCACTTTCAGTAGTCATTTTGGGAAGGGAAGAGAAGGGAAGGGAACAAGCTTTGAAACTATGATTGGGTAATCATGATCATAGAAATGATATTCTAAACATGTTTTGAGTGTTATACCATAAAGCAAACTGGATAGAAGCCTCCTTCTTATTTGTACCTATAGAACAGCAAACCATTAAAGACATTTAGCCTTCATCTCTAACAGATTGAAAAATTCAGGAAACAGGTTTCCTTTTCCTAGGACATTACAATTTTTACAACTACAGCAAAAATTTTGCAATATACTTACAGATTTTTTTCTCTTAATGTGAGTATCTTTTCATAATTTCAGTAGAGGAATTGGTGTTGAATATCCGCTCAGAATCATCCATATAGTGTCTGACAGAAGTTCTTCTTTCATGAACATGAAAACAGCATATGTATACATATATATGTATGTACACACAACTATACACACAGAAACATAATTTGAGATTGTTCTATACTTAGGGCAGTTATATTGTTCAAAGTGACTGTTGATTTTTAATGTCTTTATTTCTCGGTACACATCTTGAAGCATCTGATGGGGGACAATCTTCATAAGGCAAATGTAGATCATTTTCTGAAGATCTTAATTTTTAATCTGAGTACTCAACAACTAAGCCATTGCATTAACTTGACTTTTTTGCAAATATAGGTCAATGGTTCATAACATCCTGGATGCTTGACTTGTTTTCTTCCTTTTTCTGCCCACCAGTGTGCTGTTGGAAACAGATAAACAGATAACCTGACTCCACTGTAGGAAAACTCAATTATGCAGACTATTACTAGAACTGACAAAAACAAACCAGCTATGTGTCCTGTACAACAGAAAGAGGCATGAGTCCAGCTTTCCAAATTACCACAGACTTTGACTCAATCCAGCCCAGCACGTTTGCAGGGTCCATTTTCAGGAAGGGACTGGTCAGTCGTTTCAGTGCTTTACTGGAGCAGTACTGGAGTGTTTGGTACTTTGCAGTGTTGAGGTTTATGTACTGTTCACCACCTCCCTGGTTCCCTCGACTCTGGAGCACGTTTTCACTTACGATTCAGAGGCAGACTGCCACCTTCTGAAGCACTAACATCATTGCCTATAGAATCTGGACTTTTTGGAAGCTTCCAAGCAATTATAAATCAGGCCTTGAGCCTGTCAAGCATAGGAAATAAGAGCAGATCTCAGGCTCAGGTAGTGCCTCTGATGGGCTTCAGAAATATATATTCTCAAGTAAATATACATATGTGAGCAGTGTGTCAGGGGAACTTTATCAAGCCGGAACACTGAAATGTAGCAAACCAAGAAAGTAATCAATTGTTATTAATTACCCTGGATTATCTTCTACAGAGTGTATCCTTTATCATGTGCTGGGAATCTCTGATGTTTAACCTGAATTTTAGGACAAACTGCCTAACCTAGTTTTAATTCTAAGCACAGTTCAGTTTCTAAAGTTCTCCCCGGGCACTTCAATGCAGAATCTCTTTGATTCACTGCAAAATGAAGTTTGACATATCTTATTATGAAGAAATACTTCATTTGAAAATGTACAGAGTAGCTCTAGGAAAACAACAGCAAACTCAGAAAACCTTGTCAACAGTGCAGCCCGTCTACAAATGCAACTGACAAAACCCAAATATTTCCCATTAACAATGAAGTTTGCAAATAGCTGTGAGTGGAATCTGTGAGGGTACTCTTGCTATAAGACCATTAGCCAGAAAATGTTGAGAATTTATAAATTTGCTATGCTGTCCTGAGAGCACTTGCAAAGAAGTCAGTGGCCTGACTCATTCTTAATAACACTCTCACCCTTCTTTGTTGCTGTGGGAGAAACATAGGTGGAGTATTTATGCAGCGGGTCTTGTGGTACCAGTTCCTCTGAGTCAGTGTAGAAGACATTTCACAAGTGAAGTGACTGAATCCCAGGTTGCATGAAACCAGTCTGTCAAAACCTTATATCCATTTTGTCCTTCTCAGCAGAATGTTATCATTTATGTGAAATCAGTGGAGTAATGCCCATTTACAAAAGGCTTGAATTTAGTTCTGCAGCTTTTTTTCCCTCCTTTTCTTTTCCATTCATTGTTCTCCTCTTTCACTCATGTCTACAATGGCATCTTACACACCCAGACGTGGCTGATATTGCATAGGCTATAAATCAGATTGTTGACTCACCTAAGTGTTTCATGTTTTCTGAGAATTCCCTGGGGTGTCGTAGCCTTTTCCTTTCCTCCCATAGAAAACAGAAGAAATGGACACTCTTTATCCGTATATGTTTTTATTTGTTAAATCTATCAAACAAATCTGTCAGCCCTTTCAAGTGGACAGGTCGTTAATGGCGAGTGCAGGGGTGTATGGGATACTGGAAGCAAGTTAAACCCTCATAGCTTTCTCATCATCCCCAGTACCACTGTGTCCTCCTAGCACTGTTGAGGCTTACTCATGGTTGGGAGGCATCTCAGTGATAACCATCTGGAGGGAAAGAGACTGGCAGCCTCACCACCTCATTCCTCTTCTATGAAATCTCCAGGAATGCTTAGGAGAGAAGCACACAGATCCTACTATCACTCCCAAGGGGTCATTTCCATCTTCAGCTTTTTTCTACTTTTTTTTTTTTCAAATCTCCCTCCCCATTTTATGTCTAAAAAAAGCCTGTGGTTTGCAAATCTCACCATTTTGTTGTAAGCCATGACTGACACATTGAGATAAATCAATGCCTTCAACAGCCAGACACTGAGAAGGACTTGCTAGCTATATGAGCAGCCCATCTGACCAGATGCTGCATTTCTGTAACAGAGAGGGTGTAAAAGGGAGTCAGCACCACAAGCAGAAACATTTTCTCAAAACGTTTTCCCTTGTCATCCTTTTGTTTTCCTTGGGTGCATTTTTCGTCTTGTCTACATAAGAAAGATAATCCAGCTACAAGAATAGTCCCAAATTTTCTCTTTCTCCCACAAAGGACTCTTCAAAGCATTTTTTGTGCTTTCCAAAATATTGTCCTATTGGGTGGGGAGGTTTATACACTTCTGAATGAGCAGGTTTTTAAATGCAAATATTACTTAACTGAATGCTCAGAAAGGAGGCAGTAGGTTCATTGCAATATTCTTTTTAGTGGTTCATAGTGTGGGGGATGAGATGCATTTCACTGTGCAGGCCAAGGTGTCTCATAGTACGGTTAGGGTGAGTACAAGGAAAGGCAACCAGTACTGCTCCTCTCAGACGTGGGGTATGTGCACAGCCAAACAAATGTGACAACTACTCTATGTCACCAAGTGGCCTGACCACAACCCATTGATTCTCCAGTGCTCTACTTAGGTAGTAGTCCATTAATCAACTTCCCTGCCAATTGGACAGAAACATTTTGCATGTTCTTCCAGCTCCAGCACAAATTATAAAAGTCTAGATTTTTAATATTATATGCAGCTGCCTTCACAGTCACATGGCAATATAGCATTTTTTTTTTTCTTTTTCTCACTCACTTTCATGCATGTAAATGAGGATGTGAGGGTGGGCAGATACAGAGAGCTGTCAGTTACCTCATATTCTAACTTCTTGGCAGTAAAGTCATTCAGAAACACAGCTTCGTGCAGGTAACAGTAGCTTTGAAACAAACATTAAAATGTCTCTTTTACATGATGGCATCTCCTTTACAGGAGATGTGCTGAAGAAGGAGACCTAATTATTTTACGGGCTATACGCAAACAGACAAAGTGTAAAATGTTACACCCTAACAAAAGGACCAGGAGGTGATAGCAGGAAAAGGAAGGGTAAGAAGAGAGAGAAACCATGGTTTTGTTGTTACAAGGAAATCAGTATAAATCTTTGGGGAAATGTGCTGAATAACTGGCCTTTAAATCACTGTAGCTAGTAGCTATACAGCAATTTAAAAAAAAAAAATTGGTATTTTTAACCAGGCATTCAATTAATAGGATTTAATATAATAGGTGTTGCCACCTGCTCCACCTACAATTGTATTAATAACAAAGTGCACAGAGATGCTGTGACCTCTGTCTGTAGCAGCACATTGGAGAATTCAGGAGGAGTTCTCTGCTTCTTGTAAATGCTCTTTCTTTCTTCGGAGACGCGCACAGGTGAATAATATCTGTAGGAACTGATAGAAGCAGTTCACCAAGATAAAGTGTTCTTACATTTCTGACAAGTCAAAAACATCTGCTTCCTTCTTAAATAAACCATTGAATGAATATTCTCATACAGCATTACTGAAGCATGCAACACAGCTTCACTAAAAGCCTTCCACTGCCCTCCAGATAGATACACTTAAGAAAATAACTCTAAATAGAAGGATGATACACACAATAGCTAAAGGGAATGCAATCACATTCAGAGAAGATGAAGAAATCATAAGCAGCCACCTGCATTTCTGGAAAGTCCTTGGGCTCTTTTTATTGCCAACTCTAGCAAAACACTTCACATGTACACCCATGTCTGCTCCAAAGCTTTCAGGTTGAACCACAGGTTCTGGCTTGCATTGCTATTGTGAGAATAGCCTGCCTCTATGAAAGCAGTTACTTAGGAATAGGAAAGACTATTAGAAATAAGTAGTAGCCAGGCAATTCTTCCCCAGGAACTGAAGTGAAACTTTCTTAAGCATTAAAAAAACAAAGCAGAGGAACTGCAGGAGAGCTAAGGGGTGGATCCCCAAGACTGCACGTCAGGATACCCCAGCAGGCCAGCCCCAGCTGCTTGCATAGGGAACTCAAGTTCAGATTTTGTTTGTGCCATGGGACAGAGGGAGAATTTCTGTCCTGAGACCACTGTTTGAAATAAGATTGGGAAGAGCTGGTCACGACTAAGGTTGTTTGATACGATCTTTCAGAAAAAATAGAAAGCACTTTGGCAGTCAGAAGCAAGAGAACATGATTAGCCTCATACTAGGTCATCAGTGGGAATATATACGGGAATACGTATTGACTTTGATCTCGTACTCTGGTTCTACAACTCCTTGATTTCAGATTCCCTTCCGCCTAGAAAGCTTAAATAAAAATCATTTACCTGCTCCTTATATTCCAGTTGTGTTAGTTTCCACCTTTGAGATAAACTCTTAAAAATTATGCTTTTGTCATTACTTTTCTCCTATAAATATTAGCACAGGCAGAGTCCCACACTAGGCAAATGGACTGTCCCCTAACTTGGTGGCGGCTGAGTACTGTAAGTATCCCAGGGAACTCTCTCCTAATCCTCCCAGCTGAAGTGCTGCTGAGCGCAACTCTCCCAACTGTTTTTGCTCCATAACATCTTGACTATTTGACCCTTGAGCTCCACAACAAAGCCTGAACTGAAACATCAAACAACATATTCTTAAAACACCAACATGACAAATTCTTCATAAAGGACATATAGGTCAGCTGTAAATTTTTAAAAACCCTTTCCTTTTTCTATGAATAAGACCTGGATTTTTCAAGTGTGTAAAATCCTGGAGTAAAGGCTCTTGCCAGGGTCTTTGTCTCCTGTAGAGTTACTACCTCCTCAATAAGAAAAAAGGTGCTCTTGTTTAAGGCTATGGGGGGCATACTGAGCTTCCCATCCCCTCTCTTAAATGTTCTGCCTGTCTTTCCCTGAAAAACCCTGTTGAAAGGAGTATATTTCTTAGAGTGAAATTCAGAGAGAAGGACTAGAATAGCTTCCTGCAGGCAGTTGCCAGGTTGATATATCAAAGCGATATTGCTTTCTGAATTGAGTGGCACCAATCAGCAGGAACTGTCAGTCTGGGGATATAATAACTGTGGTGCCAGTCGTCAGGAATCTAAATGAAAGTTTCAGCTGCACTTGTATATTTAAAGTGCCTGTTGGCTCAGGGGGGCGAATAGGAAGGGGGAAGAGCTTTCCTGGCAGTGTCAAGGAAAGGATGGCACCAGAAGAAAAATTTGGTGAAGCACACAGCACCTGGATTCTCTTCCCGGAGCAGTGTGAGAGCCAGACGACCGAAGTCATGGCATGAAATGGATCTCGCATCTGTGCCTTCCATAATTCCAAGCCCTGTTAACTATCTTTCCGAAGAGAAGGTGAAGATTCGTATAAGCCTGTCACATTTGTCACACTGACATCCTACCAAACTGCCTCTCCGGACTCCAGTCCAAATATAGACCCCCAAAAACTCTGCTCGGCTGCTGCCTGACTCTCTCAATGCCTGAAATCTGTAGACACCTGATTTTTTAATGAATTAGTTTCCTCAGTTCTTACCAAGGTGGTGACACAAACTCCCTCAGAGCCCACAGACCCAGCGCCCTTCCCTTCACCCTGCCCAGCTGGGGCTCTGGGCACACAGGGAAGCCAGGGACCCTGGGGTGCCGGTCCAGGCGGGGAGGGCACAGCAGTGGGCTCAGCCACAGCACTCATCCAGGGAGCTTGGAGCCACGGGAGCCCATTTCCACCTTCCCAGGAGCGTTCTCTAGTCTCTGGGTTGTCACCATAGGCACGGCTATTTTGTCCCTCTTGTTGAAGCCATTTCCCTCACATTACTGAGGAGTGACTCACATGAGGATTAGGACTTTCAGGTGAAGTCAGAGAGGGAGGATCAGGCTCTGGTTCCTGCTTCCAGGGCTCTTTCAGAATACTACCATGTTAAGCCCGCTCAACAAAAAGAAATAGTGTTTAAGTAAGGGCAAAACCCTGGTTGCCCCCTCCTGAAGGAGTTCCCACAGCACCAGAAGGTACATGTTGGAAATCCCGAGGTATTGCAGCTCTCAGTGCTGTGACATCGGAGACCTTTTGCAGATCTAGGACTGAATAAAATAACTGATGTAATGAATTGGATCACCCTTCTGCGAGGGAACCACAGGTCCTGGGATCAGTGCTATTTTAATCAAACTTTGGTATGTGAATCATATTTTAATTGGGTTTCATTTTTTTTAATACTGTGCACTGTAAACATGAGATAAACCGTGATAACCATGCAGTACCTGTGACTAGTGAGTAAGGTCACAGTGTTGATTGAGTTTTCCGTGTACATGAATATGACTCACCAGGCAGAGGAAAACTCTCAGACCATAGCAGTACAGGTATCATAAACAGGTAAAGCTTGTCTTTTCTGGACTGCACAAGTGAGCCCTCATTCCCCAAAACCTTAGCCTAATGAAAGATTTACTGAGAGGGGTGCAGAATCTCAGCTTCATTCCTGTCCTTGTACTCCCATGCTGCAGATTTGTGACTCCCACCTAACTCGCATAATTGTCTGGAAAGCCATTCTCCTGCTGAATCGAGCAAAAATCTCACCGTCTATTAAAAAGGGCAGAGTAATATTGTATGTGCTGTTACAATTCCTGATCTGTAATTTAGAGGAGAGTAAGACACAACAACCCTGCAAAAAAAATGGAGACCTAAGGAGGGCCAGGAGCCTGGCCAAAAGGGATTCTTCCTTAAATTCCCTGAGTTAGAAGTATCTGTGATTCATCCAGCTATTGTAGACACACAAGTAAATATTCTGCCTTTAACAATGTTTGGGTTTTACCATCTTAAATCATGCAAAATTGAAACTAAAATCTCTAATGAAGAAAACACCTTTTAAAATAAGAGTAATTTAGAATAAATTTAAAATATGTATTCTAAAAATATAGTCTTCCTCTCTCTCATTTACTTCTTCCAATAATGAAAACGATAGATTATGATGTCTGTGAAGTGGGATTAAATGGACATTTTACAGTTTCTTTGCCTGGGAAAGAATCAGATAATGGTAGTACAGGCCTGATTTCTCAATTTATCTGAGCATGGTCTCTAAAAGATGATAGCCACTGAAAAGGTGATAACCAGTTTAAAAGGATATGTAATATTGATTTTAGAAATGGATTCAGGTTAACCAGATATGACTGCAGAATTTCCTACCATCTGTCCCTTTGGGGAGTGCTCTGCAGTAGTACTGAAGATTCATGGCAGATCTCATGCTTAGGCTCTTCAGGCTGTTTTGTCCTCCTGGATGTTGTCAATTGCATTTGCATTTCTTTTTATTCTTAGTATTTTGCACCCTGGTGTCCACTGAGGAACAGATTCTTGTGTACACATCCTGTGGCATTGCTACAGGCAGATGGTTTCTATCCCAGTGCATCATTGGCTGTCCTAGAATCCTGGATTTCTTTTTTAAAGGATTTTGCCTAATGTCTGCTGTGCCTTCAGTAAAATGATTTTTTGTATTGTTCAACTTTAGAAGAGCTGTCAGAATAAGAAAGAATTATTGAAGGTATCCAAAATTGTTTTCCATTAAATAATCAAAAGTAAATTCACTTCATCAAAATGTTTGTGAAACCTTAAACCTGGAAAAAAAGCCAAGGCCAATATCGAATGGCTGGAAATTTAAACTAAAAGCATTCAGAATGGAAGCAATGTGACAGTATTTTATAGTGGCAGTAATTAACTGCTGGGAGACCTGATTATGGGGAGGGCATAATAACCTTTAATCTTTGAATCAAATTAGTCTCTCTCAGTATTGACAGTCCTACTCCAAAACGGCTCCTTCATAGGGACTATTGTTTCAGATTATGTGATTTGTACCGTGTAAAAAATCAGAACATATCATGATGAACATTTCCAGCCTAAAGTTTTCACCCCAGTTTTATTTGGAAGTTATTTTCTTTGGCTTTATGAATGGAATGAACCACAAAGAGCTAAGTATAGTTAAACTATTCAGTGAAAATCAAAATCAACTCATTATAACTGATAAAAGGAAATTTTAAGTTCTTGATTCTTGTTTATTTTTAATGTATCATATTTACATATGATAACTGTAATGGTGGCCAGTCATGAGCGGTGTTCCCCAGGGCTCAGTACTGGGGCCGGTCCTGTTCAATATCTTTATCAATGATCTGGAAGAGGGGATCGAGTGCTCCCTCAGTAAGTTTGCAGAGGACACCAAGTTGGGCGGGAGTGTTGATCTGCTGGAGGGTAGGAAGGCTCTGCAGAGGGACCTGGACAGGCTGGATCAATGGGCTGAGGCCAACTGTATGAGGTTCAACAAGGCCAAGTGCCGGGTCCTGCACTTCAGCCACAACAACCCCAGGCAACGCTACAGGCTTGGGGAAGAGTGGCTGGAAAGCTGCCCAGAGGAAAAGGACCTGGGGGTGTTGGTTGACAGCCGGCTGAACATGAGCCGGCAGTGTGCTCAGGTGGCCAAGAAGGCCAACGGCATCCTGGCCTGTATCAGAAATAGTGTGGCCAGCAGGAGTAGGGAGGTGATCGTACCCCTGTACTCAGCACTGGTGAGGCTGCGCCTTGAATCCTGTGTTCAGTTTTGGGCCCCTCACTACAAGAAGGACATGGAGGTGCTGGAGCGTGTCCAGAGGAGGGCAACGAAGCTGGTGAAGGGCCTGGAGCACAAGTCTTATGAGGAGCGGCTGAGGGAACTGGGACTGTTTAGCCTGGAGAAGAGGAGGCTGAGGGGAGACCTCATCGCGCTCTACAACTACCTGAAAGGAGGTTGTAGCGAGGTGGGCGTTGGTCTCTTCTGCCAAGTAACTAGCGATAGGACGAGAGGAAATGGCCTCAAGTTGCGCCAAGGGAGGTTTAGATTGGACATTAGGAGAAATTTCTTTACTGAAAGAGTGGTCAGGCCTTGGAACAGGCTGCCCAGGGAAGTGGTTGAGTCACCATCCCTGGAAGTATTTAAAAGACATGTAGATGAGGCCCTTAGGGACATGGTGTAGTGGGCATGGTGGTGTTGGGTTGACGGTTGGACTCGATGATCTTAGAGGTCTTTTCCAACCTGTATGATTCTATGATTCTGTGATTCTATGATTCTACATTCCCACTGGTTACCATTGCATCTGAGAGCTTATCAGGGTATTAAGAAGGATAAGCAGTTACAGAAAGAGAACACCTATAAATCATCTACTAACTGTGAGGAGATTTGGGAAAAAAAATTCCCTGACGACACCACAATTGTCAATTACAGTGATTTGAATACATTCTTCTGAAGAATCATGCCTGGGTTGATTCTTCAGCACTGGATGGATCATTGTCTTGATGCTCCAAACGTGTTATGTTTTTGTGTTGCAGCTTTGTACTTTAAAATTTTCCAATCTTTCTTAATAGTGCAAGAATCATAATTTAAATGTCTCAAAATCATAACAGTTATTACATTATAAACTGTCATACCCAGCTAGTTAATTTTCTTTATATATTTGCTCCTCCATGGTTTCCTCCCCAAGTTTCTTGTTTTTTGAAAGGCACAGACCATTCCCTAAAAGATGCAAGGACAGGTTCAAAGAATGCAATGCTTGCAGGCAAGCTCCACATTTTTTCAGTTACACATGATGCTCCCGTTTAGCTGAACATTTGGCAGTGTCTTAGCTCACTTGGCTAATTCCATTTGCCAAGTTGATTTGACATTTGATTGATTTTAAATCAATAACACAAAAAATCTCCATACACAAATCCTACATCATTGCAATATCTGATCGTGAAACAGAACAGCCCTCTTGCAGTGTGAATGCTTTGAAGATTAGACATTTCATGAGGCTGTCATATAAATACAGTGGTATTTATTTAGACAGGTCCAGGTAGGCAGTTGGCTCTTGAATTTTGATATATTTGTTTGTTAACAGCCTTAATTTTATTAGCTGCGTTAGTGGAAAACCGTGGATTGCTTGGTGAGGACAAGGGTATTTTGTATCTTACTTGAACATTTTTTCAGGAGCTTGTCCATTGTTTCTATCTTTACCGGATGACTAGCTTTATATGAGCTGCACGTCAGAGATATAGAGATAAGCAGAAGGAACTGTGTAATTTAGCCAGCTCTTGGGTAGATAAAAATAATTTTTTAGCAAATGGTTTGGTTGTGTAAGGACAGGTAATGCAAGTGACACACATCAGCTGTCTTCTGCTCTCTGTTGACTGCTACAGATGGCACCATCACTGGTAGAGTGAGTAGTGATGCTGAGTTAAACACATCTGCCACTTTGCATTATAAGGCACCGTTTGCTGTTGCTCATAACTTTGCTGGACTTTGGCCAGAGGACAGAGGAGGGCTGTCCCCATAACTGCTGGCCCCAGCTGTGCAGCACTGGGCACAGGAGCTACAAGCAGGGAGGTCGTCTCTCCTGCCCACCTGGGAATGGCATGGACACGAGGCAAGATGGAGGATTAGAATGAGCATGGATGAGGATAAGGAAGAGGAAAATCAAGTAGGATGAGCAATAGGGATTTTAGCAAAAGGCACTGCAAAGAAGAGGCCTGGGAGAGGGGACGCTGTCAGGTATATGGCTGCTGGCAGAGGGGGACTGAGATTAAACAAGGCTCTGGGACGGACACAAGAAGAGGACTGGCAGGAGGGTGACTCTGAGATATTGTGTAAGGAGACAGAAATGAGGTGGAAAGACTGGGGCAAGGAACCAGGCTCTGAGTGTGAAAGAGCCCTGCTATGGGGTAGCGCATGGTAAGGAAGCAGAGACACTGAGTCCACAGGGGACAACAGGTTTGGGCAGTGAGCACCTGTGTTGAAATGCCTGTGGGAGGACTCCAAGGCTTTAGGTATGTGATGAGGAACCCAGTGTCTGGAGGGGGTAAAGGCACGGAAAAAAACAGATTAAATAAAACTGTTGACTTGATATAAACTTTAATTATCTTTATATTAAGGGGAACATATATTGACAAGATCTAAGACAGCTCTCTGCTTTGAGGTTAAAAGTTGCTAGGAGAAATGTAACCCTGCAACCAGTTAAAGCCATAACTGTTAAGTTTCCATCTCCTTGTCTGGTGAAGGGCTAATGTGACAGCTGCCATGAGGCATCTACAGTTATTCTAAGAAATGCCAAGAGGATGTACGAAGATGTAGCAGTATGCGTGAGTGACAATAACTGTTCATTAGTTTTCCTCCTGATCATGTCAAGGCTTTATGCTGGACACCTCGTGCCATCTGCTTCCCTCCAGCTGTTCCCATCAGGGAGACCGGGGTAGCTCTATTGCAACCATGACCTGTGCACCACTTTGCTTATGCTGCTGCAGTGTACACTGCTCTGCCTTCAGTGAACGATACTGCAAAATAGCGAGATTTAACATGAACTTCCAAAACCGTCCAAAGGTTGGAGTTGTCAGTATTGAGTTTTGTGTAATGTTCGTATTTTACTTCTAACACTGTCTGGACCACATGAAAGATGTCAACCTACCATCATCTCCCAGTTTCTCCATTGCTCAAGCAGTAGAATCAAGCACTCAGAATAAAAGTTGCGTGAGGTGGACCATTTTCTGGGATGACTCAGTTTTCTGATGTAAGGTCCCTCAATGCATCTGTAACAGAGGCTTGTGTTGAGGAAGACAGAATTTCTGTAAGAGAAAGAGTGGTCTTGTGATTAGGACACTATAACAATAATCCTATGTCTGTTCCTGCCAGAAAATTCCTACGTAAAGCTAGATTAGTGATTGCACTAAATACTCTACAAAATATATGGTCTTTAGTGCCTCAAACTAGATGCCCAATGTAAAGGCTAATTTTAATCTTAATCTGTCTGCCTTTCCCCACATAAAAAATGCAGATAGTATCACCCTTCATATCACAAAAATACTGCACAAATAAGACTTACAATAAGTAACACCATAGAAAAATCCCCTGAGGACATTTATGATTCTGTCAGACGGAAGGGTTTGAGTAGCGTAAAGTAAATATGTCCATGGGCCATGCACTGAAATATGAGGGTAAAACAAAAATATTGAGGAGCCACTCAATCACCGAGTGCTGTCCACCCAGGGCACTGAATGAGACAGTCTTGTAGAAAAAACAGTACGTGATCCTCAGTCAAACTGCCACAATTCGTACACAACAAGGGGACAGCCCAGGGCTGTAAAGACAGAAATGCAGTTAGATACACAGAAAGCTTAATTCAGGCATTTTGTAACTTTTCAGTGCTTGCATTACAACCTTACTGTAACTTTATCGGGTGTCCTGTTTAGAACATAGGTTGACCAGAGGTGAAAGGTATCCTGATAGTTTTATTGAAATTCCACTATCACCTACATATTCTTTAGATACTTTCAGAACAAGCCACTTTCATTTTAATGTGCTGTAATTATCCTGAGCCCCTGTTGAAATTATCTTCTCATTCAGTAGTCAAATTGCTGCAGCAGCAAAGTATCTTACTGGATAGCCATGAGAAGAAACCTTTCATAATCTGGTGCTCACCGTATTATCACCATTATAATTTGGTCCTCCTCCATTCATTTTGACATTACAGTTTTATTCAGAATATATCATGGCATCCTTTCACATTACCAGAGATCCATGCAACATATGTTCACTTACCTTAGACGCCACATCATTTTCACTAGGTTTTGACTTCTTCTATTCTGACTGACATAGGCCTCAGAAACCATAGAGGAGCAAGCGCTTTTGAACTCGTTCAGGTACATCTTGTATCTACAGTGAGGGAACTGACTGCAGTAGCCAACACCAATGCAGGTAAGAAACATGCATCTTAGCCCTGTTACAAGTTAATGCCTGCAGCAACGCTTGCTTCATGATTGGTGCAGGCAGGACTGTTCACTGGTTCTGGCCCCAGGGAATTAGCTTGCTGTATATACAGATGGGAGCATATGTTATGCTCATTTAAAAGTGGCAGGAGCTGCCACAGCTGCATGTGCTATCATGCGGGTGAAGGGAGGGTTCAGGCTAAGCAGACCAAAGCTCCTCCTGGGACTCTCATTCTTTCATTGTCCCTGTGTGAACTGGAAATTCAAAACCACAATCAGACCTAATATTTCTTAACGTGTTCGATTTGGTCAAATATGAGGTCTTTTTCCTAAATGTGTTGCAGTTTTCTGGACTTCGTCCGTTGTAACAAGAAGGGAAAGTACATATCTCAGCGAGTGTTGCAATGCGCCCTACCAGCTTAGTGCAATATTCAAAGGATGAGAACTGACAGTTCAAGCCTCTTTTGCTCTAATGTGCTGAATCTGAATGCCCTAAAGTGAAGAAAGCTGGAATTTCAATTCAAAATTCAACACCCACATTCCTAAATTCAAGAGCATTTGGGGTTAGTTTTTAATGTTAGTTCCTTGCAGGGATAAAAAAAATTTGGTCTGAAGCCAGAAAAAAATCTGGGGTCCTCTCTGCCCTTTGCTACTGCTGTCTGGCAAATCAACCTCATGCCTAATGGAAGACTGCACCTGCAGAATATTAAAGGTGGGGGGTGTGCAATACATTTTGAGTGACACTCACCTCACTATGAGGATGCTTTCTGACAGTGCTAACACAGTGAAAGGATAACACCCCTCCTTCCCACTCCCAGGAGCCTGACAGCAGTCAGACAGTCGGCGTCCTGTGTCAGCCACTGATCGTGCTGCCCAGTCTGGTCTGACTGTTTCCTTGCACCCATGTGATGTGGAAAGGGGGCTGTGGAGCACCCTCCTCTGTAGCTCTCCCTTCCCTGCCCCTCAGCTTAACTCTGCTGGCATGTGAGCCACAGCTCTCTATCTGCTGAAAAAGCATTACATGGCATTGGGCTTCAGAGAAACTTAACTAAAATACTGATAAGCAGGTGGTAATGGTTGCCTGCCAGTATTCAGAGGAAGGGCTCTTAGGAAAGGAAACATCAAATATGCAGAGAAAATATTATAAATAACATAAAATATTGAATATTATCTGGAATGCTTTGCACAACTAAAAATAAGATGGAATTAGCTAAAAGAGATACTGCGGTTCTTCCTACACAGATATGGCTCTTTTCTTCTCCTACCTCTATTAATAGGATTTCAGCTACAATATTCATTTCCATAGCATTTATATTGCATTAACACTAAAATAATTTAGTGCCCATGCAAACACGTTCCTCCACAAGTTTCTTTAAGAGGTCGGTTCTTGGTCTCTCCAGGATATCCCTGATACTCTGTCACCTGCGCTCCAGAGTGGAGAAAGAAAGGTGGCACCTCAGTCCTTTCAATGTCCTCTTGACTCGTGTCAACAAACACTCTTAATTTTCCACATTCTGGCTTATAGGTTAATCACTAATAACCCTTCAGCTAACAGTTAACACAGAAATACGACAGCTTCATCAAATACAAGATTTCTTCCTTATATCTATAGGGTTTCACTTGAGAACCTATTTCATTTGCCTATGCGTGGGTTTGTAGAGCTACAAGATATTATCATCTTCCCGTAAACCCAGGTAAATAAAATACTAATATCCACACAAGCATACCATCACCTCAGGTGCACCTGCCTGCATTCCCTTCTCAAGAAAGGCAGAATCCCAGCTTAAAAGCAGTGAACAGCAAAATGCAATGTGTGATCTATGGAGGTGACAACCCAGTTCACTGTGCACTCTGTCTGGTCCATAAAACACCCTGTGGTAGATCAAAACTCACTCACAGCAGAGAAATGAAGCCATTATATGTATTGAAAGTAGTAAAGGTAGAGGACAGAATTTACAGCAAATTCATTTAGGTTCTGCACTGTTCAAGTCTCTTTTTTCTTATAATCTTTTTTTCTGCAGTCTGACTAGAAAAGCTGTTGGAGGGTGAACATGTGTGGTTTGAGGGAAAAATCAACCACAACCTTCCTCAGATAGTGCCAGAAAAAGCTACTAAGCATGACTTGTGACTACTATGCTCCTTTTCCTGATTTTTCTGGGTCTCATAGTTGAATGGCCCTGCCCTCTACATGTGGGTAGGGATCCAGAATATTCCAGCTGAGATCCACCTTTCTTTATAACTGGTTTTCTTCTGTCCTGTGGCACAAATTCAAATGTTTGAAGTACCAAAGCACGTAGGCTACATCTTTCAATCTGTTCCCCTTTATCTATTCATCACCTCTGCTCTTACATTGAAAGAAATGCCTGGTTTTGGAGCTGAGCCATCTATTTGAATCTAAGCGCTTAACACAGCAGGGTCATGGTCAGTAGCAGGGACTCCCCAGGGACTTATTAGGGCTTCCAAAATTGTGTATAAATGCAGTATATATGTATATATACGCCACTCTGGCTCAGAAAGCTCAGGGCAAAATCCCAGTTTACCTGTAATGTAAGTCAGAGCCCAGAAAAGTAGTGGGCATCTTTGTAATCCCAGACGAAGTAGGAGGATCTCTTTCTGTTCATTATGAATTTTGGCAGCTGAAACAAGCTGAATTGCAAAATTTTAACTACAGCTCATAACAAGTCTTCCCCTATCCTTTGTTCACCAGGTGAAGCTTCAACACGGCTGAGCAGGACCTGAGCTGTCTTCAAGTGAACTGAATTCATTGGTGCTTAAGGACTTCGTCTGAGCCCTTACTGAAAGCATTTGCCACCATGACCCATGCAGGACAAGCTACAGGGTGATAAAAACTAACTGAAGAAGGCAGTTTCTTTTAATTTTTGTTCATCTATTTCCTTTTTTCCACACTGCCAAATATAAAAAAATACAACCTGCCCAGTGTTACTTCAGCTTATTTATACAAAGGTTAAAAGAACAGGTTCTGGTATTTTCATAGCTTCTTTTAATTTTTAACCTCTCAGTAGTTTACACAGCTAAGCTGTCAAAAAGCTCTAAGGGACTTGAACCTCCAACTCCCGTCCACATCAGTAATACTGTGTAACTTTAACTATGGAGCAACTCAAACGTGTGCTTATCATACAGCTTTGAACAAGCATTAAGTGTTAATGTAGCCAACCACTTAATTAAACACCAAGGTATAGACTACTGTGATGGTTAACTGAAGAACAGTTTAAAGGAATCACGTTGCTCTAAAACTCCTGGGTTTTGGGTGAGGTTTTTTTTTGTGAATCACATGACTGTCCTCCCTTTTAGTCTGAGGGAAGGGAAGGCAAAGGTAAAGGGGAAAGGGAAGGAGAAGAAGGGGAAAGGGGAAGTGGAAGAGAGGGAAGAGGGAAGAGCAAGGGGAAGAAGGGGAAAGTAATAAGACAGGCAGAGCAGTATAACCATTTTGCTTATAAGGAGGCCTTTTGATTAGTGTAGTCCCCACCATAGAAGTGAAAGGGCTTTTAGCTGAAGTACAGCAGTGCTTGTGTTTGTAAATTGTATTCTGCAGCATGTCCTGGCAATATTTTTTTGGATGTTAAGCAGAAGCTAATTATATCCGATGGCAAAATGAGGATGACCAAGTAGTGGAGCAACAATGAATTGTGGAGAATTGGAGCTCAGTGCTGCATGAAAGCAGATATTTAGACAGTTTGATTCTTCAGTGCAAATGACACACCCAAGCATACCACAAGAAAAAACTCTAGTCGTAAATCTCATTCTAGAGAGAGTGCCTTGCAAAGTTTGAGAATCAGGAAGGAAGTTAGTGTTCACATTTATGACAGAAAGTGAAATCTTAGATGTGTCAACCAATCATGTTTTGATATGGATAATGCTCTGAATTTGCATGTGTTACCAAAATGATTTAACTGTTTTTGACATTTAAGGAATTTAAGGGGAGGAGATGAAGAGAGAGTTTCATTGTGCTCTTTCCAATCAACTTAAAATGCAGGAGATTTGAGTCACTTTACTAAGGAAAGGAGAGAGAAGGCACATGTAATATCCATGGCAGTAATCCAGGTTCTGGATTAAAATCCCTGATCCAATCATGCTTCCTGAAGCAAGAATCATTTCCTTTCCATTAGCTGGAGCAGCAATGTTCCACTGTTGCAGATGGGCGCTGTGTGTATTAATGCAAAGAAGGTGAAGTTGCTAGATATAGCGTGATAAAAGTCTGAAGTTGTCCACACTACCCTAAATACATAGCATAAGATGGGATGAAGACTGCCACTGCCCCTCTAATATAAAATGTGTTTAGACTTAGCTGCCCTTTATGTCCAATGTTGTTTTCTCTCTTCGTTACCGTTACTTTGACACTTGGCTGTAGATTCCCCAGATAAAGAATGGCATGGCTTGCTGCAAGAAAAGGAGACCTTCTGGACTGCTTGTTGCAAAATCACTCAGGAATCTCTGGTAATTTATTGAGTACACGTATAGATAAAGTCTCTATAATTTTGAAAAGAGGGTTACAAGAAAGACTGAAACACCTCCTGCCTCATGCGTGCAGCACAGAGCTCAATTCAATTGCCCATACATAGGCATCTACTGACATCTGAGATACCTTGGGGTATCCAAGAAGAACACAACAGTGGTATATAAGACACAAGACTTAAAAGAGACTCAAGTCCTTTTGGAACAGCTTCTGGGGGCCAGGTGGAAGGGCATGGGCTGTCTGAAGTGGCACTAGACAGCCATGTGTGGACAAATGAATCAAGCCCAAGGAATGGAATTTAGTTTGTGATTAAGACACACAAATATAGCTATCTCTATAAGGGTACCTGTATGTGTGGTACATGGCCAAATATGTAAGTTCCCATTACAGGCAAAGGAGATGAAGAGCCCTGTTCATTTGCCTGACCACAAGTATCTAGTGCCATATGAGGTGCATAGACATACAAGGTGGGCAAATGAGACCAAAGGACATATAGCAGACCTGTGCCTTTCTGCAGTATCTGTTGGGGGCAGGTAGGATATCCTAGGACATCTGAAATGAAACTAGACACATATGTTGAGGCAATGGCATGGGTGGGGGTGGGAAGAGAGGGTCTTTTTCATTGGAGCCACAGTTGACACCATGGACTCCATTCAGTTGTCCACACCAATGTGGTTTGTGCTATTAGAAATGGTCTTCCTGGCCTCTGCCCACCACTCCAGAGACAGACAGACTGTGGTGGGTTGACCCTGGCTGGATGCCAAGTACCCACCAAAGCCATTTTATCACTCCCCCTCCTCAGCTGGACAGGGGAGAGAAAATATAACGAAAGGCTCATGGGTCAAGATAAGGACAGGGAGGGATCATTCACCAATTACCATCATGGGCAAAACAGACTCGACTTAGGGAAATTAATTTAATTTATTGCCAATCAAATCAGAGTAGGGTAATGAGAAATAAAGCCTAATCTTAAAACACCTTCCCCCCATCGCTCCCTTCTTCGGGCTCAACTTCACTCCCAAGTTCTCTACCTCCTCCCCCCACAGAGGCTCAGGGGGACAGGGAATGGGGGTTGCGGTCAGTTCTGCACACATTGTCTCTGCCGCTGCTTCCTCCTCAGGGGAAGGACTCATCACACTCTTCCCCTGCTCCTGCATGGGGTCCCTCCCATGGGACACAGTCCTCCACAAACTTCTTCAACGTGAGTCCTTTCCACAGGCTGCAGTTCCTCACGAACTGCTCCAGCTTGGGTCCTTTCAGGACTTCGGGACAGGCTGGATCGATGGGCCGAGGCCAACTGTATGAGATTCAACAAGGCCAAGTGCCGGGTCCTGCACTTCGGCCACAACAACCCCAAGCAACGCTACAGGCTTGGGGAAGAGTGGCTGGAAAGCTGCCCAGACGAAAAGGACCTGGGGGTGCTGATTGACAGCCGGCTGAACATGAGCCGGCAGTGTGCTCAGGTGGCCAAGAAGGCCAACGGCATCCTGGCCTGTATCAGAAATAGTGTGGCCAGCAGGAGCAGGGAGGTGATCGTGCCCCTGTACTCGGCACTGGTGAGGCTGCGCCTTGAATCCTGTGTTCAGTTTTGGGCCCCTCACTACAAGAAGGACATGGAGGTGCTGGAGCGTGTCCAGAGGAGGGCAACGGAGCTGGTGAAGGGCCTGGAGCACAAGCCTTATGAGGAGCGGCTGAGGGAACTGGGGTTGTTTAGCCTGGAGAAGAGGAGGCTGAGGGGAGACCTCATCGCGCTCTACAACTACCTGAAGGGAGGTTGTAGCGAGGTGGGTGTTGGTCTCTTCTGCCAAGTAACTAGCGATAGGACAAGAGGAAATGGCCTCAAGTTGCGCCAAGGGAGGTTTAGATTGAACATTAGGAAAAATTTCTTTACTGAAAGAGTGGTCAGGCCTTGGAACAGGCTGCCCAGGGAAGTGGTTGAGTCACCATCCCTGGAGGTATTTAAAAGACGTGTAGATGAGGCCCTTAGGGACATGGTGTAGTGGGCATGGTGGTGTTGGGTTGACGGTTGGACTCGATGATCTTAGAGGTCTTTTCCAACCTGTATGATTCTATGATTCTATGATTCTTTCCACGGGGTGCAGTCCTTCAGGAACTGACTGTTCCAGCCTGGGTCCCCCACAGGGTCACAAGTCCTGCCAGCAAACCTGCTCCAGCGTATGTGCCTCTCTCCATGAGTCCACAGGTCCTGCCAGGAGCCTGCTCCAGTGTGGGCTTCCCATGGGGTCACAGCCTCCTTTGGGCATCCACCTGCTCCAGTGTGGGGTCCTCCACAGGCTTCAGGTGGATATCTGCTCCACCATTAACCTCCATGGGCTGCAGGGGGACAGCCTGCCTCACCATGGTCTTCACCATGGGCTGCAGGGGAATCTCTGCTCTGGCACCTGGAGCCCTTCCTGCCCCTCCTTCTTCCCTGACCTGGGTGTCTGCAGGGCTGTTCCTCTCACATATTCTCACTCCTTTCTCTGGCTGCCATTGCACAGTCTTAAATATGTTATCCCAGAGGCGCTGCTACTGTTGCTGACTGGCTCGGCCTTGGCCAGCAGTGGGTCCGTCCTGGAGCTGGCTGGCACTGGCTCTATCGGACATAGGGGAAGCTCTAGCAGCTTCTCACAGAAGACACCCCGTTAGCCCCCTGCTACCAAAACCTTGCCACACAAACCCAATACACAGACCTTCCATTGGCTCTGTGCTGTATTTGTTAGCTTCATATGGATGTATCAGATAGATACCCAAATATCACAAATTACACTTAGACCTTCATTCACTTCAACTAGAATCTAAACAACTAGTTCACATGGAGACAACTAAACTTTCTCAGAAAGGATGGCAATGAGGTGTTTTTCATTTAAATTGAACTAAAACCAGGGTGATATATTTTTTCTTGGAAAGAAAGCGAGCTGTTGCAAAAAGCCTTCAGGAGAAAAAAAAGTTAAAATGAAATGAAAAAGTTCTTTTGACTTTTGGTTGCTATGAAGATCTTTCTGGCTCAGAAGCAATTAAGTGTTTGCATACTGGTTCTGTGGAAATCTAGAATTAATGGAGAGCTGTTTAACATCACATTTGTTTATCTGAATATTTTCACTCAGGACTGCCTCATTATGTCTTATTATTTTCATGTTTCAGCTCTAAACTATCAGCATAAGGATCAATTATAACACTACATTTTCCTGTTAAAAAAGAAGTTAATGGATCAGTGACAGAGTGCTGAAACAGCGAAAATATTTTTTCCATAAAAATAACTTTTTCTGCAGCAGTCTTGCTGATAACTTCATTAAATTATGGAAGATCTCACAATCCCCATAAATGTGCACATAGGTCTGCTATGCCTGTGCTCTCTCAGAATATTTGCACTTACCAGAACCAAGCTATGAAAAAAGACTCTTTCTTCCTCATTAATCTAGACTTATTTTCAGAGAAAGAAAGTGTACTCAGGTGGTTTGGTTTTTAAGTGACTACCTTGAAGCACTGAAATCTATTCAAAAACATCATCCAACTCTCTGAGAGTTGGGTCCTATTAAACATTTTATTTTGTGCAGCCCAAACTGGCTAAGTTAAATCTCACATTAAAGGTAAATATAGCTTTATTTTAATGACATTTGTTGCAACTGGAGGTAGAAAATGTCTGCTCTAGACAACAAGAAATGCAGATATGTTTCCTTTTGTTTCCATTAGTCTGGTGCACATGTAGTTTTTTCTCCCAAATATGAAGACTACCAAGTTCACATCAAACTTCAGACTCAGGCAACCTACTCCTCCATGCTTCTCCCTCAGCAAGGAAGATGTCTTTGGATGCTTATGTGGTATAACTCTGCACCTTTCTTCTGCTTTTTGACTCTCTACACCGCATACAGCTGGTCAGTGGCTTGCAGTGACCACACCAAAGCTCTTGCCAAGCAGGAGCAAGATTGGGGTTCGGCCCTGCAGCCAGGGGTTGTTCCCTGATGGAGTCCTCAAAGGAGCTCCACAGGCTGGCACGCTTCCCACCTGCACATCGACGATGCCCCACAAGCTGATCTACCAGAGGAGAGACAGGCCACTCTGCTGGCCTATGGAAAAAGGTAGGAAAAGAAGATAGTTGAGATCTGTGAACAAGAGGGCTAAAAGGTGCTTTTCCTCCACAGAATAAAAAGCCTGGATAGATGAGTCTATCAGTAGGATTTAAAAATCAGCTCTGACAAGAGATGCCAATACAACATTTGTTTCTTCTGGTAGATTTTGCAATTCAGATTTAAGCTTGTGACACTCTAGTGTATGAGAAAGCTGTCAGAGGCATTTTAAGCATAGTTATTTTTCTCTTTCCTAGGCTGCGTTAAGGTAACCTGGGTTTGTATCTTGAAGAATTAAAGTACAACATTTCGTAGAATTCTGAAGTATTTCTTAAATACTTTCTGTAAGACACAACTTACGCTGCATATGTGGTGATGGGGTAATGTTCATTAGTATTCACTTGATATAACCTAATTTATTCATTGCTTCATCATCCCTGAGAAATATGCACCCCTCCAAGTGAGATGACTAAACCATACACCTTACCATCATGCATTCTCTCTACATAAGATTCCACAAACAGTAAATGCATGGGAAATACGTTTCTCCCTCCAAGATTAATCTGTGCAGTCAGGGAGTCTAGGAGATATGACAAGGCTGATGTATTGTATGGCAATTCATTTCAGTGAAATATTTCTACATAACTGTTGATAGAGAACAAAGTTGGAATTTGCTGAAGTGGTTGTATATGGTATGCACTAGCATCTCAACAGCAGGAACCTTTTAGCAGTACAGCAGCTCATTCCTAAAGGGTTCTTTTCTAAAGCCAAGATGCAGCAAAGTTGGCAGCTCGGCCCCATCCGAAGTGGTGCTAGACAAGATGCAGAACCACAGGGTTTGGACAGATGTACCACTGACAGATGGTGCTGAGATTAGTCATTATCAATCAGCTTCAACTTGCATTTATTCCTCTGGTTCAATGCCAGTCAACGATGAGCCCTGACTGATAATGCCTTATTACTGGCTAATATTTATTAAGAGTTGCTGACTCCGTAGAGGACAAAGTGGAGTCATAGACCCTGCTCACAGGAGAGCATAGACATAACATACCAAGTTTGCTCATTATCACTAAGACTGATGCTTACAACTCCAGCATGAGCTCTGCCTGTGCCACTCTCTCCGGAGGGATCAAGGGTTGAATACAAGCAGAAAGACCAGCTGCCATCTCTCTCAGAGATAGTTCCACCCAGTTAAGGCTGAAGTGGGCTTTTTGGGATAGCATAAGAGGAGCATAAGTAGGTGCTAATACGTAGAAATCCAAGACTGGCAATTATATGAGTACTATGTCCACTTTAAAAAGGTTAAAGAAATGGCATTTTATTTTAAATCTGTATTGGGTTTAAGTAGCAAGATGACCCTGCCAAAGTCAACCCACCACAAAATCCTGAACAAGGAGTGGAGGACTTAACTACGGCTCAAATTTAAAAAAAAAAAGCCTGTGTTTTCTTGTCTCGGGTAAAAAAGAGTACATATGTAAGTACATATATACATACACATATGTATGTAAGTATGTTGTATAGAGACATAAATTTATAAGAAGGTGGATGGGACTGTACACCTCTGCCTGCCTTTTCCACCATTATACAATCTCATGATGGTGACAAAGCAGATGGTGACAAAGCAGGACTGGCTGCTCTACATCTATGAGCACCCATAAGACTGTAATATGATACTAAACCCAACCCCAAAACTACAAGACTGTAATATAATACTAAACATTATTACACTAGACTCAGCCTTGATTTACTCAGACACCGAATCCCACCCCAAAACTGAACTCCCTCCTTTGACATTATGGAGATTGAAAAATTGATGCTAAAAATAAAGATAGTTGTCCTCATAGTCTGACTAGTATCTACAAATTATACTAAATTCCTCTAGAGAAGAAAAAACGAAATTATATTATAAGCAGTAGACAACTATTGCATGTTCATGGTTGAGGTGTCACAGAAAAGTTGTCTAAAATCATCATTGCTGATATCGACTGGAGGAAAAATAAAGCTCTAATAGGTAGCTGGTTTAACACAACTGTCCTAGCATGTCTTTTATTTTATAAGGATGAAAAGAAAATATACCCAAGTCAGCACAGCAGTAAGAGGAGTCATTTTATCTACAGGATTAAGTCTCACAATAGAATAATCCATGATGGAAGTTACAGGAATGGAGCAAAAGAGAGAGCTAAAAAGGTTGTGTTTTGCTCTTTTTTTTTCCCAAGGGTTATAAGAAGATGATCTAATGCTATGTTTCCATAAGCAGAGTTCTTTCCCAAAGCATTTCCCAGGATCATTTCTTTTTATATTTAATGAATTTCAGGAAGTGAGGAAGGTTGATGTTTTATGCTTAATGTGGTCTCTGAAGACCAGAATACAGCTGTGAAGATATTCTATTTATCTTATTTTATAGCTGCCAGAAATGCTTTTTTTCTTGAACAAAAACTCTCCATCAATTTATGAATGCAGTTAAATGCAGCAGAAGTTTTACCTGCGCAACTGAGGATATAGGGAATTTACAGACCTCAGGTTTTCAACGGGAACCTCGCTCCAAAGCAGCGTTTGAGAACTGAATTCTCTCTCACAGAGCGCTAGGATTTCATCACAAACACACCCCCAAACTCGTTTAATACCAACACTGTCCAGCATGGGCTGGGCACAGTGTCCGGGTGCCTCTCCCAGGATGGAAGAACCTCTTGGTGAGGGGAGGCGTGGTGGGGTGGCTGCAGTCTGTGCTGGGAGGTGAAGCCCAGCGAGGAAGCCTAGCTCACAGGGAAGACCACCGCTCAGCTGCACCTCCCGTGCGGCAACGGTTAAGAACCAAGTAATTTCTGACGCAGGATATTTCTCTGCAAAGTAGAAAGCATAGATGGATTCAGAATCCCTGTAGATAATTCATGACACTCCCATAGGTACTTTTCAGGACTAATGTCATCTAAATTTAAAAAAAAAAAATCTTTAAAAATAAGGATCTTGACCTCCTCAGAATTGACTCTTCAATGGAATATAGCAAATCTGAGCAATCTGTGGGTCAGAAAAACGCATCTAATTTCACAGTGGGAAATGCAGAGAAGGAAGGTAACTTATCATTTAAACTTTTTTTTTTTAATCATAGACAAGCTTTCAAATAAATATTAACTATAACGAGCTAGTAGAAAAGAAGAAGATTTGAAACACTTTAATTCACCGAGGTTTGTGAGAAAATAATCTGAAATACCTTATGTGTTATGAACTATTTTATGTGCAAAATATTAGATTGGGTAATGTTGTACTTAATAGCTGAAACACAAGCTCAGCTGACAACTAGCACAGTTATTTTGGGGAAAAGACATATTACCAATACAGTTTTCCTGATCTTTTTAAAAATCCCACAAAAGCTAGCGCAATTTGGAAAAAAAAAATTGAATCAATTCCAGACAAACGTACCTGAAAAAAGATTCATACCTTAAATAATAGAGGTCTGAACTTGCAGCACTGACATAGATAAATAGGTTGCCTAATAGGTTGTTTACTGTGCTATTGGACCTGGAGCATGATAAAGTAAGCAGAAAAGGGACAGTATAAGCTTTATCTCCATAACAACCAAGAAAAGAACGATTACAAAAGAGCACAGAAAAGCCACCTTCACAAAACAGGCTTTAACCTTAGAGCAATGGGAGCAGCTCAGCACAGTACTGCTGATGTCTGAATAAGAAAAGACAGCGTCTTCGCTCAAAACTATTGCATCTCGCACCAAGTTGGACACTCCAGTTGGAATAATAGAAGTGTAAAGCTATCTAATACAGCAGTTGTATGGAACAATAAATTCTTTCAAAGGAACTGAATTATGATCAGTATGTTACAGAGGAAGCAAAGATAACATTGCATTAAAATGACTTTCAGAATATACCTGTATATCAGGTACAATTATTCACATAATACTTTCATTTAGCATGTTTCAGGGTATTAAGCCATTTTAAAATTACCTCGTTTTTCTTTTTTTTCCACAAGTTTGATAATTCAAAAAGCTCTTCACTGCAGTTTGACCTAGCTGGGTGAGTTCTTTAAGGTTTTACAAGAAAGAGAGCATTTAAAAGCAGTCTTCACAGAAACCTCCCAGCTGAATAAAAAAGGGGACAGATGTTTGAAACGAAGGAGTCCTTGGGAAGGTAGACTCACTTGCAACCTGAACCTGTTCCTACTCAAAATGTTGGCAAAACTCCTGCTGGCTTTAATGAGCATGGGATCAAGACCTTGGGTTTTCTCTTTAGATTATGAATTAAGCTCCTTGATGTTAAACTACTTTTAGGGGAAAACTGCAGCTTTAATATACCGGCTTTCAGTAACACAATGTCTAGAAGAACCTTACTTTGGCCAAAACTCCTGGGGGTATTTTTCTTCCCCCCAGGCACAATAATTCGTCAATGGAAATAGTGCAGACATGCTACAGGTATATATAGCCATGCAGAATGGGCACAGCTGCCCTGGCTGCCGTTAGCAATTGTAGTTAGCTCTTCCCTTCTCTCACAAACCCTTTGCATGCTCTCTCACACAGTGTCATCTCAGTGGGTTAGAGGCAAAATGAGAATTAGATTTCCTTGAAGAATTTAAAAGCTCTTTTAACTGAAACTACTTTTACATGGAAAAAAAAACCAAACTGAAAATGGCTATTTGGCTTGGATATTTTTCCTAGGCTGCTTAATTCTTGTGAAGAGGGGAAAGATAAGGGGACTTTTTTCCTGGCAAATAAGGGTTCTAGTAAACAAGAAGTCATGGCACAGTTTTTCACACAAACATAAATCAGTTTGGAGAGAAAAAGGCCATTTTCAATAATAAAGCTCTTTATTAAAAATAATTTCAATGGCTCTAGAGGGCAACCCTGACCCACACAGCAGATCCCCTGTCCTTGCCCTTCCTACCTTGGATCCTTCAGCCTGCAGCAGGGAGCAGTCCTTGTGCCTATGGCAGCCAAGCACAACACAGACAGACAGGATGCTTGCCTCAGTTTCCTTACTCGTGTGCGGTGCCCTTCCACAGAACAGAAAAATCTTGCCTGCACTGAGCACATTTACCCCAATATTGAGATATTGACCCTCCCACATGAAGAACTTTCACAAAGACTTCCAATCCAAATGTCAATGAAATATTTTCTATGCAGATGTGCTATGGGTATGTGTACAAAGCAAATAAACTGAGAGTGGATACAACTACAACTGCTACAATTAACAAATATGTATGTAAGATTTATTCAAGCACTAGTCATTCAAGACATTATTTGTTCTTCTTTTCCTTACTGCCATATGTCTCAATCAAGGCATAATTCCATTACTACCTGTGCCAAAATATTTGAATTGCAAAATTCTTTCTCCAAAACAATGTATAAGAAATGTAGTTGTAAAAGACCTGCCAAGGTTGATGTTTCATATTTACCATTTCAGTATTACTTTTACACTGTAACACGTAACTTCAAAGGTAAGAAAGAAGTAAACTGTTTTTAGTCATTTTGCTTTTTTTTTTTTTTGTAATTTTAATGCTCTGCTCTAGTGAGTACATGAAGGCAGTGATATTAATCAGGGGAAAATGAGAAACTAATGTTTAGCAGATGCAGGTGTAAAGCTGCTTAAGTAGACTGCAGCAAGACTAGCCTATTCAGGTATTAACACTGAAATACTACCTACCAAATTAAGTCTGCATCAGGAATACTGGAAGTGGCTGAAATATGGAAGAAGGGCTCCCTATGTTAAATCATCCATCACCAATTCTAGCAGCTTTCAAATGATATGTTCACAAATCAGTTTTGCATAAACTTGTTCTGAGGTCCTTTTACTGAATAGCTGAGTGGGAAAATCAAACTAGCACTAACAGAGCTTGTCATTCAGATCGTCTTGATATCTTTCCATTTGGTAATATTTGAGAAATCTTGAAGATTTATACCAAACCTTACAAGCATGTATAGCATCTAATTATAAGGTGTTATACCCATTAGTATGGTTCTTTTGGAAGATTGGAACCCCTTTGTGGACTGATACATACATATTCATCCTGCATACCAGTCATAAACAATTTTCATGAAAGCAATTGTTTCTTTGCAGACTAGTGTGCAAATCCTACTTATAAAGCTTACAAAAGGTTAATGGTGAAGAAATAATTTAAGATTTAACCAATATCTGGTCGATGACCTCATTTGCTTTCACAAGAGAGTTCTTATCTTTTCTTAGAAGAGAAGAAAAATATGATAAATGAGCATCATATACCTAGACAGATACACATACAAAGTATGTTATTATTTTATTCCGCTGTAACATAATGAAAGGTTACACTTGCTGATAGATTTTTAGCAACATATTAGTTATGTCAATGCTCTTGTGACTATTCTGATGACACCAAGGGAAAGCCTCCTACTAGTACCTCTCTGTAATCAGCCAAAGTCAAACCACAAGAGGGAAAATCATAAAGCAAAGGACTATCTTAAATTCAGGGAAGTTCTAAGACTTTTGATGATTATGTTTGAGGGGTTTTTTTTGCTAAATGATTATATTTTAACTGCCAGATATGATGCTAAGGCAGTGATGCAGCTGTTCTTGTTAGATAACTAGGTACAGTCATGATGGGAGTATTCTGAGACAGCCAACATCAAACAGTAATTTATTTATGTGTTACTAATAGGCAATCTATCTGTTAACAACTGAGTGACGCATTAATCAAATATATTAGTCAAGCCTGATGCCATGATTTTGTCTCTGGTAACTGCAGATTTTGATGTTTTCTTAGTCTCTGAGGTCAAGATGTTTGATAAGGGGAGCCAGAACAGAAGTGGGTCTCTTCTTTCTTCCTTAAGCTCTATTGCAAATCACTGGCATTTCTACATACTTTTCCTGTGATTCAAGACCAGTTAGGTCCAAAGGGTTGCTTCCTCATTCCACACATCAGAACTACTCTATTCTAGTTTATTCAGGTGGGCATGACCTGCCAGGTGCCAGACCATTCAACTCTCTTCAGATGTGTGTTATCTGCTTGCAGAGAGGGTGCCAGGCATTGATTCCTTCAAGCAGTTGCAGAACAGTACTGTTAACCTTAGTTTTACTGGTGTTATTTAAATATGCTAATCGAGTAGATATTATAAAATATTTCACTACCTTCTTTACCTCAGGGAGGCTTATGATAAGTCTAGGTGCAAGGCACACAGAACCTGTTTCAAAAGTTAGCCTTTATATTACAACAGTATGATGGTTTATAGACCAAATACAAATATATTGTGTGTGTGCATATACATATATATATGCACAAACTTACTAATGAGACCAACAAGTCAAAAGTGTAAACATTATAAACTTGCCAAGAGACTACAGAAACTTTCTTTTTTTGGATGCAATTTCTAAACGGCAGGATAATATGAGACATTGTATCAGAATCTTATTTAAAGATAAATTTCAAAGGAAGCCAGACCAAAAAGAAGGTCAATTAGACAGGGCACATCTGCATAACAGCAAACCAACCCATTCTTTACAGGGAGGGAAGCACTTGATCCTTAATAATCCTTAATAAGAGCTAGAGATTTTCCTCCCAATCTGTATAGCTGTCTACAACAGAATCTAGGCAGGCAGAAAAGCAATTCAGACTTCTCACAATTTCTCCTACATTTGCACATGTGCCAGTAGAAGAAAAATAACCTGTCCTTCCCTCACCTCACCTGTCCGTTCCTTTGGTTATACCTAGCGTGACAGTTGGCAGAAGGGGGTGTCCATCCAGCAGCAGCTCTCTCACAATCTGCAAGACAGGGAGTGAAGTCAGCCCTCTATTTTTTTCTATGTTCTTCTGAGGTAAGCCAGAAAGCTTCTAGAGAAGTCATAGCCTATCAGAAAGACCTCAACTTCACTAGGTCAACCACTATCACTTGTTAGCATTGCACCCAGAGTTAGTGGATCAAATCTTCAAGTTAATTTTAAATTAGTGGGCAAATTCGTAGTGCTGCTACCCTTTCCCTTGGTTAAGATTTGAGTGTGTACAAGCCAAGATGCCAGGTTCCTTTCATATCCATTCAGCTACCCGTGTTCTTTCAGAGCACTTCAGTATATTAAAAAAGAGAAAAGATTAAGAGGTCCATATCTGAATTCTTGATCTCAATTGTATCTTCATGCGGATTGCAGATATATTGGAAAAAAACATTTTAATCTCCTATAATTTAATCTACTATAATTTTACTGGCCTCAGTAAAATTACCTGAAATTCATGTTGTAATTATTGACTGTTGCCTGTACTCCTCCATGACTGAATAAGATCCTGCTATGTTCAGTACTGCCCAAATTCATAACAAAACTGTTTCTTCCTTTGAGAATTTGCAATCTAAATAATACTCTGTGCTCTTGACAAGATTTTGGTGATCAACATCAGCAGAAGCATTTCAGAAGCATTTCTGAAACCCTGCTTGAACCTGGCTTAGCTATGAGCAAAATTAGTTTGGCCAATTTACATATATGATTAAGAACTCGGAGCAGGAAGGTTTCACAAAGCTAAAGCAGCTCAGTTCACATCCTGAAGAGCTCTGCGAAGGCAAGTACCTTTCCTCAGGCAATCAGGTTTTGAACAACTTGGTGACTAGCCTGCACATGACAGGAATTCCACAATGTCTGCAGATAGCTCGTTATTGCCTGCAAACGTACTGCCTCATTCATATTTCTTTATATAAAAAGATTTAAGATCCTTTTGAAGGTAAGCGAGCACAAATAGGCTCAAAAGATTAAATACTGGAGGAAGTTTTTTCCAAGGCACAAAGAAAAGTTAAGTACTTATCTCTCTACATGTTTGTCTTTAATGAATCTTGCCGTGAACCAGTGCAATGACATTTACAGCAGCGTAATTGTGACACCGTGCTAGCTCATGGCAGCCTGATCTTTGGTGATGGAATTCAAGTAACACGATAGGGGCAGACAGATGGAGAAATGGCAGCTCGTTTCTCAACATCTCAGCTCTGGGAAGTCATTCCTGTCTGTACATACTTCTGGGGTGGCTGCATGAAAATAACACCATCGGGATACTACTGGCATGCTGTAATCATGCCATAGAGTAATATTGGATCTGCCAGAAATATCACAGACTGATCTTGTCTCCTGACAGTCAGGGGAGTGAATTCCACAGCGTTTCTAGTGCTGAGGTGCATATTCAGTCAATTCACAGTTCAATACAAGAACGAGGCAAAGTCACACAGTGATGAGCAGCAACAAATAACACCCTGTTCCCCTTCAGTCTAGGCGGGGAGGCACTTTGCTTTTCCCAGGCAGCCAACACTGCCTTCTCTGCTGTTTTAGCCTACCCATTCACACCTCCTTTTTCTTTTTTCTCTCTTTGCTAAAAGAACCACATTAGATCTTCCTCTCCCTTTGAGAATACAAACATTACCCCCTTATTCTGGGTTGAAAGCCTACATAAATACCAACAACTGGACCCCTTGGTCTCATTCTTATAACGTGTGCATGGTTTCCATGCAGTCTAGGGACAGCTGCGCTTTCAGGCTCTTAAAATACCCACGTACCTCTTCAGGATTCAATCAGGTTACAATATTTATGCTCTCTGATGGTCCTTTTCTGGAGAACTCATGCTCTCCCCTCTTCTCCAGGAGGAGCAATTGGATGTGGACACAGGGTCACCGCACTGTGTGCTTCTCATGTCACACAACTGCAAGGCACAGGCTACTACAGGCACATGCGCTACTTCAGCATAAACTGTGCCAGAATAGTATTTTTTTTAGTACTGTTTTGTAATTTAAACAGCAGCTTTCCCTTTCAATTGTATTTGTTTTCTTAATTTCTTATTACATCTGTCCAGAAATACTTTTGCCCTCCTGTTCATCTGCGCTACCATTGCACTGTCCTGGGCATAGCCAATAAACCTGTCAGCGTAATATCTGGGTACTGGTAAGGTAAGTCTATCTGTGAAGAAATAAGAGGTTGTTGGCAATGAAATTGCTGTCTGCAAGAGAATTCTATGAAGTAAAGTCTGTTTTGGCAACAGGATACCTGGTATCTCAATCTTTGCTTTACTAAATCTGGAGAGACAGGAGGAGAGGCGTGGAATGGGTACATATCACAGGGAGCAATGTGCCTGCTGAGGAAGGATTAACTTGATCCAAGGGGACAGAGGGCAAAGGAGACTGAGATGCCTTCAGAGGGCTTGATCATCAGGAAATGCTTAGCAATCTCCTAACTCCTCACCCATAAATGACTAGTTATTTTTTGAACCTTAAGTCACTAGACAGCACTAATTCATGCCCAGTTCTAATATTTTTTAAAAATATAATTATTCACATAGTTGTACATTTAAGTATGATGTTTAAAGACCAGAATTTAGAGAAATACAAAGCTTCCAGAGCCATTTAATATATGGCTTTATTAATTAGCAGCATTATCTCCATTCTGCTTGTCATGTGGTTTTGTACATTATAGTAATATCAAGACAAGATTAGAGAAAGTAGTCACCACAACATAGGATACATCTAGATTAATATTTTAGGCTGGAACAGTAGTTCAGTTTTGAAGCTTAGGCAGGCCTCATCACACCATTTCCCATAGACTGGTCTGGACTGCAGAGCGATACCTCTGAGCAAAGTCAATGGACAGTCGTATTGCCTGCTTAGAGCATCTCCAGTACACAGACACTGAAAAGCCACAAAAAGAAAGATAGATAGATGGCAGTGTTCAGCTCTACAAGGCTTTTTGTAGATCTTGAGATGTTCAGCACTTTCCCAAAACTTCAGTGCCCAGAGCTATGTTATTACTTGAGAGTCTCTGGTTTCATTAGAAAAACATAAACTTTTAGTTTTCAGGAGTTCAGAGAAAAACTTAACAATTTTAACTGTCGTGACTTTAAAACTAATCTCATTATTTGGCAACTTTCCCTTTGATTTTTTAATGCTTTAAGATAGCATCTTCTAATTATTTTCTCTAGTGATGGTGACCCAGAATAATCTGTGCCAAGCTTGACTTTGACAGAAAGATAAGCAACTGTTTATATGTCTATGCCTATATTTTTATATATATATATATGTTTTATATATATGTATAGTATGTAAAATGTGGCAGCATGCACAAAATAGCTTACCACTGATGAGCTAGTTATTCTAGCCTTGTTTCAACACTGATACTATTTAGTGAGAAATTAGCAACATTTAAAATGTTTGCAGAAATTACGTGTTCTAAATTCAAACTAAAACATCCAAATTTACCCCCAAATGAAATCGAATTGTGCAGAACATTCTAGCACTGTTTATTTGACCTTTATTCTCTTAAATACAACCTTTTCATGGTTCATTTATTAATAATCTTGTGCATATGATGAGAAGTTCAAAGGTTCTCAGCTTTCATCTGATAAACTAAAGCCATTAGAACCAGAATTAATATGTGAATGGGAAGAGAGCTTGCTCTCTCTTTCTCTCTTGAACATGCATGCGTCATATGAATCGCATACATTACCTATTAACCCATCCAGAAAATTCTGAATTGTCAAACTGAAATGATTTCTAGAGTACAGGCTACTGATGATTAGTTATACTCATATTGATTGATACTTCGCTTGAAAATAGAAGCAAGCTTGTATGCTTTATTTATATTATCTTTTTGACATGGACTAACCGATCTGAATTTCAGAACATTAACATAACCTCATTGTAATAAAAACATGATATTTTAAATGCAATGGGAAACACAATTAACCTAAGGGGGGGAAAAAATCCTTTCTAAATTGAGTAGCTCACATAGGAGTCAGATGTTGCTAATAAAATATATTTAATAGAAACTCAGTTTGGCTTTGAATACAAAAGAGAATCTATGGTGAACATTCTCCATGAGTCATACATGTTTTTCATGAAATAAAGGGCTTTTGCAGTTTGAATGACTATGTGCTTTTCTTTTTCCAAGCCTGTTTGTATAAAAATCATACTTTCTCCAAACCCAAGATGGGCCAAACTGGGGTCACGTGAGCCTCAGGCAACGGGCAGCCTCAATACAACTGCTCTCTTTTCTTTCCAGGAGACAAGAATAACTGATACGGCATTGCATAGGGGTCCAGTGTCCAAATGGTCTGGTACTTAGTCCTGAGCTACTCTGTGCATTTAGGGAAAGGCGCAAATACATTGCACCTCCTCTGAATTCATCCAGCTCAGGAGCCATGGATGCTGAATTAATGCAGCCCACAAGGGGCAGGGAGATGTCAAAGCACGCAACCTGACCCTACGGTTGCAGAAAATTGGTGAGATGGCCACATAAACTCTCAGATTTCATCTAAAAAAGATTTTGTGTTATCTATGCTGTCATCTGTGATGAAGACACCATCAAAGGAGACCAGATCCAGTATCGACAAGTGTGACTAATCAGTGAGCACCCTGAGACTGTGGCATCCCCTGCTCCTGCTAGCACTGTTGTGCTTGCTCTGCACCACAGAGAAAGAAAAAGCACAGAAAGATCTCATCTTAGGAAATTTTTCATGCTGGGTGATGCCTGCATCCAATTAGTTTTTCTGGGAAATGATGCAGTCATTTCTAATAGTGAGAGCAGATGCAATATACAGCTTTATCTACGTGAAGCCTGGCAGCTTTACTGTAAACCTCTCCTGACCTCACGCTTCCGAGGTGGCACCTGACATCAGCCAGAAGAGTTAATTCATACCCCTCACATGAAATTTTATCAAACCTGTGAAAACTTACTCATATTCAGCCAAGTGAGAAATTTCTGGAAAACCTCCAGTCCAAGGACTTTTTTGCTCAATTTCCTGCCTCTGACAGTGACCTGTATCTTGAGGAGAAGTATCGGAAAAGGCTAAGTATGTGGTACTCCTTCCTTGGCATGTATCTAAGCCTTGGCCAGGACATTGAGATTATCCTTAGAAAGTGATCTTGATCCACTCTTGACTTCTGAAAAGCAATCTCATATGTTTTGGGTGCTCACCTAAGGTCTCACAAAGATCAATTGAATAAAAAATACGAAGAAAGAAATACTTATTTTCTTTTTTTTACAAAATTTGAACGGGTTGAAGGAGCTAAAGCACAATCCAGACATGTAACGAGACGGGGGTGGGGGGTGGAGGGGAGGGCAATACAGGAAAAAAGATAAAATCTCATTTTCCCATAGGATCACTTATCACATAATTAACAACCATATCATCATATGCTTTCACAAGGTAACAAATAAAATTTCTACATACAAATTATTAACAGCATTTTCCAATTATCAGGTGTTTTGCAACGTAACCAAAATAGTGTTCCTTAATAAGGAAACTTGGTTACTGACCAGAAATTAATATACAAAACATGAAATGGTACACAGAATAAAGACATTTACAGATTTAAGACAATAAGTTTTGCTTTGGTAATCTATAATGATCGTATAATTAAAAAAACATTTTAGAAGAATATTTAATACCAGTTTAATATGCAATCCTGATTCCAGTTTATTAATACACCTGCAGTTTTGAAATGGAAAAAACAATTTATTTTGAATCAAATAAAGAGTGAAAAATCAGACTTTCTTTCTCTAAATCTTTATTAAGGTCCTGTCATGATACAAGAGGATATAAGACATCATCTCTGCTGTTTTTCTCTAAACCCCAGATAAGGATTTGATCCATGTTCTGTACAAGAGCATACCTATAACAGCTGTACGGAACAAATTATGATAAAAAGATAGAGATAATTCCATAGTTCCACCTTGATGATCTGTTTTCTCCTCTTGTGAATATAAAGGCAATGAATGTTGTCTTTTAATGATTTAATAACACATATGGATCACCTTTTTAATACAGAGAAAAGAAATGCCTCCTTCATGTACAAAGGTCAATTATGCCTTGAAGGCTTGTAGAAATTAATGTAACAATGATAATGAAAGGTTACAACGTAAATGAAGCCTAGCTATATAATAAGTTAAAATCCAATAATGAAAACTTGAGAAGTGCGCAAGATAAACCCAACAGTTATAACCCTAACTAATAAAAAAGTCCTTCCAAGTAGCTTCTTCAACATTAACAAAATTAATATAAATTTTGTGTTTGAGATAAATTCTTAAGTCTGCTCAGAGAGATAACCAAATTACTAACTTATTAAAAGGCCATCTGAGCCTCATACCCATGCATGACTGCATATTTTAACTGGAATTAAAAATTGTCACCTGATCTCATTTTCAGTAAATAAGTTGAAAGTCATTTTCCTGGTTAAAGTGGTGCCCACTAATGTTACTACAGATAAGGGTCTGTCAGCATTTTCATTATGCAGTCCTATTTTTAGAGATTTAATGCAAGTTGGCTGTCAAATCCAGTTCATCGTTGAAATAAGAAATACAGTGACTCAGACTAGTGAATGTGTCTTAATACAAGAAAAGAAAAGAAATCTTGTTTAACAGTATTTAGGTTAAGGGATGCAAACTAAATGTTTTTAAAGCAAAGGTTAACTACAGAGCAAACATTTAAACTCACATAAGTTTATGGGACCCTGGGGTCAAGTTATGCTCTAATTTAATAACAACTACATTTTATGGCAGTTCTCATTTAGTAAAGATCCTAATCATGTAGGTAACTCAAATGTACGAATATTCCTTGCATGCTTAAGGCAAGTGTCATACATATAAACAATTTATTGGATCAGAGAAAGAACCTCAAAGGCACTTTGGAGTGCAGGTACCAAGGATGAGAAAAAGATTCTCAAAGCCATATAAATAAGGAGCTATCTATGCTTAACGAGTGAGATGCTTGGCTACAGTGTCTGACTGACTCTCTCCACGTCTTCCTCCGGCTGGGATTCTGTGCAGATGACTCTCGTCTTGCAAATGTGTCCACAAAAGACAGCAAGACAGTCCTTTGAGCAGTGAGCCAGCTTGCACATTTTCTTGGGAGTGAGTTTCAAATCTTCTCCCTGAATCAATGCAGAGATACAAGCTCAAGTCTTTCTATTTAGCACTGCTCCACTTCATACAATGGTAATATGTTCGTGGGGCTATTGTCAGAGCTAAATATAGAAGGGAAGTGAGAGAGGCTCATTGACCTTCCCGGGTAGGAGTTAGGGCACTATAACCAAATCTCCTTACATCGCTTCATTCAAGTGCCTCTTTCCATGTACAAAGAGACTTTGCAAGCACGTTAGGCACCAGGTCAAGTATAAAACAGTTATTTATTGATCAAGTATCTAAGATTAATGAGCTCACCCCGATAACATGTCTTTGCTGGCCAGGTAGGCATCAGTCAGATGGGGAATATCTGACTTCCACTGGTCTATATTCCAAATCCAGGGGGTTTTGCCTTCAGAATTCTTTATCTTTCCAAGCTGGGGTTTCTCCTCCTGAACCCTCAAGCTGCTAATGAGCCCAGTGTAAACAACCTCACATCTCTCTGCAGTTTTGCCTTTTTGTCTTGCATAGCAAGACATGGCCTTTCTTACACCTCTTTCGCACTTTGCAATTCCCTCAGAAGTCTGAGCCCAGGTTATGCGTATGGACCTTATAAGAGCTGGACCTTGGATTCTTGGTCACAGTCACCTGAATCCCAGGGTAATGATAAGGTGTCCTGCTTATGGTCCCCTCAGGGATGTGCGATAACCAAATTCACATTCCTTTCTGATTAATATTATTAAAGTGGAAGAGCTACAGTAAAAGAGAATGAGAAAGTACCGTCCTGGAATAACTAGTAATTGATGGCTTAATTATTATGCATCCTTTTCGAACAGAAAAGCTAACAATCTTAGAGCAAAATTAAGATGAGTAAGGATGTGAAACACCATGCTGTGACTCTGAGATATCCTTTGCTTTTTCTTCTCAACTAGGCACTTTCACCATTAGTCTGAGGGACTGCAGCACAGTCAGAACTAGTTAACATGGAGAAGAGTCTCTGCTAGTGTCTATGTACCTGCCTGCAAACAAGATTCAGGCACTGGCAGAGTAAGGCAGCACAGAAGTAGTTCTGCAGGCATCAGAAACACAGTTCTTTGAACAAAATGCATTAAAGGTCCTGGGACCTGGAAGGACACTGAAGCCTGAAAGTTTCTCATTTAGCACCCTGAATTAATTACATAAAAGATATCCAGCACCGTAACTCTTTCTCTTTTGTACACACTTAGACCTACACATATGTTAATCCATTAATTATACTGAGAATGGCTGACAGAGTCCATTTGGGAGTCTGGCAGAAGACCTCGTTTTCCATTTCTTTGCCAGGCAATGAAAGGTTTTGTTTCAAAAAGATAAGGGAAGCTTTGGACATGTTCAGAAACTTAACTATAGTTCCTGGGACACAATAAAATGAAAATTACAGTGCCTGTGGAGGCAGAGAGACGACTGTAGTGGAGCAAGGATTACAGTCAGAAACATAAATATATAAAGCCCATCTTAAACTCCTCCTTAGATACCTATCACCTGCTCCTTTAGTATATTCAGTCCTTTATCTAGAGTACTCAAGAGATAAAATCAGGGCAGTGGATATAAATGAGCCCTTCGTTTTCAGTATTCATGTTGCATTCTGTGGTAATGATTTAGATCCAAATTCTATTTAGAGCTAGGGAAAATATCTTTTATAAAGAAGTCATTGTAAATTTTGGCAATTTTTGCATCACTTATTCACAGTCCTTTATTAAACCAGCTCTATAAATGGCTAAACAATATCATATGAATAACATCCATTGCAGATTTTTGCTTTTTTTTCAATGAATAATTATTTATCTTGACATTTTCTAGTTGCTTAAACAGCCCTTATTCTCAGACATATAGATACACCACTAGTAATACTACATCTGGAATATGCTGAAAGTCCAAGTCATAAGTATCCAAAACTACATTTTCAAGCAATACATAGACATTATAGCATGCAATGTCTATTAAGTTTCATAAGAACTGAGCTGCTAAATCCACATTCCTGTATGATCTCTCAGAGTATAGAAGAGAGGCATCCTTTGTATTGAATCCAGTGTTCATCTTCATTCTCGCTCTTTTTCATGGTGGATGTCAGTAATTCCTCTCAGCTCCCTAGCTCACAGACTAGCTTGAATAGCTTGTGTTTAATGCCATCACCACATAAAGTCCCCATAAATCCTCCTACTGGACTAGATAGCTCTGAAATGTACTGCAGGTTGTATTACATTCCCCGTTTTGAAAATTTAGGGGCAAATGCTTAAAGAATGCCATGATTAAGTTGGGTGTTTTGACTACCGATAAGCTGGAGCACACAGATGCCATGATTTATAGGACTTCGGGGAGTACTGAGACTGAACTGGATATTTCTGAAGTGAAAAGAGATATGTTGTAACATCAGCCGGTTCTTCATTTGCCAGGAGAAAAATGCAGCTCCTGGAAGCATCATCTTTTACAGGCTTATTGGTACTTGTCCTAATAATTAGAACTAGCACATATCTAAAAACAGGCGGTAACACTGAGTTTCCTTAATCACACAACACTGTTAAAGATTAAGGAGTGGTGTTATTTTTCACGAGTACTTAGGGTAACAGCCTTTGCAGGATTTCCTGTGCCTACTTCGTCTGTGGAAGAGCACTGGTAAGTCCTTGGTTGCTGCTGCTGAAGGAGCAGTCAGCGTGTGGGGCGCAGCGGTGGTGGCCCATGAGCTGCCTTTCCCCAAAGCAAGCTGATCAGCAGCTCTCATTTCCCGGTGTCTTTCCTCCAGCACTTGTGCCACCGTGTCCTGCCTTCCCCTTTCAGTAAGAGGAGGAACCCAAGCCTGACCTAACCTTGGCTCATCTTCTTTTAGACTGCAAAATTCGGTTCTTCTCGCTGTCCTGGTAAGTCTTCAAAGGTTCTACTTAGAGAAGCCTTAAAATAGAAGGGAATCAGGCCTGACACATTTTTAGCCATATAACTACACAGTGCTGTATTCAGCAGAGAGAGGTTATTTTTACTGGATCCATAGATTGATTTCCATGGGAATTCTGTACCTAGGAGGTGAAATTCTTGTCTTAGCAGAGATACAGAATAAAGGCTGTGAGCTGTTTATGCCACATCTTGCTGTTAGTGTTTCTTATCTGTTTAGATACGTTTGCAAGCACCTGCAGAGAGGTGAATTTCAATCAAAGCTAGCTTAGGATCAGGTTCTAAAAATAATAGATGCAGCCAGTCATTGCAGATCTGCAGTAGATGCTGTAGCTTGGTATTTTAATGACCATGTTCCACATAAACATAAGTGAAATGTAAACTTGAAAAAACTGAAACAGGGATAGAAGCCAACACTTACAAAGTAAACTTAAATACAACCTTTTTACCTTTTTTATTTGTCTTTAAAATTTCCTGCATGAAAGCATTATAATTTAATCTACACAAGAACTTCAAATCGTACATAATTTATGAGGGATAAGAAAATTTCCTTTTCAACTGTTCCAGACTATTGGATCTGACCACATTTGAGAAACATTTAATTTCTGCATTAAGCAGCAGGTATTCTGAAACCATTTGAATGAGTATGTATTCAACCAACTTTTTAATAAGAGCTAATATTTGTCAGGATCTGCACCTACACATCCACCACAGCTTCCTGCAGGGTTTGGAGGTCAAACTGGAGCTGTGGGGAGCCATGGGGACAAGGCTTCCTGCAGTCCCAGGGCCAGGCTCCCTGCAGCGGCCAGGGCAGAGCACCAGGGCAGGGCAGGCAGGATCTCAGCTAGGAGCTGCAGCTGCAGGTCAGCAAGCGCGGTCAGGATGAGATCTGGAGCCAGGGATCTGGGCCAGCCTCCGTCCAGGGCAGAGCCAGGTAAACTCCTGGAAGGGGAGGGCGTTCAGTTCCCTTGCAATATCAATCTGGCTCGTGGATTTGAATTAAGAAGATTGTTTGCTCTGTTGGTTAAACCTGGTTAAGGCTGGTTGGTTAAAAGTCATATTAAAGAAAAAACTACAGTGATGACTTTTCAGAACTTAAGTACTGCATGAGAAAAAACTTATTTTTTCAAATATTTTTATACCTCACATATATGTTCATATTAAAAGTACTATTTTGAAAATATTTTTTTTTAAAGTATTCTTCACTCTTTTATATACACTATGAGTGGTGATTTGTGTCCTCACAGAGGAAACTGCCCCTTTCCTGACACTTTCCATCCTTTGGGTTGGCCCTCAGATGTAAAAACAAATCCTCCCCTTTGGGACAAACAGCAGCCAACACCTGTGTTTCACAGAGCCCTGAGTGATCAGATACTGCAGGTCTTCATTTACCTGTCAAAAATACCATCTTTATATCAATTTCATAATAAATTTGAAATGCCTGTCAACCTCAGAAAAAGGACTACAAAATTCCTAAAATGTGAGGGAGTGCATTTTTGGTACAGCTGCCACCAGTTTAAAAACTAAGGCCCCCCTGGCTGGCTAAAGCCTGACTCTGCATAGGAGATCTTGGAGTATGCAAAGCGCATTGAAATAAGCTTGTGACTGGAATGCTAAAACATCCTGGGGGACCTGTTCTTTCCCTCCCTGGGATGCACGGCTCAGCACTCTTCATGCCTGTGACATCGGCCTACTAGTAAGAGTCACCGCTTTTTGTCTGAAATCCTCTAATTACCAGTTTTGAATTCTAGCGTAGTCCTCTATCCCCCAAACAAAATTATCCCCCACCGACTTACAGTGGAAACTTGAAATCCTGTGTGATTTTGTGTATTTGATGCAAATATCTCTTTGATTGTCCTAGTTTTGTGATTCTCAAGGTGTGGAATAAGCAATTTTCAAGGGGAAAAATGAGAAGAAAATGTGGCAAGTAGGAAGCCTGGGTCATTTCTTACAGGTTCAGACCATTCCTGCTCCAAAATCTTACAGTGCAGTGATAAGAAGTTAAATCATCAAAAATGGACATTCAAGGAAGTGTTGTCCAGGACTCAAATGCTTGAAATTTGGAGTGCCAGAATGAGTTAATTCAATTTGCCTTAACAAAGATCTTGGTGAAGTAAGCAGTTTTTAATATTATATCACCATAAGGCTTTTGCATGTCACTATGGAACCAGAAAGGGTTTTTAAGAGGTCGTTTATCCTGTCCACAACACAGGACCAGCTGCAGCCATGTAATTCAGTTCACTGGCAGAGTGGGAACTGAGGTTACACCGATGCTATTGCACTGAGCGGTGCCAGTGCCCACACCACGGAGCTGGCACAGCAGTTTCGGGAACGGCTGCGCCTGCGCC
The DNA here is from genome assembly GCF_964195595.1 of Calonectris borealis. Lineage (NCBI taxonomy): Eukaryota > Metazoa > Chordata > Aves > Procellariiformes > Procellariidae > Calonectris > Calonectris borealis. The sequence continues at coordinate 30,086,430 of NC_134312.1, forward strand.
AGCCTGTGCTCTCCCAGAGAGTTCCTGGCACGGTTTGGGAGTCCCAGCATGCCAGGGATTGACCACAGCAGACACACTGCAGGTAGAAAATTAATATTTTAAATTCTATTGACAGGCCAACGACAATGCTGCAATCTTAGAAAATTGAAAAAAAAACCACCAAGCAAGTCCTTTCTTATTCTGTCATGATTATTACACAATTTAAATATGTAAATTAACTCATAGGCTTATGAACAAAAATAAATGTCTTTTCATGGTTAAAAAAACATCCTTCTTTTAATTATTAAAATAAGACACCTTCAGAAGTTCACAACTGTTGGAAAGTAAATAGCTCAGTAACTAATAGAATTAAAATATCTGCTATTTTTTTTCTTGTTAATTATTCCATGGCTTACAAGTCAATTCAATTTAAACAGTGTCAAATTTTGTTTAGATCCAACTGATTTATGGCGTATTTTGTGACCTCACTTTATTGGGAAAGCCACCTTGCAAAGAAGGGCAATTTTGCTTTAAAAAGCACTAGAATTATCTAATAAAGCTCAGTATCAGAAAAGTATTATTGAATCAAACTCTTACATCAGGCAAAGCCTATCTTTTCCTCTAGGAAAACATACTTCACGTATTAGTTCTGTGGGTTTATGTAACACAAAGATATAGGGGTAAAACTTGTACTTTGATAGCAAAAACATCATGCCACCTGCCCAGTATCTAATTTATAGAGACAGAAATTTTTAAAAGCAAGTATAGAATTGTATTGCATGATTTTCAGTAATGCCAAAAACTGCTGGTCACACAGCATTTTTTAATAATCAGGTTGTTTGCAGCATTGATTTGGCAGATTAACATTTGCCACTTAAAAATATACTGGTCATAAACTGTGTGGGGTTGACCTTACTGTAGTAATATTCCCATCAGTCTAAGTATTAAGTTTTAGACTACAAGGATTAGACAGAAATATGTGACACACAATTTAGGAAAAAAAGTAAAATATGCAGTTTAAATTTTTTGCTTGGTTTCTGATGTTGACTGCTCTTGATTTATTTGAAAAGAAACACATCAGCTGTGCTCCTGAAAATTCATTTCTAAAGCAGGTAAGCTAAATTGCTTATCAACAGGTTTTCTGTCATCATTTTGCTCCAAACTGTTATTACTACCTATTACTACCTGTAGTTCGTCAAAAATGTTTATCAAAAAGGATTTGGTGGAAACTGTGCTATAAAACTATTTCATTAGAAAACAAACAGGAGAGAAACAGATTGAACTTGAAGGGAATGTAAGAGGTTTTAAATCCCTACTAATCAGTATCTTCCTTAATATTATATAACTCTATGAAAATGTAATAAAACATGTAGAAAAACAGATTACTTTTCAGACATTTTCATTAAAGTGAAATAATTAAAATTTGCAAGTAAAGCTTTTTGAAACTCCACACCATGGTAAATACTAAAATATTTTTGATATTTCATGAAAACAAGCTTCAAAATATCAAAACTGTTCACACAGTTTAGAGTTATGGCCAGCTCTTCTCTCAGATAAATAGACTCAAAACAGAGAAAAAGGACAGAATACTATTTACTAATTTTATCAGTCAGCCAATGAAGATTGGAAAATGAAGCATGAAGTAACTTATGTTTCTGCTCTTCATAGGCAAAGCAGCCAGGAGAAATGAAACAGTGTGCTGAGCTTCCTGCAACTTGCTTTTGTTCTGCCGAGACTCCCACCGATAAATATTAGACATTTCTTCTTGGTTCTTGGTCCACACATTTTGCTGAGGGATTTGAGGCTTTCTTTGCATTAAGAAGTCCCATTTGCTTACAGTGAGACAGCCAGGAAGAGTCTGTAGCCTCTGTTCATTTTGTGAGAACATCTCTTTAGGCACCTTTGAAGTCACGGGAATCATCTGTCGTCTACCTCCATTTTCTCCCTTCAATGGCCTAGGTATGTGCTTAAAGTTAGGCAGATAGTCATAAGCTTTCCCAAACTGAGGTCTCAATTAAAAACAGTCAAAAACATATGCCTTAAGAATATTTACAGTCTTGCTGTATCCATGGAAACATGATAGGTGGAGATAGTTCCAGTAGATAACTGTTTTCCCAGATGTATTAACACACATGCTTGCTAGAAACATATCTTTTTTCGTCGTCTTTGCCAAGTTTTCTTATCACTCTACCTTTCAGGGCAGACACCCTCAACACAGAATGCGAGCATCTGCTTTTCTTCTGTGTTCATGGGAATTCCCATTTTCATATCATCTTCATGTTACCCAAATGCGTTTGGTCGTTCTTTTAAATAATTTATGGAATTATTTTTATATAATTTATAGTTGTGTATAACTTTTATAATGGCATTTGTATAAACGTCAGCCTAACCAGTCACAGTTTCCCTCATTCAATACAGCAGGAAAGAGAGGATTCATAATTATTATTTTTTAAAATTCAGGTGAAAAATATAAATGAGAAAAACACATTAGCATGTAAGGGAACACTGAAATTCATCTGTGCTCGGAGTCATACCCTCACTGCTCATTTACTCACTGTGTTATTAATGGATGGAGGTTCTATTTTTGTTGAAAAGGCTCAAGTCGTATATTCTTTTCATGACAATGCTTAGGAGCACTATAAGATTTTCAGGAACAGGATTAGAATAACACAACACAGAAGTGCGTTGTACTGATTCTTTATTTGTCATAATCAAATACTAGAAAAGCAGAAAAGGGAAGGAATGCTTTCCAGAGAACTGCCTCCTGCCCTGAGACACTCTCACAACCAAATATCTATCTCATACCTTTTCCACACATGAAACACCTTACTAACAAGAATTACAAACATAGAGTTGGCAATCATTAAGAAAATATTTTCAAGTTATATCTCCAAAAGCAGTTAGGTTTCTTGCCCTCAATATGCTTATTAGAAAACTTCTCACCACCCACCCTTCTTGTGATCAGAAACTATTTTATAATTTCCATTCAAAATATAGCCAATTAAATACTATTCAGTCTTGAGGTTACTTTGTTTTTTAACTCAAAAAACTTTTCTTCACCTTTTCTTCACCTACTTTGTTTGTATATTTACAGACACAATCCTCTCTCTTTTCATCTTTTGTTTGGCCAGATTGGGCAAAGTAATTTATTTTAGGGTTAGATTACTTGAAGAAGAACTCAGCCTTTATATATCTCATTAACCACCTCATGGAAGCTGCCATAATATTTTTCCTTGGTAAGTTCAAGACAGCTTATCTTTCAGTGAGAACAAAGAAAAACTGCCTTGAATTTACCATGAGACAAGTGCAGACAGGCAAACGCTTAGTAAAGGCTATTTCATGATAACTAGTAAACCTGCATCCTTCCCAAATTTGCAATAACTTATTCACATATCCATATCCTGAGACTCCTCTTTCATTTCAGCACCTATTCAGTTTTAATTTTTTAGGGAGATTTTCATTTATATACTTGAATATACTTTAAAAAACATCTTTTCTACCATTTGAGTAATGGTTTTGTCCATTTCTAGCATTGCTGGAAATACTTTGCAAGTACTTTTTTGACAGTCATGTCCTTTAAGTGGCTAACAGGCATTTTGTGGTTGACTTACACTCGCAAACTTGCCCCCCATTCTCATTTGCATCATCTGTTGCATTCCCAGTTGATGGCAGTCATTCTTCTTCTTAGTCCCTGAGTGCATGACCTTGTACTTGGTACTACATGGTATCCTCCTGTCACTATGAATCCAGTTCTCAAGGTCATCCAGCTCTTCCTGTATGATATTCTGATGTTCCTCTGTATCGACTGCTGCTCCCAGCTTTGTGTCATCAGCACATTTCATCAGCACATAGCTACTCTTTGTGCCAAGGTCACCAATAAAAACATTACATATAATTGGCCTCAAGACCTATCCTTGAGGAATTACACTAGCTACCTTCCTCCAGCAACATGTTCCCTTTTTAGCAGTCTCCCTGTCAGCCAGTTTTTTCCTGCTTTGCAGCTCTTGTGTTGTGCTCTATCCCCAGCAAACTGTATTTAGGACCAGGTGAATCTATCCTTTAAGATTTTGCTCTCTTTCCCTTGCCTGTAATGCTTGCTATGTCAACAAAGACAGAGATCAGGTTGGTCTGGCATGATCATACATTATCCCCCATTGCCTTTTTTTCCTACTTTCCATCTGCCTCTTTGTCTTTTCTTTCAAATGTTCTAAAGCTTTACAGACTATTCTAATCAGACTGTCTGGTATATAGTCAAAGAAGCATATATGACTACAAACCAGCTTGTAAATAATGAGCAAATGCAAATTCAGATTATTTCCATGGGGCATAGTGGTAAAGCCAACTCAGAACTACCTCCTGTTGTTATTAAAACAAAGCCCTAAGGTCAGGGCTTAAGTCTCTTACATCTTCATAAGTACCCTAGCTACCAGTCTAGTGGTTAAAAGGACATCAGGACTTGCTCTTCCAGTCTCCTCTTGGAATAAACAATTTCACTTTGAATGCTGAAAATAAGTAACCCCAATTCCTTGTTATGAAAGAGGTGCCCATCTCTGGCTCAGAGAAGTTAACTGCCTGTCATAGGCAGGATGCAAACACTTCTACTCTCCTTTGTGTTTCTGCTTTAATAAAACCCTTTTCTAGGCTTAAGGCTTTCTCCTTGCATGGGTGAGAGCATGGGTGCCTCACCCGGGATTGAGAACTGCATTGGGTGCCAAGGAACCTGAAATTACTCATATTATTATTATTTCCATTTAAGAACCCTTCCTAGTGTGATCTAGAAACTAGATTCTTTAAAACTGTTCAACAGAATTTTAGAGACTGTTCAACAGAAAGGGTTTATTTTATCATCATCTATTTTTTCCTGCTTGTAAGCAAGGAGAAATGGATAGCAAAATATCTTCTCAGGGTTGCAAACCTTCCAGGGCAAGTGTCAAACTCGGTGTTTGGCATCATCTCAGTTCCAATATACTTTACAAAGCTGATTTTCTTTTGCTTTTGCACAGAATACCAAGAGGCTCTCCTCACCTTTATAGTGTTTTACCCCACATATAGTTTTAAGGGATTTCAAAGGCACCCACTACAATAAAGTAGGCTTCAACATTCATGGACATTCTCTGCTTTCCTGTTCTCACATCATGTACTCAGAGATAGGCTAATTCCTGCTCCCAAAATTAGCTACAAAGAAGTGTATGATATTAAGATGGCATTACTTTATGCATGATGGTCTTCCTCTAGCTTGTTTCTAATATTTGCTGGTTATTTTGGTTGCTTGGCCCTTCAGAAAAGCTCTCACACACTGATCAGATGCAGCTTTATGATCTTTTTGCATGTTCTCAAAAAGAAAATAATTTTAAAACTTCTAACCTTCTTACTTCTAGACAGAGCAAAAAATAAAACTCATTAATCATGTCCTGCAGAATGTCACTATTATAGATGCTGTGGAGAGTTGCCACAGTGGCAGTAAAATATTCATATTTTCAGAAAACCAATTACAAGGTACAGTAAATCACTTAAACGTGTTATTGGTGATATTCAGAAAGCAGTGAGAATTTCTTCCTGTACACATAATTACCTGAGGCAACCACTTCTTTTCATGGTCAGTGAGGGGAAAATTATAGTTGATGGTGAAAAGAGGAACTTGTGTTTGCAGAGACACTTTCCGGCATAAAAAAGTCACCATTTTTCACCCTTGACTTCAACAGGACCTGAATGCACTCTTCACCTCAGTGGCTAGCAAAAAACGAGTTCCAAAGATCCCTTTTAAAACCTTGCCAATAGCCTATTGAAAGTACAATTTGATTACCCTGACCACTCCTGTAGTACCCCTGTCCATTTGGTCTGTGCTTCTGGTGAAAACAAGACCAATGACATTTTTCCTAGCGTTGTAAAAGGACATTGTTACTTTGCTTTGTGATAGCGGTCCTTATTCTCACTAGTATTCCTCAACTTCCACATGAATGTAAGTTTATGAGAAATAAATTCTATGTCACCATTCCTCATGGTCTCAACTTTTTATGTTCTAAGTCCCTCTCTCACAGCTTTTCCTACCACAATGTTGACAGGTCACTGGCATGTGGCTTGGGGGACACTGGGTGTCATCTGTGGCTTATGTGACCACTTTACATGTACGTGAGGAAACCCATGGTTATTGTCACCTTAGCCCCTCCTTTAGGTCCTCACCCCTTATGCATCTGCATGCCTTTTGCATCTTATTATAAATCTGGACTGCTGGTTCTCTGGATTGGAGAATAGCCTTTTCCTGTGGTTTTATTTATTTCACAACCAGGAACTCCAGGTGCTACCATGACAGAATGAAATAACAATAGGAAAAAGCCCCACAGGTGTGTATTTTTAAACTGCTGCATACAACTGAACAATGCTGGGTATGTGGCAGTGAAATTGTTGAACAATGACTGCACATATTTTCTTTGCCTGGATTGTGCTAATCGTTACTATGGAAATGTAAATTAAATAATTGGCTATGTGTTGGGCTATAAATACACCTGTAGATGCTGGCTGCAGTGCCCACTTTTTAAAACAAAGTAATTTCACATTAGATGCAAATGCAAGAAATGTTTGCCTGAAACACAACACAAGGGACCTCCTGTCATCTTTACTGAGCTGCTCTCTGGACAGCACTCCCAGACCTGAGTGAGAAGGTATGCTGATTTTGGCAGAAAAGACAAAATCTCTCTCTCCTTCCTTAATCTTCCCTTGCTTTATTCCTTTCCTTCCTTTTTTCTTTCTTCTTTTCTCTTTTCATTGCCTTTTTTTGTTTATTTTTCTGTTAGATGGTTTCCTTTGTTCTCTTTGACCTCTTTTTCTCAAATATCATTCCTTTACTCTTGTCATAGAAACTTTGTGGAGTTAAACTGCAAAGTTGATAAGATGGAGAATTATTTCTAAGCACACTTGCCTGAGCTTAATTGCTTTTGCTTGGCAGTCCCTCTAAATCTCCTTCCTGTGCTAGACCTCCTTCCTTTGCCATTAGTGGCTTGATCTTCATAACCTTCTTCTCTTGCCCTGCCAGTTCTCCCAGAAAAAAAATGGATGCTTCAAAGTACCACTGACCTTCTTTGACTATGGATTGATTATACTGTGCTTTCCAGAAAAAGGTGTCACCCAAGAGCCAGCAGACAGTAACCTTTGGTTGCAACCAGGGTGATTCTCTTGTGTTTACGCTGACATAAATTGTAAATAATCCCACTGAAGTCAGTGAGTCAATTCTGTGCATTGGTATATATCTGAAATGAGAATCAGACCTCATATTATCACCATAATATATTATAGATTATATGTTATTATCTCCATATATTGTTAAAAGCTTCCAACGGACCAACTGCAGTAAAAATTCTACACACGGCAGCTTTAATACCCATGGGCATGGTGCTTACTTATAAAAGTTAACTGGAATTAAGTGTCTAAATAAGGGCAGCTTCTTGAAAGATCAGATATAGTTTTCCATTGCTTCGCTTTTGTTATCACTGTTGGGAAGCCATACTGTGATTGCTATCGGTTGTAAAAAGGTACATGACTTTGCTTTTATAGATGAAACGCTTAGAACAGGAGTGACGCTGGCAGCACGCTGACCATTTCAGTTTCTTATGGCAGCACTCTGTGATATATCTATAACATGTTAGCCCTCCACACACACATAAATATAACACATTTGGCTTGTAATTGCACTATTCACATACGCATAATCTACTTCACATATAAGTTGCACACATGCTTGTGCTGGCCTACAAGACTTGAAATGCAGCCACATACTCAATCACTTAACACTGATGGGCAGAAATCATGACATCATACCTCCTATTTGTTAAAACAGGTATAAACAATTTGATCAGAACTTTCCCTACTGGTGTGTGTGCGCATAGGTATACACACACATATACAAGCAATATGCACAAAGACACACAAGCAAATGCGTTCTTTACAAGGATTTTGTTACTGACTTCAGTGAGAGCAACATTTCATCTGTGTGAAGGTAAACTGATGGCAGTCAAGATATAAATCACAGTTTCTTGCCCTTTGAGTACCTAGCCCATGCCTATACCAACATATCTCTCTTGGGAATGCCTGCAACATAGCAAACCTATGGGCCATCTGAAAGACAGCTGAAAGTGTTTTAAATCAGCCTCCAAGACAAATATTTTGTCTTTCTTCAGTATGGAAGAATTTCAACATCCAAATAACATTGTATTTCTGCCTAACAGGTACAGTAACTTATTTTTGTTGTACCTCCAACCCTATAATGAACTTCATTGCACTTGCAACTAGGTAACTTTGTTTGAATCTTTGTCTTTAAAGCAGACAGATAATGCATGAGACTGTATACTATGAAGATATAAGTAGCTACTTCATAGTTAAATGGTTTGAGATTTGCAAGATTGAAATGTCACTATTTCATACTTTAAGGACTGGATTTCATGTCCAAACTTAACAAATTAATTCTTCAGAGGACAATTGAATTACTATACTATTTTTGAATTTGATACTCATTGGCTACTGCAGCAGAAACAATTTAAATCAGCCTGCTGGAGCAATTAAATATCAAGAAATGAACAACTGTAATCCCTAAAACTTTGAAACATCAAACATGCATTTATTGTTACAACATCTCACAGAATATTGATTAATATTTAAACAGAAACTATTTCCAATTCTTTTCATAAAATGCCTTTTTACAGAAATGCAGTTGGGATCTCTCATAATCACAAAAATTTAGACATCCTTAAATCTTCTTAATTTTAAGGTACTATGGATTTTCTCTGGGGTTTGAAAATGAAAGTAAGTGTGTCAGGAAACGTTTTCAAGCTTCCACCTAATCTGAATGAGGGCTATAAACATCTAAATGTGCCAACTCTAGTTGCACCTTCATAATGAAAGGAAATTCCTACGGAAGTGAGAGGTATGCAGCTACGTTTGGGTATGTTTGGGTATAACCTTTCACTGGACAGGAAGACACGGGAGCAGTAGTTGGCCGTTGTATAAAGTGTGATCCATAATGCCATCTGTATTGAATGGTGATGGTGAACATGGTTAGGAAATACCTTGAATTACAATGTTAACTGAAAGTAGTTGGTCATTAGTGTTGCAGATGTTAACATACTATGTTCCAAGAGCTTGCCTGTGTTTTAGGAGCCAGTTAAAATCAATATTAAACTAACTATACATTTTCAGTGACAAGAGTATAGTGCTTTACCTCTCTACCTGTCACAGTTTCAGTTTTCTGAAAGAGTCAAAATGCAATTATTGCAATGAGGGACTCGCCTTTTCTCTGAAATTCTGTTAATTTTGACAAATCCATGGAATTTAAGTTAAAATTGTGATAAAAGGAGAAAAATCAGTTTCCAATTGCACTGTAGCTGGGTGTGAGGGCTGTGTCTGTGCGCACACCCAGCACACTTCGGCATCATTTGCCTGGGTGGCCCAGGAACTCCTCAGGGGAGACAAATGATTCCACGGGCTTATTTGATACAAATATTGACTTGAAAGAAGCTGATTGACCGAACTCCCCACAAAGCATTTGACTAACCCTTACAGGAACTCGCCAGGTGGGAACTTTGAACAGCCACTTCTCCCAGGCAGCTCCTGCTGTGCTTAGTCCAATCCGTAGACACTATTGTTGTGCTTAAAATGTGCTGATTAACTCCCTGGGTGGAAAAACTTGTAGTCCCAGGCACTCCCCCAGGCAGTTTCTGCCGAAGAATCGACCAACCTCTGTATAGATTATTTTAAATAGTCAGTAGCAACTGTTCCTGAAGATGCAGAAATGGTCACACAGGACAGTATTTTGTATTTAGTTAAGATGGGACATTTTTTACACAGAGTTCAAGATACTCAATAGCAATGGTTCATGCTGGAGTAGAAATATAGGACCATGGCCCAGGTGAATTATAAGAATTCACTGGAACAGTTCGAAGAATCTCATTTGATATAGCTGAAGTTGTCACTCCGAGGGCCGTTTGTAACAAAGACTCCCGTCACCTTCTGGACAATGACTGACCATCCCATTCAGGAAATCTGATTATATGCATAAACATGTCCTTATGCAAAAGATCTTAATAAATTAGGATTTTTAAAAATGCTCTGTCCATGAGTATCTGTGCAAAACAATAGGTAGGTCATTCAGTACACTCCTTTCCATAAACCCTGTGGATAATGCATATATTCAGAATATTATTTCCCATTAAGGTGGGAACTAAGCTACAGTCTGGTGCTTGCAGTGCTTAAAATCACATTTGCTTACCTTTCACCTGGTATTTTCTGTTCTGTGTTTTCAGAAGCCACACAGAGTCAGACGTCAGTGTATCTGCTTACAAATTCTGTAATAACTTTCCATGGCTAAGAATATACATACATAAATACCTCCTGGCCAACAGAAGAATGAGCAGCAGTCTTCAAAGGAGTTCTAAATGCCAGTAACATTAGAGCTTTGCAGATACACTTCAAATATCAGAAAGTGTCATTTAAAATTAGCAAGAAGAACCCCTTTAAGAAAGAGAAGTGTGTATGGGACTGAATGCCAGGCACGAAATCTTGAGATTTGCTGCAAACACCTGCAAACACTAGGAGTGAAAAAGGTTTTCTTTATTCTTCTCCATGACAAATATATCAGGATAGTAGGTGCCAAGTGTGGAATTACGGACTTAGAAATGGGAATGGACGGAGGCTACATGAGTCGCTCTCTTTAAACAGAGCAGAAGGGAATTGTGAGTCAAAGAAGAAATGGGACGGTTCCCCATAAACTCTTGTGAAGGAGTCTGAACCTGAGGTTTCAAAAGTGTCATCGTAGTAGCCAAAGAGGACAGTTCATGCATCTGTTAATACTGGGGAAATAAAGGTATAATTAATGAAGCTTTGCAAATATTTCAGTTCCTAAATACTGTCGACGTCTGTATGACAACAGTTTCTTTGCTGGTTTTATTGCAGCCATTTTTTTATTTACTTGAGACATGATATATGACTTTGTGTTGCCATTTTACACACCAAGATCTCACAAAAAAGTACAAATGATTAATCACAGAAATGCTTAGCGCTTCTGTTTCCTTATTCAATTTAAAAACAAACAATGAACTTCAAGAATATTTAAGTAAGGTATTGCCAACAGCAGAAAGAAAAATAAGAGGAAAGAAAAGAAAAGAATAACATTTCATTAGAAAAAAAAAGGTAATTATTCCAGTGCATTCTGTTATCTTCTTTCATTAACAGTGATTGCTCTCGTTCAGCTGGTTCACTTAACTTGCTGGTTTAATCACTCATTTTATCAAATTTAATTTATCTACACATAATCATGTAAATTATAAGCAGTCAATCAGGTAACAAGTAATAATGACAGATAATGCGGTTACTTTATTTTATTCTCCATTCAATACAATGATATAGCTTTATCAGAGAAGTAAAAGAGAAACATTACCCGATTTGTCAGTAGTCTGTTTACACATGCAACAAAGCAGGAAACTGGGGTTTGGGTCACAAATTTGGTTGTTCCTATACAAACCAACAGAGTCTGGAAGAATTGATCTCAGAAACTTGAGACTGGAAATAAAGATTAGCATTGATCAACATCTGTACACAAGAACTGAGGCCTATTTGGTTACCTGAGAGTCATTTGTTCTAGGGAGCTGCAATAACCATAACTTTGAATTCCTTTGCTCTAGACTTTGCTCAGCCCACAGCTGTGCATCTGCAAAAAGTCAGAAGAATGAGTGTAGGATTGCATTTCTGTGCATGTGCAGATGCATGGGTACACATGTACATAACCAGAACAAAGGCAAGAAAAAGGTCTGTGAGTGTTAAGATGCTACGCTAACTTGGTGACTTCTTTAAAAAAATATTTTTGTCAGTCAAATGCCTAAAGGAATTTCATCCAGCTATTTTAGCAGTCCCAGTGATTGGACTTAAGAACTCGTCCTGAGGAACCTGTTCTCCCACTATCTTGACAGTCTTATTCTATAAATATGTACCTCTCCACTTGTGAATACTCAGGCATGTGATGTACCAATCCATGCACAGAAATTCAAGTATTTGAAAGTCTATTGAAAATAAATACAAAAGGAAGACTGGCAGATCCAAAGCAAATGTTTCTTTTAAGATCTGAGACACAACTGTGTAGCCAATATTTTTTTTAAATGTGCAGAATTTGTGCATCTGTAATACCTATTTTTTGTACTGAACAGCAGAATTGTTCAGGATGATCAATTCATACCTATCTGCCTCTGTTTTCCAACCACATGATGATGTACAATAGTTGCATGAGGCATAAAAATGTCAGTTCTGAATAAATGTTTTTAGAAAACAAGCAGTGAAAAATAGGCAAAGAAAATTATTGTGACAGTGCAAACTAAAACCCATAGTAGCATCTAGAAAACAATGTTGATAATTATCCACTTTAAGAGAACATTATGTTTAACTGAAATAGCAGTTGCTTAGTCTTATCGTTATATTCAGTTCACATACACACAATACATAGGAATATCTATTTGAAGAATGAAAAAGGCCAGCTACAAGTTTTCAGAATAAAATATCTTCAATTTTCTTCACAGAAGCTGGTCAAGTATATTTGAACTTTTTCAGTGAAACTGTTCACCAACTTTATTAAAAAAACTTCAACTATAACTAATTTCCTGCTTTGTTCAGTGAATTAACTTTTTTTTGAATACACAAACCTTTACAATTTAAAATTTACTTTGGTATTTAGAATGCCAGCCACAAACAAGTAAAATAATTTTAAGTTTCTAAAAACAAGCACAAGTTTATACAGTCACTTTTCATTCTTCTACCCCCACCAGATATTACATTTTCCTCTTCCCTAGCGTAGCCTCATATGTATAGCATATTTCTACACAATTTCTACACATAAATTTTCATTTCAATCCTGCTAGTGGCAGGAATGCCCACATAAAGCCCCCAAATACTGGCTTGAGAACATTTTGCCAAAATAGCCTAAAAAGTTTCTCTGCCTTGGAATCCCTGACACACCCTGATAATCACAAGAAAATCAATTTGCTGGTGAAATTCCAGGAGACTTCACTGCACACCGCAGAGGGATGTTTAATGCCTTTTAGGGCTGTCAGAAATATTCACCAGAGTGTATTTCAGCCCAGTTCTTAAAATCATTTCATGTCTGTGGTTCTGAACCTCACTTGCTGGGAAAAATCTGTGGCTGCTTTGATAAAGCTTTAGTAACATCACTCTTCTGATGATGAAAGAGTGGAACAGGATTCCTGGGCCTAAGGGTCTTTTTCTGCAGTTGTTTCCATGAACAAAAGATCTGAATTTCAAGGTCAGCTCCAGCAAGTCCCTGCATAGTCCTCAGATGATACAACTTCTGCTCCTACCGTCTGATACTACCTCGGGTGTCCAAACGCCAACGTAATTGCGAACATGTTTTCTTCTGGTCACTTTATTGAAGACTTTTTCAGTTAATCCATCTTGTGCTAAGATTCAAATGCATGATGAAAATCAGGAAAGGCTGTTCAAACCACTAATTCTTAAAAATAATAATCTGCCACAGTAATATAGTGTATGCTCCTAAATGACTCCACTAGAAAGCAGCACATCTGTTGAGAAAATAGTCTATGTTTTCTGCATACCATTCAGTGAAGACAATGCAAAGATCCTTCTTTATATCAGCAGTCTTTGGACTAGGCCCCAAACCTAGACAAGCTGTACAAGCACTGGATATACATTCACCATTGATCTCTCTTCACTATGTTCCTCATAAATAATTTCCAATAGTTCCCACCTTTTCATTCAGGACCATAAACAGAGCACCATCCTTGACTCACATCTTTCTTTAGCTCCAAGGCTACACCTAAATACTTCTTTCTACATAAAAACATTTAATACAGGTCTCATCCAACCACCTAGTTGAAAGTCTTGCCCAAACTCTCATCATTCTGTATTTCTGTTATTGTAGTATCTGTTTCTTTGGTCTCGATGAATGCAGTTTTGTGCTGCTCATGTCCATTGAGATTAGCACTGCAAAAATCAAATTTCAACCTAATCCTTCTGCCCTTTCGCCCCTCTATTTCTTCACTAGCATGTTCTTCTCTTCAGACTCAAATACAATTTAGTCATCTCCATTTTCAAGGTCATTCTCCACCTTGCCCTCTTGACACCAACAAAATGCATTTGCTGGTTTCCTCATGACTTGTGACCCACTAGCCACTCAGTCACAACTGCCTCTTAACTTTTACACCCAGGGTCTTTCTTCCTTATTGCTCTTCATGCTTGAGAAGACCTTCTAATAACTGTCTTCAAATCTACTTCATTGTTGTCCTTTGAATTCCCACTTAAATCCTCCTGTGACATATAGAAACACCTGACATGAGTTAGGCTGTTTAACACCTTCAGTTACTGCTGTCTAAACATTTCCTTGTGTTCTCCTTTTGTCTGTATCATATGTTGTCTTTTTGTTTTAACTTCAGATTGCAAATACTCTAGCACAGACACATTTTTATGCTATGCCATCCCACCTCTTCAGACATCACTATTCTATCCATGACTGTGAGCTAAAGTAATAGAAGTAAAAATTATTGATAACAGATCATGTCAGTTGCTGCATACAAGACATACTAAATCTGAAACTTTACTTACAATGGAAAGCTTTGTTTTCATATTCCTTTTTTGTGTCTCCCCTTTCTCTAATTTCTCTCCATAGATTTTCTTTTTCACATTTTTGTCTACTTTCATTTAGGAAATTCTGTTCTTCTGTCTCTTCCACCATTATTGCCATGTGCTTGTTTCCTCGTCTGCCTCAGACAGTCTTAATATATGTCTCTATTACATTTACATACCTTCTTCTTTCTCTCTCTTCTATGCCTCTCTCTCTCCCCCTCTCCCTCTTATCTCCCTTTTCCAATTCTTTTGGAAGATTCAACAGCTACATCTCCATAAATGGAAATAAATTTAAGTTATTCTTGACCTTAATACAAAAGCAGACATTCAGGAATAAATAAGTTGTTTTTGCAATGCCTGTTTCACTAAGTGGTCTGCAGCATATGTACTGGGATCCAGTTTCTACACCAGTGTCACCCGATGAAAATGCAAACGTCTCATCTTGCAGCTTTTGGTCTCCAAAGAGTCAAGTATGGGAAAGCAGAAACAATTGCATGCTGGTAAGTATGCTGTAAAACAGAATTCTGAGAGGGAGGACCAATTGCTTCAAGTCTATTTCTTTTTGCAGGTGTAAAGTGAGTTACCATGGTATTACAAAAGGTGCAGCACTGTATTTTTCTGAGAGTTAGTGTGTTTAGATAGGTGTAGGATACTTCATGAAACCCCATCCTTCCCCACCTATTTGCCTAGTTTTGTTTCACCCTAAATTTATTTATTTCAGCAGGGGCAAAGTGGATAGAGTTAGTTAGAAATACTTTTTTCCCTCTGGAAAAAAAAATGTACTTTTTTCTGTCAAAGACTAAAAACGATATATTTTTTATACAGTGTTTTTAACAATAAACTATAAGCCTCTGCTGTTTTGCCAAGATAGACTTTAAGATGATCACAGGACACTTCCTTTTCCAAATTGCTCAGAACTCAATAGGTAGTTGACTCTTTTAACTTCATTTATTAAAAACACCATTCCTATTGAAAAAGCCACTTCAACAGATTTTTTTAGAATCTAATAATGGTATCAAGCTACCAGATCAGATGAAGAATCAGGCTATACAATGTTTTTCCCGCTCATGAAATTGTTTTTCAGTTTTTACCTGGAAGAATTTGCAATCACAGTTATAATACGCGATCAGAAGGACCATTGTGGGGGGATACTGAGGGCTGAGAGACAAGCATTGGAGCACGTGAAGTAGCTAAGAAAGTGCTAGTGGAGGAGTGTTTAATGGAAACAGCACAAGAAATCTGTGGAAAATCAGGCTTTTTTAATGCTGCTGCCCACAGAAGAGCCTTTTCCTTCTGTAATACCATTTACTGTGGCCTGTAGGGGGCTTGAGCTCTAACAGATGTCTGCTGGTCCCTCACTGTGGTGGTTTAAAACATTATCAACCTCAGCTCTTTGTCTCCTTGCCTCTGTTGAAGGCTACTACTCCCATAGCAAAGGCATTAAAAAGCAGCCTGTTCCCACATCAGCCACTCCAATGCACAGGGCTTCTAACAACATAAACTGCCTCCGAAAGGATGCTGAAACACTGGTTTGCAAACCAGACCAGCTAAGGCAAGCTGTGCGGCTCCTGTGACAACCTCCAGCAGAGGGTTATTCCGCTCCGCAGGACCATCATGTCCTGAGCCACTACAACTCCTTGCTCAGCGAACATGATTCAGAGCCTGTAGACACATCCACCACAACAGAAATTGGTTTGTGGTCAAGGTGTTTGTTATACTGGTTTCTGTATATTTTGTCACAGTATACTCCCATATAAACCAGTATGAAATAAGAAAAGGAAAGTGACATAAAATATACTGGACAGTATTCACAGTGCATGCTGCTGTGTAAATCAGGACTATCATTACAGAGTGTTATGAGAACATAAAACCAGTGTAGGTCACCATAATAAAGATGCTGCCTGTTCTTTAATTGCTCTGCTTTACATTGATTCAGAAAGTGGTTGAATTGGACCCTGGCACTGCATTGTGAACTTCTGCAAATCCATTAGACTTTGTCTTAGATCAATTAACATAGCTGAAACACTCTCTCCGTGGAGAGTCACGGTGTGCTTGAGAGCCTTCAGTGCCACCCATGGCCCCTGGAGGACATTTCTGCTTCCTTTGGCCCCTGTGGTGCCACCTCTCCATGGTGCCTGCACAGCTCCCTCCACTCCTTTCTGGCTACAGGGGAGGACATGCAGGGGAGCTGGACGCTTGCGAGGATTTTCCAGGGTCCTGCTTTGTAGATTTGCCACGCTCCTGGGTAAGCAATGCTGTGTCATTGTGTGGCTAACCGTAGAACACCTGTCTCCAAGCAGGTTAAGGCAACCACAAGTCAACATAATTTCCAAGGCAAATTACCTGAAGACAGGAAAAGACACCTACTGCATTATTTGATCTGAATAGCACAAATGTAAAAGCTCTTGAATGCTAAAAAGGCTTTCACAACATTTTAAAGAATTGCTGATCTGAAAAGCAAGTTTGGAAAACTTTTTCTTACAAAATAAAGGCTCTCATTTGCCAGCATGCTGACAGTTTAAGTGAGCTTCCTCTCGTGGCAGTTTATTGCTAATGGCTTTAATGGTTGCTGATCCACCAGTCAATATGCACAACACATTCCTCTTCCGAAGTGGCAACCACATAAAAGTTTGGCTCATGTATGAATTTTTATGGTAAACAAAAAAAAAAATCCCGAACTACTGTATACCCATCTTATACCTCACTTCAGAAAAGCCAATATACCAAAAAACTCTAAGCAATATCCAGTACTGGATATTAATTAATAACCAAATTTAATTTAAAGAGAGTTATTTTCTTCCATATTATTTTAAATGAAATCACTATGAAGAAAATAGCTTGCTGATCAAAAAACACTTTCTGTCAGAGGAGAAATAAAAACTGTCTTAATCTCTACTCCATCTATTGAAAGCTTGAAAATATTTGCCCATAATTCTCCAGGTATTTTTGTAGCCCAGCAGTGAATATCTGCATCACAACATACCTAATTCTTCATGCTTTTTCTCAAGCCATGACAGGTCCTTCCTTTAGCTCTAGCAGTTCTATATCTTGCCACAAGTCCTCTGCTCTAGTCTGAGTCCAAGGCTACAGTACTCCTGCCCTGCTGGCACTGTGATAAGGTTGCAGAAACAGACGTCCGTCATTCCTACCATGGTCTGACAGCGAACACAGCAGCCCAACTTGATACAAACTCAGGAGTCTGACCAAAATCATATTCTGGTTTGTAGCAAACACACACAACCATCAAGCAAGGGTAAGGGGAACTGGAGCCATTAGTTGTAGGTGCTCATCTTTTTCTCCTTGATCACTAGAATAAGTAATACTTTAATATTTCTTATAGTCTCTTGTACCACAAGATATTAAATCATGTGCATGATTAGCTAATAAAGAAATGATGAACAAAATACGTATTTAGAGAAGACCAGAACCCACTTTTCCTAACTGAAAATCTGCATCACGTGCTTCCACAATGGAAAATATGTCGCACTATCCCTGCTTTTAGCTACTGTGGCAAAAAGTAGAAGCTTTGAAGATAATCTACCATTTGTTAAGGAAAAAAAAGTCACTCACCCCAGATGAATGGGGGAGTCAAATTTTGCAAAGCTGGCTTTAATCTTCAGGCAATCACTTTTCCCCTTTTGACTACTCCATGCTGTCCTAGTTTATGTCACCCCAGGCCTCTAGTCCATCTGGTCTATAGGTGAATCTATCACTGCCATCTGTCATTTGTGACAATTTTTTAAAAGTTGTGGTATATATAGGAAGAGTGAGAAAAACAGACATAAGCAAATTCTGGTTGATCTTTCCTTACTGGAGAATCAAGAATAACTTCATTTCTGATTCTTCCTGCTTTCTATAAAGAATAAAAAGAAACAGATGAGAAACATTAATTATCTTGTTCTGCAAAGACACATTCCTGAGCCTAGTAAATTCATTGTTAAAATACCAGCTTGGAATGGGAAACAAAAATGGCACTTGCAATATTTAATTAATTATTTTCTTGGATTGGCCTTGTCACCACCAGGAACTCGTTTGGTGCATTCCACAATTTTACTTTTTCTCTTGTGTATTTTTCTGCTAGGAGTCTTTCCCAGACATCAATGAGGAGTGACTTAAAATGCATAAATCTAAAACAAAAAAGAAGAAAAGCTGCCACTTCAGTCTCCAGGCTCCTCACTTGATATTCTCTAGCCCCCTCTAAGCTGGCCATCAATGCCACTAGCAGTGAAAGTGAGAAACACAATGCTGCTGATGCTAGCACCTCTATGTCAATTGTTGTAACATCCAGTGCCCTTAGGATGAGAAAATTTCTCCAAGCTGCAAGCCATTAATGCCACTGTTAAGTGTCCTCTTCCAAAAGCCATTGACAGAAAAAAGGGAGTGCTCTTCCTATACTCAGTAAAAATAAAATCCAGTATACAGGTAATTCAGATAATTGCAAGAACACAGAGGCACTTTTAAAGTATGATTTAACCCCTTGGGCATCCAGCATAAGTACAGTGTCTGAAGAAAAGCAAGAACTGGGATTCATCTGAATTTGGGTAATTTCAAAGTACGTATCAAAAATATTGTACAGAAATGGGCAAATTTGAGGTTCTGTTTATGTAAACTCTCCAACACATGTAGTCAAAGCCTGTTTGAAAATTATATAGGAATGGATTTTCTAAGGAGATTTCCAGATTTCATGATCTTTATTTAGATGGTCATAGCTTCTCTCCTACCTGGTACTTTGACCCAATATCTTGCTCAGAATCAAAAACTATATTAAAAAAAAAAAAAGCAAGAATGAAGAAACATCCCAAAATACTGGTGCTGTTATCCATGCCTTCCTGTGATAATCTTCTTCATTTTCATTTTCTAAATCACCACAACCAGGGCAGAATAGACATGCTGATATCTTTGGAGTATCTGTAGTCACTTTGAGGATAACATAACCTCAGGTCATCTCCTTTCACAGGAAAAGCTTCAGGATGGATGGTAGAAGAATATAGCAAGAGAATTCTTCACACTGCAGGTGAGAGGTACGTGGAGTTGGCATTACCCACCCTCACTGAGATTTAAGTATATTTGTGGCATGCTAATGCACAGGAACTCATTACGTCATGAGAAAAGTCTGATTTTGGAAAAACGGCAAAATTGCTTCCATGTTCCTCCAGCCATATAAGGTTTACAGCTGTGATAAATTGCATATCTATCTGAGCCTTTACTTAAATCAATCAGTGGCCATTTCAATAATTTTAAACATTGATATAAATCAATATGCAACTACTTTTATCTACAGCCAATACTACACACACGATGTTGATAAGCACAGTTTACAATCTAGGTTGAATAACACTGATTTCTTCCTCCCATTCTCACTCTTCCTCAGAAAAGAATCAAATGTTTGTTTCTGTACTAAAAATAGTAAATACAATAAGATGTATTAAGAAAGCTTTTGCCAGAATATTGTTATGATTTATTAAATAAGGGATGCTTTGATCTGGAATACTGAATAACAATAATGCATTTACAAACATAGGGATTTGTTATTAATGAAATATATATATTAGCAATTAAAGAACAATGTTATTATATAATACAATATGAAGTTACAAAAAGACATTACTTGAGGGATAAATATAAAATTAAACTGAGGGATAAATTGCATGATGAGGTTTAAATTAAACTTAAAACCCCTAAACAAAGGAAATTAATATCCATCATGAACTGAACATTTTAAAATAAATTTAATAAGAAGATTTATTCTGGACATTGAATAAAGTTTTTTTTCAGTGTTGATAATGCTAATTTGATATACTTTTTAAAGAGCTCTTAGAGAAAAAAAATCCTAAAATTAATGTTACAACTTATGAATCCAAATTCTACTTTACAAATAAAATTACTGGAAGTACCTTTTTTCTCTGTAAGCCATCCTTAGCTAAACATTTTTGTGAAGAGACTTTCCTTTGCATGGATTGTCCTGTAATTTTCTTCTTCAAGGTTTCTTGCACATTCCTTTGAAACATTTAGAAAAGACCGTTATTGGAGGCAAGAAACAAGCCTCCATTGATAGCCTATTCCTTTATTGACAGGTTTTTTCATCTGTGCTCTATCAGAGCCTACCAGTGCATGGGATACCACTAGGAAGTGTGGAATGAACAAGGGACGTATTTCTTACTGACACTCCATCCACATCCTATGCCCCACCAGAAAAGCTGTCTCTGCAACTGCCTGCAACACAAACCTATATCACATCTCCCACTCGCTTCTGCATTGGTCAAAATGATGATTACGTGTGGCTAGTGGACTGTAGCTGAACTAAAACCTTATGGAAAAAGCTCTCACAGTTAATGGGAGAAAGGAGACAAAACTCAGATATGAGTCTCAAATCTGTGGTTTGGCCCCACCTTTAGTTAATTTAAATACTCAAGGATTCATGGATGAAGGGGGAGCAATGGATGTGTAAAAAACCATTATGATCAATAACAAATCAGAGTAAAAGACTCCTAAATGGGA
The DNA here is from genome assembly GCF_964195595.1 of Calonectris borealis. Taxonomy (NCBI): domain Eukaryota; kingdom Metazoa; phylum Chordata; class Aves; order Procellariiformes; family Procellariidae; genus Calonectris; species Calonectris borealis. Next base: position 30,107,535 of record NC_134312.1, read on the forward strand.
ATAATTGCAGTACTGGAATTGTATGGAAGAACAAACAATGATCAGACATATTTACGATATGAATAAACCACCTCAGTGCTATTCAGGAAAACAATTTACTTTTCCAAAATGTTACTGGCTGGAATTCTCCTGGTTTAAAATTAACTAAAATTTTCAAAATCAATTATTACCCACCAACTATTTTGCAAGCCAGATGTCTTAGGGAAAAGGAAACATCCATGCTGTTCTGATAAATCAGGCAATAAGTGCAGGACTGACAGATCTGATGGAAGCCATCACGATTAGCCTCATCTATATTTCCTTGTTTATTACAGCCATTTTCTATTTCAAGAAAATACTCCCATCTGCCTGCAGCATAGCTTAGAGCTAGAGTAAAAAATCTGTTTTTTCTCACCATACACAAGCAGACTAACTCAACAATCATTACACAGAACAGACATGGAGAAGAGAAACTCAAAATGTCACATCAACAATGTCACATTCTCAGTTCCTGTAAATCATTTTAAATTGGACTTCTGCACACATCAAAAATAGCTAGTTAGGGGGCTTATGTCACCCTTTTAAACCGCATCCTAGTAGCTCCTGCTTATTTCTACCCTGTCAATAACTGGATAGCTCAGACACTGCAGTGCCAGTGTATAACAAGTATTTACAACGGCATTCTGTTATTTCACCTAGGTACCTCAGGCCAGAATGCTAACAAAACTCATGGGAGAGGAACAAAGGAGAAATCACTTGAAGATCCTCCTGATATCACCATCAGGAGGGGTGTGTGGTAGGCTATGCTCATTATCCGTTCCAGTCCTGTGACCCCTGTGGACTTGCGAGCATCATGGGGGAGCAGCAAAAGACCACAGGTATCTTTGCAAGGACCCAATCACCTTTGCAGACCCAGGGCCTTCTAACTTTCTCGCAGTCCACGTTCCCCTTCTCTACAGCTCACAGCAGCATAGCTTTAGCATGCTTGTCTACCAAGGCACCTTACCTCCCTCAAAGGTGCTGCTTTCCCTGGCCATCTCTGCGAATCCAGTATGTCTGCAGTCCTCTAGCACTCCCATTTCCCAGCTCCTTCACCACTTACAGTCCTCCAACAAGGCAACTGTACCTGTTCTCTATTTGTATTCTGAGACATGTACAAACGCTTGGTCTTCTGCTTTGATATACAAAAGGTATCTGCACACACACCTTAATTTTTCCCTTCCAATTATTTACATATATTTAGCTTTTCAATCAGTTAAGACTTTGGTTATTTGTCTCTTTCTCCAGTCATATCTCTCTTAAATGGCTTTAGTCTACTTTTTTCCCAGATATAGTTGATCATACTACTCAACTCCACCCAAAACTGCATTGGCTAAAGTGATGTCCATTTCTTTCTACTCTAAATATTTCAGCTACAATTGAACTCAATTTGCTTAGAAACTAAATTCTTAGATTAATACTTTAAACTTGTATTTATTCAAACCTGTATGTTCTTTTGATCAATTTCCAGCCTTACTGAGTCCAAGAAAATAGTGAAAAGGGAAGGTAAAGGTTAGATCCTCTTCCTTGACCAAAAAAGCCCTAACTCTAACTCCATGTATTGATCCCGACTGGGAGACTCTTACAGTATTTGGGAGCTAGTGATCCACATAGCGGTTAGCCTGAGCAGGAACAGGCCTGCCTGGTGCTGCGCAGGTCCTTGGCCGCATGATGAGCTCAGCTCACTGTAACAAGGCCTCCTGTGTGGCCTTGTGTTTACCTAACAGTGCAGCAAGAAGTTTTCATGACAACATCCTTTACAAATAGAGTTGTTTTCTTGTAAGGAAATTATATAATAGCTTGCATGGCTAAAAGGGAGAGGTTGTCTCCATGGACAGGATCTGTGCACTGTGGGAAAATCCATCCAGGCTCTGTCCGATGCTGCACAAACACGGGGGGGCCAGTATCTGAAGAGACGTAAGATTTACTCACTATCTATGTCTTCTCATTCTGTTTTGTCGAAGCAGTTATCTTATTAAGCCATTTGTTGTCAAGTTTTTCTCATTGAGATGCAGAAAGATCCTGCACTGTCTCTCTCTCTTTCTTTACCTCCCCCCCTGCCGCAGCCAGTGCAGAACACCCTGTGACCCCAAGCCTCCAAAGAATCCTAGGATACTGGTTCAATTACTTTTTTCCATGAAATATCTCTTATGAGTTCCAAACTTTAGTTTTGCTTTCCAGTTGTCATAGTCTAAACATTATGAGATACTCCATTGGTTTTTTTAATTCAGTAGCTGGAAGTAATTAGTATTTTTATATGACCAAATTTTGTGTCTATTAATCATATTTCAGGAAGGAGCTTTTGTATAGGTTTTTATTTTAGGAAGACTGAAAACTCCCGGTTTTTCACAAAAAATGCATGAAGCATTTCCTTGAATATGAAAGATGACTCATTTTTAAATATTGTTTTATTCTGTAACATGATTTGGGAAGTAATCAGCCACAAATGGATACTGACTGTCACAGTCTAGTTTCTGCTGGATTGACTTTCACTGATTTGAATAACCCTGGTTCCTACTGAAGCCAAATGGAGCTTCAAATGTTCAAAACCTTGAAAAATCAGGCCACGTCTAAGCGCAGGGTATTCTCTTTTCCTTCTTGTACTTGCTTGCTTCTTTAATTCACTCAGGGTATAGCAACATCTTTAAACATACTCTGTAGATTTTCTGGTGATTAGTTCCCTGATCACAGTATTTCCTCAGGTCATATGTCAACCACTGACTAGATCTGAAGTGCCAGTACAGGGGTGACAAGTAATAGAAATATGTGGCAATGTTTGGCATCCATAAAAAACAGTTTAACATGAGTGGTTCGAAAGTATAGGAAGACTTGTTAAATAATTTAAAGAATTCTCAGGTATTAGGTACAGGACATCCTTTCACCAAAAAAGTTTAACCCCAAGACTGAACGCTCTCTGATTATTTATAATGGCAAAGCTGGAAAGTGTTAGGACAACTCCAGTGCTTCTGGAATTGTCTCATAATCTCACTTGGGAAATCGTAGAATAACTCAGCTTAATAGTAATTTTTATATGTTACTGGAAATTTGTTATTCTGACTTTGTATCTTGATATATCCTACGGTTGTCAGGATAGCATGTGGGAAAAAAAAAGTCCTTGTCAAATATACCTTCCAATCTTTTCATCAAATTTAGAGCAAAATACTACAATGTCTAAGAAGACTGCTATGAAACACACATTTCAACTTCTGTTTACTTTTTTAATGAACTAAACTTTCATGTGTTATTTACTTGAAGACAGAGATATGATTGATGTCAGTCATTCTCAAATTGGGTGTAGCACCTCAAATATCTCCTGCTGCAGTGCTTTGGCTTCTGTTGACAGTGATGTTCATCTGATAAATATGAACTCTGGACACCATTGCGATATACAATAATCCCTGTGGAAAGCCAAAGAAACTCGCTACCGCAAAAGTTGCGTCTGTGCCGTCATATGGTATAAAAAGGGAATTAAGAGAACTCTGCATTGATAATATGAGTACAGAAGTCCTGAATATCAGCAGTCCTTAGTTAATAAAAAATTCTGAGTTTTGTTTTGAGCCCTTTGGATGACAAAGAAGTTATGACAGCAGGAAGAGAAGCTGTCAAAGGAGCACCAATGTGTAATGAGAGAAGACATTTCAGAAAATAGAATATGGCTCCATTTCTGCTTGTCAGGATTCATTGAGGCTGAATAGCTCTCAATTCACTGCTCAAAATGGACAGTGTACACTGATGACTAGTAGCAACCAGCCGTTCTTCAAACTACAAATCCGTCTCGGAAGGGAATGCATGCCCAAGCACTTCCAGAGCGCGGTGTCTGGTTGCATAAGCCTGCTCTCTCATGGTGATTAATGTGATTGTCAAGCATTTACCAGTACTGGCACTTTGGCCCATTTACAGTGGCAAATGTTTATTATTGAAACCTGATTTCTTCTATTTTTATAGCATGTGCTGAAAAAGGAGTTAGTGTTTCCTTTCTTTGGCTTGCAAAATTGATGTATCCCTTGGAGTAAATTAATTACTGGGAAAACAGGAAAACATGAAAAGAAATTCACGGGACCCTTCTTAAATCTAGACATCTATAGATTACTATATATGTCAGGAAAATATAATTTAGTTTTGCATTGTGTCTTTCAAGCAGAAATCAAGAAAGTACATGTTCTTTTATCTCTATGATCCTTTGAAAGACCTGTCTCTAGTGAATCAGAGCTAGAGATTCTTGGAAGCTGAATGTCTACAAGCAAATGTGTAAGACGCGTTCTTCTGGAAGGAAACCTCCGAGGCTAGTTGGTCCAATGTGCTGAATGACATTTTACAGACACAAGACAAGATGCATGTCCTGAATACACTGATACAAGATAGTTCCTTCCCAAAATCTCACATATAGAGCTGAAAAAGCTGTTGCCTTACCCAAAATTGTTTACAATCTGAGTCCTGCTACAAAACCTACTGAGAGATAAAGAGCAAAACTCATGCTGATTTTGATGTTGACCAAGGTCTAAGATCAACTTTGTGTCTTGTCTCCATCATGAGTAAGCGGAGAGGCAGTCCCTCTGCATTAGGTCAGAACCCCACCTAGAGGCATGTGCAACATACCAAATCAGCTCCAACCCTGTTAGTTCAGTGCTCACATAAAGCTTTAGAAAGGCCTCCACAGACCTACATGGGAATTTGGATTTGGCAGCTAAAAGTGGATAAGTACCTCAGCTTGATTAAAGGACATACTGCAATCTCACTGAATCCCAGCATAGCCATCTTCCACACCACGGAGAGAAACAAGACATAGAAGCAGCCCAAGCACTCTGGGGAGTCCACGAGTTTCTCTTTTCTAACAAGAGGTAAAGGAAATGGTAGACTCATAAACTGCAAAGACTGGGTGAAGATTTGGCTAGCTCTATGCTCTCTTTCATCAGTGATAAATGAGCATAAGCCAAGCACCAGTTTTGTTTGGGGGAGCAATATTTGTGTTACTTTGGCTTTTGAATCGTTTTAAAGAATAAGCAAAAGGGCCTGAGGAAGAGAGTTAGCGGTGAATAATAAACCACACAGGATTGCAAGTTCAGAAAAGAACCTGTTGGAAGTTAGCATACATCTTCTAACAAGCCTACACCTGCCCAGGAAAATCTTCAGGGCTCTTCATGAGCTGGTCCTAGAAATGGCCAGACACTCCAACATGAAGAGTGATGTGATGAAGTGTGACTCCCACCCCTCTGAGGGATTCAGCACTCTGCAATCAAAGGCACAGCTCTGACACAGCCCAGCCATGTAACTTCGGCTCAGGCTGCTGAGGAAACTGTGAAGCTGTGAGAAAGAGCACTGAGAAGGTATGTAGAGCAGAAGCCGGTAAGATAAGGAAGGTAAAATCATAGGCATGGGGATGTTGAGACAGGTTGTTAGCAGCTCAAGGAGGAAAGTTCCAAAGGAAAAACATGAACCTTGGAAGGTATAAAATCTTAAAGGGAAAACCAGGGATTTGGAAAACAGCAACTCACCACCACCGAGGACGCGCTCCAGGGAGCAGTGAAGTCCAGCCCTTCCCCACATGACTGATGACTGATGACCAGTGACAGCTCGGTGGTGAGCTCACTAGCATCTAGCTGAATAGCACCGTAGTCATTGCTATCTTGTATTTGTGTTAGCCACTAAATAACGATCCTATATTTGTAAGTTGTGTATATCCTATCTGCAGAGTCTCTCTGCATATGGTAAAGGGTGCCTGAACAAAGTGACCTGGAAAATTACAACTGACACAAAGAAAATGAGCAATAAAGAAAAACTTACGATAAGGAATAGGCACAACTGAAAACAAAGTAAATAAAACATGACCCTGAATAAGAGATGGATGTGGGCCCACAGTCTATTTAGCAAAAGCTACTAAGAGAGATTGTTGTGACTCCCTGCTGTGCAAGTTCTCTGCAATACATGATATTTATTTAAAAATAAGTATGCCCCATCAGGAGGTGGATTTCCAATGAGCACCAATAATATCAAGTAAAATCAGCATTGCATTTCAGCTTTTCACATACATGAATTGTTAATCTGACATGAGCTATGTCTGCACTGCAGTTGCAGACTGACATTATTGTAGCTTATACTTTACTAACTAACTAGCCTGAATATTGGTGACAGTCTAACCCACAGAGGGTTTTTTTCCTGCAAAAGCAGACAAATTCTGCCTACTTCCATACGCTGAGCGCCATGGTACTGCAGCCAGGCTTTTGCAAATGTTTGAATAAAGCCTGCATTGCTGTATCTACACTACAAATAAACTGTTTTGCTCAAAGAGAGGGACAAAGATCACCAAAAAGAGTCACTTAAAATAAACCACTGAACGCAGCCTGAGAATGTTGCTGATCAACAGAAGAAAGCCAGCAGGAAAGGCTTTTGAGACAGAATGCTGGAGCACTGCAGAAAATGACCCCAAAAGGAGTGAGTGCCACAGTGACAGAGAGAGACCCAGACACCACTTCCTGGCCAAACCTGTGGCAGAGGAAGCAGTCTGGCTCTTACACACTTTCAGAAATTTTTCTGAAAAGGGGCAGTATTAAACCAGGGTAAATCTTGGATTGCAACCTTAAGCAAAAGGCTTTGTAGGATCATGATGTCAAGAAGAAAATAATAATGATCAACAAATCTTAGTACTAAAAGAAACTATGCAAGTAAGATGAAGAATAAATGGAAGTCAGAGAAAAGCTAGAACGGCTACTGAAGCCAGGTTAGTTGAAACCGGACCAGACAGCATGATTTCCTAAAAAAACAAACAAACAAACAAACAATCCTACTTCATTTTTAATAACTGCCCTACTTTCCCTTCACCATTAAGCTATTTGGATTGATTCTGCACAATGATTAGCCACAGTTCTTTCACTTCCATCTTTGGACCTGGGTCTGGCTTAAAGAGTGTTCTCCAAATGCTTTCCAGCCAAAGCTGGAATCCAGTGCTCCTTCCTTGTTCTCTTTGACTAGTCAGCTCTCTCTGGCACTGCTTTGTCAAATTCCCATGTTTTCATTCAGCCCTTTCTCACATCTTTTGGTTACAACTTGCTGACCTCTTTAGCTAGTTGGATGGAATGATGAAATACTCTGGAAACAGTAAATGCATTGTTTTAGTGATAATCTCTGTCTGGCACTTTCTACTAAGAAGGAAATGAATTAATAATAGCACTGTTTTCTCTGTAAAACAAACCTGTTTTCTGAGACAAGAGTTTAATATTCTTTGGCAAGCAGGCAGGAAGAAATATACTCATTTAAATTTGGGTTCTCATGAAATAAGGAGAAGTTTTTGAGAGGAACCATATTTTATGTTTTTCTCTCTTCCACTGTTCTCTGTTATTCCTCACTCACTGTTTCAATTCTTGTTAAGCTGTCACTTAGCATTTTTTTCCCTCTGGAATGACAGCAGGGCATGGTGCTTACACTGGCTAGACAGATGCCTTTCCCAGAGAGTGAGCATATCAGCTTCTGGACTGCACAGCCTGTACCACCATGGTATGTGTCCTTGACATCAGATCTTTGGCATTAATGTATGTAGGTGACAAGCTTGTTAGCAAGTCAGATCGTGCAGAAGTTATGTAATTCAAGTAACAGCTAAAGAGCTAATTTTACCTCCTGAAAATAAAAAATTTAATTCTGGTTACTGTATAAATAGTTGTCTGATAACTAAAATCAAGTCAAGTTCCTGCAGTGATATTTAAATGGTTAAAATGTGCCTATATACCCAGAAAGACTGAAAAATACTTACAGCTTAGCCTGATTTTGAACAATATTAAACAGGAGCCCAATTATTGCCATTGAAGTGTCTAGAGCACCAGCATAAATGCAACTTTTGCCATGGGAAGCGATATAACGTCTTCATAAGGTTTCGTTGTCCTAGAGCAGCCTTGGAGGGCTGAAACTTTGAAAAAATGCAGTTAACCTTCCTACACCAGCATACCATACAAGTCACTAAGAAGAATGAGGTCTCTTCTCTGCCAGCGCTCAAGCTGCAAGGGTAGCTGCATTAATTCCACCCTAACTTGCCTGCTCATAAGTCCAGACAATTCATTATGCCATTGTGGGTCCCCATTCCCCACTGCCACTCCTGCTAAGTCCATCCAATGCCAGCTTGGCAATATCTTAACCAAGTCTTAACATTTCTCAAAATCATCCCAAGCTCTTCTGAGGGGCTGTTTTGACAAAATGCAAGTGATTACATGAGATATAGAAGAATTTAAAGCAAAGGGTTCAAATCCACACTCAGAGTAACTTTAGATCAGGAGGGATTCCAGCATATACAGTGACTTTATTGTAGATTAATACAGTTTGAAAACAGAGGTTTCAGCTGAGCCACCACCAGTTTGATTGAAGGTACCATACTTACATAGACATGGGGTTAGATCCATCTGATTCACCACTGTAAAAGTTTACAATGTAGACATCTGCAATTGTGTTGGACTTGTAAATTTTACTGTTTATAGAGGGAAAATAGGTTCTTCTGCAGTGTGACTCCTCCCATCCTAAAGTATGCACATAAAATAGATCAGACAACTTAAGCCTTGCAAGTGCATCTATTTCTCTCTACTGACTGTCGCAGGAGTCAAGGCTGACTACATCAGATATAGTCGTCTACATTACTTATCTCTAAAATCAGGTGTGATGAACCCCATCCTGGTGTCCATGGAACATCTGTGGGACATCCACTGCATCCATTCAAAAACTTGACACCTTTGTCAATGGAGAATTAGAGAGATGGGTATGCATAATGGTTTTGTTTTGCATTTCCACTTGGAGAAGAGACTGCTTCAGGTTTTCTCTTGCCTATGCCATGGCCAACCTGCACTATCTGTGTGCCATGGCAAAACACATTGTCCCAGCTTACTACCAGTTGCAGAACGTGTGAATGGAACATTTTCAGGCTTCAGAGAAAGTACAGTGTGAATTTCAAAGAGCAAAGATTTGGCACAGTTCTCATTTTATCCCAGTTGATTCTCTCCTCCTGAGGCTCAGGTAGGTTGTCAGCCTTCAAGTGGGATGAGAGCCGTTTAAAGACTGTGACATTGCAGGTGTCAGAAAAATCACAGATTCTACTTGAAACCAACATTTTTAATTACATTTGGCATTCCCATGCATATTGCTGTCACTTCTCTACCACTGATAGCAGTAGGCTAGGGAATGTCCAGCATAATTAAAACCTTTCATTTCTAATATATTCCATGACTTTTGTGTACCTTCGAACCTTAGGACTCCTGTACTGAGCAAGTGGAATGGAAACTATAGGCGTCTAACACCTCAAACACCACTTACAAAGTAAGATCCTGCCCAGGTACTGCCAAAAAGTGACTGCCAAAACAAAGCATCAGGAAACAGCTGACTTTATTCTCCCACCCTTCTAAGGAGCCTGAGTCCTCTTCTAGTAGTAGCTGCTTAATTAGTCACATCTACTTTTGAAATAAGGACTGGAGGAGAGGTAATGGCCTTGGTGCTGCTCTCTACATTCTTCAGAATAGCACTGTGGTTAGGTCACTCACCTAGAAAGTGGAAAATGCATTTTAGGCTCTATTCCAGCTGACAGATTTCAAACTTCCCCCAAAGACAAACACAAGAATAGGTTAAAGTTGCTGTTTACCCCTCCTGCCAAAGCAGAGTCAGTATAAAATCAAGGCAGCAAGAGTCATGGCATCAAAAGGTGAGCAAACGAGGAAGATGCCAGCATTGTGACCTTGTGATTAGCGCACTCATTTAGGACAGGGTAGGAATGAGTGGTCCGGATCCCTACTCCCAGAAGAAGTTGTGCAGCTGGCAATCGGGTAAAAAAACTGGCATGATCCAGAGTGCAGAGCGTTGAAGTTTTCATCCTCCCTTTTGAATTACCTCATTCAGAAGAGAGCAAATCAGCCGCAAAAGTTTTCAAGGCTCTCCTAGATTAGCTTCAGTAAAACCTCTTCCAAACATATACTGAAGCATTCAATTCCTCCACATCCTAAAAACAGCATACTGACAAGCTTCTATAATACAATATTTCTCTCTGAGCAAAGCTTCAAATCCTGAGGATATATATTGCAATTTGGTGTCAGATGCTAACTTTTCTTGCTCCACAGGACACCTAAAGGAGAATTCACTTATGCTTGCTGAAAGTGAGTCGTAACATAAGCACTACGTCTGATCCCTTCCTGAAGTAATTTATCAGAGAGATGATCTGCAAGGTCAAATGGCACTATGGTATCATTCGCTAGTTCTTCTTACAATGGATTAGGGAAAAGGACAAATTGGAATGACAGTGCAACACATGGCTACTCTCACATAATGTGACCTTCATGCAGCAAAATTTGAGCGGCCTTAACTTCAATATCCAGTCCAGACCAACAGTACAACTGCACATTTTACCTGTAGCATTTCTAAGACAGTGAGCCAAAAAACATCTGATATCATACATCCATCTTGTAAGGGAAACTTGCTGCTTCGTATGAAGAACTGTACTAAAGATCAATCAAGGCATTTGAGAACATTTAGCCATTGGATTGTCAGGCATTTCTGTAGTTTCTCTCAAATCAGTATGACAAACAAATCTAAATAGTACTGCTGTATACATACTTGTAATGAATGTAAAAATTCCCTCCATGTCATTGATCTGTGAGCCTGGGGACATCACATTTTCTATTTCCTCTTCACTCATTTTTTTTTAATTAATTGCAATGGTTCTGCCACCACTGGACAAGAAGTCCATAATCAGAGGAGTAATTTTTCTCAACTGTGGGTGCCACCAAAACAAATAGTACTAGACTTGCTGTTGACTGAGGTTTATTCTTTCAATGGAGTTTCCACAACAGCAATCCAGGACTAGCCTGAAACTTTACAAATCAGTGATCTAGAGAGTTAAGCAATTGAAGCATAATTCTGAATCAACTTTGCGTCCTGTGATAAAAGACTGAAGACAAAAAAATAATGCTTGACTTACAGTGGTATATTTGTAACAGCAAGACACTGACTGGTGAAGTTTCAATGCAGTCTGCAAAAGTTATGTGTCACAAAAACAAGACAACCAGTTGTCTGGCAGGACATTTAACAAAGTTAAAAAGACTCATGCAGAATAGTTTATCAGACAGTGTTTTGTGTGTTACGGTAAGCTTTTCAAAATCTTACACACCATCAAAATAAAACTGGATCCAAACTAAACAATTACTGACATTTGCATGGAGTACAAATCTCTCCAGCACATATAAAACCAAGCCGTTTGGTGTAACAAATACTGTCAGGTGTCTCTTGTCCTAATAATATAATGGTTCACACATGTCCTGGTTTCAGCTGGGATAGAGTTAAACCAGGACAACATGTTATAACTTAGAAGTGAAATGAACAAACAAATTTGTTCCACAATGCCCTAGAAAGATTTATTTCATATGTGTAAGTGATTCTCAGTCACCCTAGGTCTATATCCACAAAACTAGACAAATACTCTTAGTCTTTTTTTTCATCTGCTTTGGGGGAGAGTTGTCATCGAGCACTAAGAGATCTCATCAGAAGATATTTCTTCACAGGTGCTTTACTGGGCTGCTTTAACCTCTTACAGTAAAAACTGTCCATTTCTAATGGAGAACAGTAAGTGGTGGCATTTGTCATCCAAATGTCATGTTTGATTGGCTTCCATTTTAGCAGACAAACCCTTTTGCAAAGCAAAGTGGAGGTTTTTTTGTACTGCCTTTACAACAGCAGATGCGGGGAAACCTCACTCAGGAAGCTGAAGACATTGAGTGGCCATTAACTCCTGAACTAGCTGGTGCAATGTGGAAGCCTCTGCCCAGGATGGAAATATGGCTATGTACAATTCTGAATGTAGTAGGCAATAGTATGCACCAACCTAAGATTCACCTGAAGAAAGTCTAACAAGGGTATTCAATTCTTCACATAGATGTATCCTAGGCTCAGAAAGCAGCAAGCTTCTAAAACATTGTAAGTAAATTGGAGTAGTACAGAAAATGCTGATCCAGTATCTAGCATTAATTCAATAGCCTGAGGCTGGTTTCCTGATGTGGAAGAAACATTAACAATACACAGTATTGCACCTGCAAGGTATTTCAGACAGCTTCTGTCCACATTCAGAACATTGGCATCTGGCAGAGCAATTTCATTTGTTTGTCACTTAGACTGAGAACTACGATACACCTTCACGAAATGTCCAGCATTTCCACATGCTTGCATGCACGTTTTCTACAGAATTTATAGTGAAATGTGTGGTTTACTGGGTAGGTTCACAGCAGCGAGATGAGTTTGCTTTGTGTATTTTGAAACTTCGTAATTTTTCTTAGGCTTTGCTTGCAGCCACATTTGTTGTTTATGTGATGTGAACTGTGTTTGAAATCCCTTGACTTAATGCTTTTATGTCTGCCATCACCAACTCCACCTGGCTAGTAAAGGATTTAGCTTCCTGAGGTGTCAGGTCTGATGCAAGTAGTAACTGTTCTCTGGTAAGACATGCAATTATCTCCAATAACAGAAATTCCAATAACAGAAATTTCCAATTTCCAATTCCAGGTGCCTTAAAGAAAGTTCTGTAGTTTTCCTTTTCTTTTCTCCCTTGAATTAAATTAATAGTGTTTAGTTACAATACTCAGTTTAAGAATGAAAAAAATTCTTCAGTGATGTGAGGCCTGTAACATATTCATCTTTGAAAAGGAGTGTAAAATATATGCTGATCTCTTCTACCAAAATGGTGCATAAACAACACACCTCACACGCTGCAGAGCTTTTTGACATTCATATTGAATTTTTGTTTTCAAAGACTTTCATCCCGAGATGAAAAATAATTGAAGGCTTACCCAGGCTTTGCAGAGGAAGCATAGGCAAATTCAGGGATGAGTGAGCTATCCTTGTTGGTAATTCACTGTACAAGAACAAAAAAGCAAACCAAGTTTATTAGTCAGATTATTAAACAAAGTAAAGGACCAAAGGCAGGGCAGCCCCTGCATCTCCATGGTGGCCCTGGCTCCTTCCTCCCTCCCTCAGCATGGCCAGTTCCTTTTCCATCAACTGAGACATGGACATTTTCACCATGTGCAGCAATGCTTGCTCTCCTTTCTTCAGTGTAATCTGTCTCATCTCTTAAATCCACAGAGGTCATCACATCTTCTTTCTTTACATGTGGGATGTGCAAAGCACCTTGTGCAGCCAGTGCTATACAACAAGCAGGATATGCCCCAGATCTTGTTTTCCTTTAAGACTTAAACACCACTTAAACACCACTGTGGCATCAAGATTCAAACACTTTAAAACTTTCTTTGTCAGACTGTTTTCTAATTCACAATGCACATGAAGCACCCACAGCAGCAGGTTGACTGCAGAGTTAGGTAGTCACCTTTTCCTTGCATCAGATGCCCTAGGCCAGATTCAGTTCCCTGAATGTAGGACCTGACCACCATTAGAGATGCGCTTTGGTGTTGCACCTCACTTCCCATTGCCATTCCAGGAGGGCATGAGGGCTGTCTGAGGTAAAAGCCCTCTGCAGATGTATCGAAAATGAAAGGTATCTTAAATGGCCATAAATCATAGAATCATGGAATCATAGAATCATAGAATCATTAAGGTTGGAAAAGACCTCTAAGATCATCGTGTCCAACCGTCAACCCAACACCACCATGCCCACTACACCATGTCCCTAAGCGCCTCATCTACACGACTTTTAAATACTTCCAGGGATGGTGACTCAACCACTTCCCTGGGCAGCCTGTTCCAAGGCCTGACCACTCTTTCAGTAAGGAAATTTCTCCTAATGTCCAGCCTAAACCTCCTTTGGCGCAACTTGAGGCCATTTCTTCTCATCCTATTGCTAGTTACTTGGCAGAAGAGACCAACACCCACCTCGCTACAACCTCCCTTCAGGTAGTTGTAAAGCGCCATGAGGTCTCCCCTCAGCCTCCTCTTCTCCAGACTAAACAGTCCCAGTTCCCTCAGCCGCTCCTCATAAGACTTGTGCTCTTATGAGGCAGCTCTTGTGCTCTTAAGTTTAAGCAGCTGAATGCAGCCTTTCACTTAGGAGTCAATTTGAGACTGACATCTAAATCACAGTTTGGAAGGCAAGTGTAGGTAAGACACCCACTGAAAGTAATACCATACCTATTATACTGGCAAACTCTTCCCCTCTCCCATTTAAGGACTGGAACCTTACAACATTAAGGAAATAAGGAGGTATCACCACCTCCCTTTTGTAAAGAGTGAGGCTGAAGCAAACAGGATTAAGAGCTGGCCTTTGATTTCGTGATGGAGCAGTATGCACTTAGCATTTCTGCCAATGACAAGGTCCACATGAGGCACTCTGGTCTCTAGTCTCACATAATTGTCCAAAATTTTAGGACTCTAAACGTAACCCACAAAGTCCGTGCCCAACCACTTGGTGGTCTAGCAGCTGTGGATATCCTGAATTCTTGCCTGACAGTAACCACTAACAGTGTTTACTTCATTTCTATGCAGTATTGCTGCTCTTTGGACTGGTTAAGAATCCATGGTTTTTTGAAGCTTGCTGTAAACCCCTAACTTTTAAGTGTATTTAAGTACTCAAACCCTTATTGCCCTGGATGTCCATGGCGAGGCGCTGGCAGCGGGGCTGCGGGGCGGCCTCTGTGAGGAGAGGCCGGGGCTGCCCCGTGCCGGACACAGCCGGTTCCAGCCGGCTCCAACCGAGCCACCGCAGGGCACAGCTCGGCCAAGACAGTGGTGGTGCCTCAGGGAAACAGATTTAAGAAAGAGCAAAAATGCCTGACAGAGAAGAAGGAACAAAAAGGAGTGAGAAACAGCCCTGCAGACAGCCAGGTCAGAGAGACCCATGTTGGAGAAGTCCGTGAAGGACTGCGTCCCATGGGAGGAACCCACGCTGGAGCAGGGGAACAGCGTGAGGAGGAAGGAGCAGCAGAGACAAAGGGTTATGGACTGACCGCAACCCCCATTCCCCATCCCCCTGCGCTGCTCGGGGAAGGAGAAGGTGGAGGAGTTGGGAACAAAGGAGTGAACCTGAGCCTGGGAAGAAGGGGGGAGGGGGAGAATGTGTTTCAGTTTTTGTCTTTTTCTCACCATCCTACTCTGTTATTAATTTGCAATAAATTAAATTAATCTTCCCCAAGTAGAGTCTGTTTTGTTCTGTGACAGTAACTAGAGGGATCTCCCTGTGCTTACCTCAACCCATGGGCTTTTCATCTTATTTTCTGCCCCTGTCCTGTTGAGTAGGGGGAGTGAGAGAGCGGCTGGGTGGGCATCTGGCAGTCAGGTCAACCTGACACACATGTTTATAATGAATGGAAGTTACACTGACTTCATTTAGGAATTTGATCTCAGCATAGATTTGGTCAAAGCATGCTCAACAGGGCAGCTGCAAGTCCCCAAATTATAGTGCCTATTCGTAGTTGTTAAAAATGCTTCTGTATGTAGTAGAACTAGTTTCATGCACATTCCATAGGCTCCCCTGCTATAATCACAGTTTGATGTACGTTCATGGTCCCACCTTCCACAAAACTGTTTTACCCACACCATGCAGGCTGCTGGCCTTGTAGTGCCCTTGAGTTGTCTCTGGTCCCCTGTACTCACAGCCCCTTTGGTTCCTTTGCCCCACTTCTGCTCGTGTCCGCCAGCCCCCAGCTCCCTTTTCTATCCTAGATGAGCGCTTCTTCCCCAGCTGTTCTGCACTGCAGCCAGGCAGACCTGTGCACAGGCTCCTTGGCCAGCCAGAGCCCAAACCAAACAAATAACTGTTCAGATCATGTACCAGCCAATGCAGGCATTTAAATGGGTGTTTGCCAGTGTGGGCTGTTATTCTGATGTCTTTCCTCTGCTCAACCACTGCTTTTTATGACATTTTTAAGAGCTTAAGACTTCACTTCAGTAAAATTTTGGGGAAATTCGCCAGTGACTTCAAAATGTATTTGTGGTGGGGGAAATGACTGACAGAGGGAGATAGAACGATCACAAAAAAAAATGAAAGCAGGCTAACAGTCTATTGAGCTACGAGTCTTTTCATCTTCAATGCAGAGGAAAAATCTGCAAAGACTTCAGAGACTACAGGTGCCATCACATAGCATTTTGTCTTGATCTAAACAGCATGAAATTGTAAGTTTGTATATTTGTACCTGTGACTCCTGCCATCTGCCCCTGAGATCAGGCTGGAGCATTATAGGCTACATATCACATTATGAAACATTACATGCAGTGACCTTCAGTCTCCAGGGGCCACACTTCAGTTATTAAAGATGAAAGAGGCAGCAGTCTTCTCCATTTGATTCCTGGCATAAGATCTTCTCTCTATGCAAGGGATTAATATCTTTTTAAAAATTATTTTCTATAACTGTTATTGTATGTATTATGTCAGCTTAGTGGAATCATTTTCTTAAAAAAAGAACTGAAACATGCATCCAAACCATGTTGAAAGAACAAATCTGAAAGTTACTTTAAAATGAATGCAACAGTCATTTATGCTAGGGTGAGTAAATAATAACCTTACTACTAAGGCTTCCTTGGGAATCTATTAAAATATCTGTCATCATAGTGCTTCCTCCTCCACATTTGAGCCAAGAAGCTATCTGTGCCCTTTAGCCAACTCATCATGCCTTCTCTAAGAAAGTATCTTTCTTCCTTCTGAAATGGGAAAGCAAGATTACAAATAAGAACACACTGCATTTTTATCGACACTCCATTTCTATTCAATGCTGTCTGCAAATATTAGTGGAAGAAAAGTTCTGCCACCGGTAAGGCCAGTAGGGAATTGGACATCTGAGATCCTCACTCTGCCCAGGCTCCCTCAGGCCAGTCCTTAAATTCCTTTGGACATATCTATATGGCAGAACTCAACACTGTGAAAAGACAGCCAACTTAGCTAACATACAGGAGATATGATTAAACATTAATTTTTACAGTATTGTACATGGGCTCAATACTGTATACTTAATGCTCATTAACAACAGGATATAACTGCTCTGGAGGAGAACCAGGGTAGCACAGCTACATACTTCTGCTCTCCAGGCTAGCGCAGATGGCTCCATGAAGCATGCTTTCATAGAATCATAGAATCATAGAATCATACAGGTTGGAAAAGACCTCTAAGATCATCGAGTCCAACCGTCAACCCAACACACCATGCCCACTACACCATGTCCCTAAGGGCCTCATCTACACGTCTTATTAAATACTTCCAAGGATGGTGACTCCACCACTTCCCTGGACAGCCTGTTCCAAGGCCTGACCACTCTTTCAGTAAAGGAATTTCTCCTAAATTCCAGTCTAAACCTCCCTTGGTGCAACTTGAGGCCATTTCCTCTCGTCCTGTCCCTAGTTACTTGGGAGAAGAGACCAACACCCACCTCGCTACAACCTCCTTTCAGGTAGTTGTAAAGCGCCATGAGGTCTCCCCTCAGCCTCCTCTTCTCCAGACTAAACAGTCCCACTTCCCTCAGCCACTCCTCATAAGACTTGTGCTCCAGGCCCTTCACCACCTTCGTTGCCCTTCTCTGGACATGCTCCAGCACCTCCATGTCCTTCTTGTAGTGAGGGGCCCAAAACTGAACACAGGATTCGAGGTGCGGTCTCACCAGTGCCGAGTACAGGGGCACGATCACCTCCCTGCTCCTGCTGGCCACACTATTTCTGATACAGGCCAGGATGCCGTTGGCCTTCTTGGCCACCTGGGCACACTGCCGGCTCATGTTCAGCCGGCTGTCAATCAGCACCCCCAGGTCCTTTTCCTCTGGGCAGCTTTCCAGCCACTCTTCCCCAAGCCTGTAGCGTTGCCTGGGGTTGTTGTGGTCGAAGTACAGGACCCGGCATTTGGCCTTGTTGAACCTCATACAGTTGGCCTCAGCCCATCGATCCAGCCTGTTCAGGTCCCTCTGCAGAGCCTTCCTACCCTCCAGCAGATCAACACTCCCGCCCAGCTTGGTCTTGTCTGCAAACTTACTGAGGGAGCACTCGATCCCCTCATCCAGATCGTTGATAAAGATATTGAACAGGACCGGCCCCAGTACTGAGCCCTGGGGAACACCGCTCGTGACCGGCCACCAACTGGATTTAACTCCATTCACCACAACTCTCTGGGCTCGGCCGTCCAGCCAGTTTTTTACCCAGCGAAGAGTGTACCTGTCTAGGCCGTGGCCCGCCATCTTCTCTAGGAGAATGCCGTGTCCTTTGTGCTTCATAGCTGTATCCTGAGAATCCCAGTCAACAGAAGGGGGAAAAATAACCCTCTTTGGAAGCTAGTTAGAAGTTAGAAATCCAACCTTTCTTACTGCAGAAATGTGTACCATTCATACCACAGTGTGAGAGCCCTTCCACAATTCTTGTCAAAATGCAGGACAGTCTTTTCTATGGTGACTTGACAGATGTCACAAAAGTGCAAAATAGGGACTGGCCCTAATGGTCCCACGAACTGCCACAGAATTCATAAAGCGGGGTCTAGACCCAAAGGGACCCAATCTGCCAATCCCGTGGGATTTTAATGTCTCAAAGACATGTATACTCTAGTTTGCACTTTTTCTAATTGTTCCAACTTTCTCCTCCCATCAGAATCAAAGACTTCCACTTCTTTGGGGGCTAGTAGGACCTTAAAGAAATTAGAAGAGATCACAGAGAAAGTTTCAGATTTTACTTAATGCCCATTAAGTCATTCATATGGTTCCTACATCAGGTTTAGAAATGGGAGTTGAGGCTGAAAGGTCAATTTTATCACACATGAAACACTCACTGTGTTGTGAGGTAGCCTGTTCCTTTCATTTCATTGGCAAAAAGGAGAGCAAGTCCCCTGGGATCCCAAAAGCAGGTCTGGGCTAGTAAACAACCTTGGAGAGGTGAATGAAATGCATGTAAAAGTTAGTTCCATCCAAAAGTGCTCCATCTTCATCCACTTACTTTGCAGTCAGAATACCTGGCCACTGTGAGCAAGGCAGCGAGCTATTATTTTTTAAGACATGCTGGAAATTTTCTTCCTGCCTCCTGTTTTCTTCTCCCCCCAACATATGAGCAGAGGATGAGTGTCCTTGATGCATAATGCCTCCAAGGGCTGCTTTTGTGGTGCTTCAGCCTGTGCCACTCGACTTGCTCAGGGCTGTGCCTAAAGACATAGATTAGCTCCGAGGGCTAGCAACAAACATGTCAGCATTGTAATCAGGCATAAGAACATTAAACTAACTGAAAGAACCATGCTGGCTTCACTGTCTGAGCTGAAGGAAATATGAAGTATGCATACAAGTTAATTTAGTTTGCAAAAATTGTTTTAATGTCACAAGATATTGTTAGGCATCACATGGCTTTGGTCGCCACACAGGGAAAGTATTTTAAATATGATTTTCATTTTTATGATGTCCTTTTAAACCCTCATATATGGACTCCGCTTGCATTGTTTCCAATCATTTTGGTTCCCAGGAAAAGCTCTTCAAAGAAAGGTATGACTATAAATAAGGTGTGGGAACAAGCAATTCCCAACAGGCTTAAAACTATTTTTCTCTGTGTCCCCCACCCCAAAACTCTTCAGATTATGTGTAGCACAAATGGAATGCATAGTGTCTTGTGGCATGAATTCTCATTTGATATAAAAAGCTAACACCTGCATATTTTGGCCAATAAAATAAAAAGAATGCAAAAAGCTGTAAGTTTTTTTGTGGCACTAGTGTTTTCTAAGATATGTATAAGCTTGTCTTATCCTGAAACCATATATGCGTGTGCTTACAGATGTTGTCACCATAGACTACATCTACATGAGGATCAGCTACCTGAGTTGTTACCTGAACGTGTCCTTGCAGGACTGTATCCAACAAATCTTGAAGAGAGGAAAACTGTGGAAAAAAGCTCAGTGTAATGTTGGAGCATTAAAACACTGCACTGAATAGCAACTGATCATAATTTTCTTGGTACGGTTCAATCTGCCCACTTTGTACATTTTAAACAATTTACCTCATCTCTTGTGTTTTTTAAGAAGAAAAGGAAAAGAGAGGCTTATCAAGGGCACTTTGTATTTCCCATCACTGCTACAGGCTCTAACATAACTGGCATCACACTGAAACATTGATAGAGGGTGCAACATGCCACATAGTAAGGATCTTTTGTTTCCAATCCTTTTCAGAATGCCACGAGACAGAGGCACTTCCAACACATGTGCAGGCTGTGGGGCACACCAACAAACAAACAACTTCTGCACAGTTTGGATTTTCATCATTGAAGCATTTATTTTGGTTTCCATTTTGAAACGTATTTCTTTCTCAGTCTATGTCAGTCACCATCACAACTGACAGGTGCATGTGTCATATGCCAACTTTGTGCTTTGCCTAAGGTCAGTCTTTGTAAGCGCTCTACTTTTGCCAAACTATCTTATCTTTAGCATCCTTCCTGGGACAGGTGTACAGCCTCTAGTAGCATTGGAGTGTTTTGGATATGTGTGGGCATGAATAGTTTAAAGTCTATAGATTCCTCCTTTAATTAGAATTAGATAATTAGATATACCAAAGAAACTGAAGTACAACAGGACTACAGGTGAAATAAAGAGGTAAAGAGACTACAATAGGCGTGAATGGTGTGTGACAGGCGGAGTCCTCTAAAGGTTCAAATGGGAGAATGGGGAATGTGCTCTCTATAAATTTGAGATAACTAATTCAAAATTTGCCTACCTATTTTAGCTTCTGCTGCATATAAATGACTATATATTATTCATAATATTTCCTTCATTATGATTTGATCTTCCCACTCGACTCTTAATAAGTCTTGGTTTTAATTAGGCCACCTGCAACTTGTAATGTAATAGAGGCACAACTTTAATACTATGAATTCAAAACAGTAAGTGCAGCCTCACATGAAGAAACTTATAATGAAAAATAATTTGACATTATTGTTTGAAGCTTTGCATTTCTGTAATGTGATAAGTAAGAATAATTTCCTCTTGCTGTAATTCTTATAGGACACAATGTTCATTTAATACAGAATTTAATAGAACAGAAAGTGCTCATGCAATGGGAAAAGATTAGAAAAAGAGGTATGCAGCATGCATTTCAATGCAACCTTTCCCACACATCTATTTTAGTTATTGCAGACCACCTGTTAACTAAATGCCTCATGTGACTAGACACGAGTATCATGTACCAGTTGTGGCTGTGCCACTTTGGATACTAAGAAAGAGTGACACTTGTGATTCACATAATTGGCTTGACAGAAGTTAGCAATCCATTTTCTGATAGTTGGTATGTATCACTATGAAAGGGTGTGCTGCTGAATTGTCATTTGTTATTTAAAGGCACAATAGTTATTACATTTCTTGTTAAAACATGCAAGGGGTACCCTAATGATGTGTAAGTATAGCCTAAGCAGCACATTGGGATTCATAATGATTCACCACAAACAAGCGTGCTTCAAAAATAAGGAATTTGTTCACAAGACGCTTCATACAAACTAAGGCTAGTGAGCTCAGTCCACATTCTGAAGTAATCTTGTTTCAGCTGAATAAACAAGGATCCAGACATGAATAACAAGAATTCATGAGTAATAACAATTCATGAACCTTTCATCCACAAGTTGATAAAATGTAGCTAGATCTCTAAATTGCCATTTATGTTTCTGAAAATACAGAATTTGGCAAAAACATTTAATGATCCACTGGAGTTTACATTTTGAATTGACTTTTTCTAAAGGACAAAGTCTTTGTAATTCCATGCTTTACTCATAAAAGAGTTACATTTAAAAAGTAATGAGAACATGCTATGTAATAAATGCATTTGTTATACTTCATTTAATAACAATTTTTTAATGTAAGAATTAAATTTGGGAGCATGCAAACATGAAACAAGACATGACTATGTGATAATACCAATTTTTGTGCGGTCATGCTAACTGGATTGAATAAGCAGAAATATTTTATTTGAGATAAGCCTTTTTCAGTAGTAAGTTCCATTGCTGACAGATTTTGTTTAGTTTCCAAAGCTAAGTTTCCTACTTCCACATCACATCATTGCATGAAACTGTGGCAATTAATTTTGAAATATTCCTTCTGCCATTTAATTACATGAAACAGAACTATCAATATGCTACCTATCACTCAATAATTAGAACTGTTAATGTTTTTAAGTTTGCTTGTGAAATTACTGTGTGATTACTTCTCACTCTAGCAGAAGAATGCAAATACATTCCACTGTGAGTCTGCAGCAAGTCAGAAACTTTGACACAACATTGTGCAGCTATGGCAAGGCTTGAAAACATATGAAATCTTTTTCATTACCTCTGTGCCTGAAAATTGTTTCTACAGTTAAGATTTTGGCTGAGCATTGCATGATTTCCCTCCCACTCATGCCTTTCCCAGTCCAGAATCACTGCATTTCCTGACTGTTCCTCCTTTAAATCTGTTACAAGTTCAATAAAAGTCTGTGAGACATTGCTTCAAGCCCTTCAAATATGCTTCAAGATGTGCCAAAGTTTGCCTAGACCTGGCACGTCAGAGCATCCTTACTGCCTCATGAATTGAAAAACCCGGTTCAAAAGTCCCCCAGAGACCTATTATCTGTGGATCACTGACACAATAAACCAGAATAGCTTTCAAGGAGCCATTCGGGTCAGCGGTGTCGCTTTGTACACAGTACCTGGGGAATCTTTAATCCATCACTCATTGACACAATTCAGAACTATTCCAGACTACTCAGGCTTTGCTTAGGGAGCATTAAGGCAATAAATCTGTACAACTTCCTAAGCTTAGCCTCCCAAAAATCCTTATTGAAGTTTCCGGCTAAAATTATTGATGAGTCTGTGGATGACCGGTTTTCTGTGTGAAGTAACTTGTTGTTTTAAAGCATGTGCCTGCCACAACATCACCCTGTACACCACTCTGGCACCACCTGGAGACCAAGAACTGTGTCACCTTCCAGGAGTAACTAAAAGATGTCCAAGGATTTTGTGTCCCTTATTTGCTCCCACAAGAGCACTAAGGATACTACCATAAATCACCTGCCAGGGCTCAGGAGCACCAACAGGCTACCTGACCAGCCTTTAACCATCTTTCTCCATAGTTGCGACTTTCATTCAACTCCTGCTCAGATTTTGGCTAACACACAGCTCATGCTAAGGCCTCATGTATGCTGTGAGCAGTGCCATTAGGTCAAAGCAAGGGCAACACATAGGCAGGACCTGGTGGCTAAAGGTCATTATGCAGCCACTGCCACCTGCGGCTTGCTGTCTCCTGCAGCCACAATCCTTGCATATTGATTGACTGGCAGTTTTCTTCAGAATCTAACTCACAGAAATGGGATAGACCAAACTTCCAAGCTGGAAGGTATAAATACGTCAGCTTGCCCAAAAAGTTTTCGAAGCTGATCCAACAGCAGCTGGACTGCTGAGGCTTTTGTGCTTCCCGGTGTGATACAGCGGACACCCACACCATGATGGAGGAGGAAGGATAAGCACTCTCACCATTGGTTAGGTAACTATTTTGCTCATAGGTGCACAAGTTTGGGCCTTTGGGCCTTTCCACCTTTGGGCCCAACGCTGCTTTATATCTTCATAAGTGATCTGGATGATGGGATCAGTTGTAACCCTGATGAAGTTTGCTGATGATACCAAACTGAGTGGGGAAGTGGAGACTTCGGAAGGGAAGCCACCCTGCAGGAAGACCTGGATACGCTGGAAGAGTGGGCTAACAAGAACCTTATGAAGTTCAACAAAGACAAGTGTAAGGTCTTGTATCTGGAAAAACATAATCCCAGAGTGCAGCGCAGGGGATCTACGCGGCTGGGGAGCAGCTCTGTGGAAAGGGACCTGCGGGTCCTGATGAACAAGCAGCTCAATATGAGTGAACAGCGCGCTGCTGCGGCAAAGAAAGCCAATAGGATGTTGGGTTGCATCAACAAGGGCATCACCAACAGACACAAAGAAGTCATTATCCCACTCTACTCAGTGCTTGTCAGGCCACACCTGGAATACTGTGTTCAGTTTTGGTCCCTGCTATACAAAAAAGATGTGGACAGGCTGGAGAGGGTCTAGAGAAGGGCCACAAAGATGATCAAAGGACTGGGAAGCCTTCCATATGAGGAAAGGCTGAGAGAACTGGGTTTGTTCAGCCTTGAGAAAACAAGGCTGAGGGGAGACTTTACCACCATGTTCCAGTATTTAAAGGGTTAGATGGCTACAAAGAGACTCCCTTTTTAAAAGGAGTCACATGGAAAAGATGAGGGGTAATGGGAACAAGTTACTCCTGGGGAGATTCTGATTGGACACAAGAGGAAAATTTTTCACAATTAGAACAATCAGCCATTGGAATAATCTTCCCAGAGAAGTGGTGGATTCCCCAACATCGGACACTTTTAAGATTCAGCTGGACAGGGTGCTGGGCCATCTTGTCTAGACCGTGCTTTTGCCAAGAAAGGTTGGACCAGATGATCCTTGAGGTCCCTTCCAATCTGGTATTCTATGATTCTATGATTCTACGATTGAAGTTACAAGTTAGGAGTTATGAGTTGCAGGTTAGGAATTAGAGAACTTGTGAGTTAGAAACTTCATGAATTAAGTGATGAATTAGTGAATTCACGTTAGGCTAGTCTGTACAAAAGGGATTGAGCTCTTGTTTGTTGTGTTTGTGTGTTTTCTCTCCTAATGAGCTCATAAAATAAAGTTTAACTTACAGAGTATGTTGTCCTGTAAATTTGAGAGATCCAAACAGACCGTGACAGTAGTCCTCCTCCAGGGTTTAACTGCCCGTGCTCAATGTCTGCCCTGATCTGGTGCTGCCACATAACCTGGGATCTGACTTCACGGACAACAGCCAAGTTGTGAAAAAGGGCCATGAGAAACCTCCTCTGGGGCCTCCCCCAAAGTGGGACCTGCACTGAACCCAGGCCTGCTCCTTTGGTGCTTGCTGGAGGCACCTTGCAGCTCTGCCTGTGTCCAGCCTTGTGCCCTGATGGTCTTGATCCTGACCGTGACTTGTCTCCTGGGCTTCCCGGCGGGGCCTCAGACCTGCCTTGTGCCTAGGGGCACTGGGCTGCCCCAATCACATCCCCAGCTCAGCCTCACTCACCCACCAGCCCCCTTCTGCCCAGCCCTGGCATAACCCAGATTGGGAATATTTTGCAAGGTCCTGGGGAAAGGCTGAAGGGTTGGGGTTAGGCAGGAGCATTGTCAGGAGGGACGTGACTCCTTCCACAGTCATTTTCCCTGTGATGCTGGGCAAAGGCAGCGTCTTCCTCATGTCACATGCTAATCTGTTGTGAAGGGGTTGTGACAACATACAAGACCCTTGGGAAAGGTCTTAACACAGATGAAAAAGCTAATCCTATCCATAATAGGGTATAGCAGAGACAGAGAGGATGGTGAGTCGATTTGCTAAATACCCTAAATGTCTGCATATCTTTGCCAGAATTGTGAAGCTAAATAAGAAGAGCTGGAAATCTAACTATATGATTAAGGACGTGACTGAACAGTCATAGCATATATTTTGTGGAAAATCTCATATGACTCACTTGTCAATATTAAAGGATATAGCTTTTTCACTAAGAGCAGGCAAATAAAAAGGTGTTATCCTGTATACTCAGCACCAAGTTAGCAGCTTGGAGACCCAGAATATGGAGGAAGTTCAGCCAATTGAAGGAAGGTTTATTCAAGGTTAAGAAAATAAAAGGGCGTAGGTACAGTCATGGGGAGCAGTTGATTACACACAAGGAAGATTATGCTAAGGGAGTTTTTTATCTGCAGGAGGTAGAAGTAAGTATGGGACCTTTAGGTAATGGGAAATCTCGGCCTGCTGAATGTCTAGGGAAAGCAATCTAGCAGGACAGACTTGTCATAGGCAAGTTAGGGAAATATGGTGTTGCTCGATCTCCTACTGCATGATGCAAAACTGGTTGGACAACTGGAGGCTAGATAGCAGCTGACAGTAGATAGCTGTCAAAAATAGATGGATGTATTGAAGTTCCACTGTAGTCTGTCCTGGCCTTAGTACTAACCAACATTTTCATTAAGAGACTGAAGATTAAATAGAAAGGCTTTTTACGCTCTTTTTGTTGCATTATTACGATCATTATATTTGTGACAGACAAAACTAAAAGGGGCTGCAAATATCTTGGTTAGCATCATTAGAGTTCAAATATTCTTAACAAGAAATGATCTACTGAAGAACAGGAAACAATTCACCATGAATAAATGCAGGTTTCTATTCTTAGCAATAATTGATTGCACAAATGCAGATGTACAACATCTGATTTAGGTAGCAGTTCTTCAAAAATTGATCTTAGGGATTACACTGGATCAGAAATTGAACATGACTGAACAATGTCCTACTCCCAAGAAAAAGACAACGAGCCATGGTAGGATTTATAATGAGGAATACGTGAAGACAAGTGAAGTAATCCCTTTGCTCTGTCTAGCATGGATTAGGTTTCAGCTGGAATATGGGATCCATTTCTGGGCACAGAATTTCAAGAAAGTTGTAGCAATCTAAGCATAAAACATAAGGTATCAGGAAAAATGGAAAACTGTGGTTATTTAATCAAATAAAATATGACTAATTTGGAAGCATGACAACAGTCTTCATGTACATTGAGAGATGCTGCAGAAAGGAATGAAATAGTCTTTTCTCTGTTCATGATGCACAGGACAAGAATTAAATGGCTTAAGCTGCAGCAATAAATATTCATGGTAGACACTGGGAAAATCTTACTAACAGTGGAGGAGCAAAGCCCTTGAACAGGTTGCATAGGGATGTTCTGAAATCTTCCATACTGGAAGTATATCAAAAAGGGTTATATACATGTTTCTGTCAGAAAAGATACGATGTATGTTACAGAACCCATCTTGAAAGTGGCAGGTCATTCTAGTCTTTTCCTACGATTAGATATAAAGTACCACAATGCTGCAGGGAAAAATTATATTTTTAATTATTCTTTTTCTCATTGTTGGAGCTCTTTACTTGGATTAGAAAAGCAGCATTTGTCATTATGATAGTTGTTCACTTTTCATCCATTTATGATCTTTTTCCAAAGTCTATTTCTTCCTTTAATGAAGTAGGATTTTTTTTTTAAATTCTTACATAGTCTAAACATTATCATACAGATAATATATCTGATAGTTAAGTAAACTATATCTTTACATGCAACAGGAAGATTTTTAAAAAGAAATTAGTAAGTATGTATCAGATTCAATATTTAATCTCCCAACAAGACCACAAGTATATTTTATATCCTCATAGTCTTAAAGCTGTATATCAACATTATTAGGTTATATATTGTGTATATTCTCAGTATGGTTTCCTCAGCAACTGTATTTTGGGTAGCTTTGCTATGGCAACTAAAGATGATTGCTTATTTTACTGTTTCAATTAATAATCCATGGCCTGAACCATAAAAGCAATAGTTAGATGGTACATCTACGAAAGGCTAAATAAACATATGTTACACAAGTGCAAGCCTTCTGTAAGAGATATTTCTCTGGTGTAGGAATAATACATAAGTACATCGCTAATTAGATTCTGTATTTCAGTGCTTAAAATAGAAACACTGGGCTCAATTCTAGCCTTATATAGAGGAGGGCACAATAGTGGGTTTTGCAACATATGTGACAATCATCTATTATGTGAGAATCAAATTATGTCAGAACCAACTCCTTATTTATGAAGGCAGGAGAATGAATTTCCCAGTATGCCCTTCTGCTCCAGTCCTGCCCTCAATTACATGGGAACAAATCTATTAAGTCAAAGGAGTCTCTCTGTAAAGCTGAAAGAGAATTGGGCCTTTGTCAGTTTTGCTTGCAGAATTTCTAACCACACTTAGCTGATCCACTGCTTTTGTTATATAATGGGCAATGTATGTTTCTGTAAGACTTCATAAAACTGGTGACAAAATATTCTCAATCAAAAGCCTTTCAGCTTTCAGGACGGTAAGCGCAAAATCTGAACACATCTTTCTAAGTGAACATGATATTCTGTCTCTCGTTTGGACATATATAAAGAGCATCCAGATGATCTTAACCCTTTTGCAATTTCTACTTACATAAGAATTTTTTTTTTTTTTGCAGCCCTCCACATTTCAGCACTTTGTCATCTGACTATGATGTGGCTCCCAGATTTAATTATAAATACAAGTCTAGAAGCCTGGTTTATGTTACTAGTCTAGATTTGAACATTGCTTTCATAAGCCATGTCTACACAATTTTTTTCTCATATCAGCAATGCTCTTACATTGCATGCAGGTCAAATCACCCACTTTTTAGAAGTACACGGTCAACCTATGGAAATTAACTTATGCAAGGTCTGAAAATTAAAACATGATAAATTTTGAGACTTGTGCAAGTCTTAATATATGGTCTTACTATAATAATTCTATCATCCTTTAGTATAGATTATGTTATGTCATAACTGTGTACTTGGTGAACAGGTAGCAAATGCATGCAATGCATAATGTCATTGCATGTAGAGAACTAGGTTCTGAACGCAGTACCCCATGGTAGACCACGGAAATCCAATGGAAAAACACAAGAATCTATGCAACTATATATACTTTTTTTTACATCTTGGCCCCATTGTCTTGTGCCTCAATCTATCCACATGAGCATCTTTCCTACCGCAAAACATTCAAGATTTTGAGCTATACGTGTGCTACAGTAGTTTCTGAAGGTGTGATGTGACTACATAAATCGCTATATTATTCTCCACATCAATTTGACTGTTCAACTCTCCCAACTGAGTTAGATGGGAATCCATGACCAAGAAAATCACTCCTCTCCACATAAACCAGGGTTCCATAGTTTTAATGATCTTTTATCCTCAGATATTAATAGAAATACTTCCGTTATTCCATTTATTTGGAAAACTGAATAATCCTAAAACAGCCACTCCCACCTAATCTTTTCTTTTTTTATAGCAACTTTGCTAGCTGATGCACTTTTCTACAATTACTCCGTCTCTTTTTAAAGAAGGTCAAACCAGAGCCATCATTTTCTGAAGAGAACACAGGGATTTCTGAAGAGAACATTACCTCCCGAGTAATCTAAGCGAAGGTGGAAATACAAATCAAAATCCTCATGTGAAGGTGCAGAAGTACCCATTGAATTTTCAAAATGCAACATCTATCTATACATTCCATGAATTAATACAGAAGCTTTCACTGGTTCATAGCATCATCACATTCAATGTCAAGATGACCTTATTGTTTATTTTCCAAGTGCTCTAAAATCCATATGCTGACCTAGTTGCCTTGAAAATCTCCAGACCTTAAGACATTCAGACAAGAATGTCTGCGCAAGGCACAATGCAGACAAATACCACACTAAAAAAAAAAAAAAACCAAAACAATCCACATTCATCATTTTTTCCTCCATACCCCAAGAAACTATGGCTCTAATATGTCTCAAATTAGTATGTTGAGGTTTTTGGGGAAAACAGTCCTTACAATTTTTTTCATGGTGAAAGTCTGAATATCTGCAAACTCCAGGTAAAGCTGATAAATAAGAGTTTTCCATGAGCAAAGGGTTGTTTTAAAGGTAGCCTGGTGATGTTATAGCAGTGTGACTCCCGTTAATGTGCATTATTCACAGAGTACCTGTCATATCCTGCAAGTCTGGATCCCCAAAAGCCTGTTTACTAGGAGCATGTTATTTTCCATCTGTACTCTACAGCAGTAAATTTCTCCCAAGAGTAAAACTTCTGATTTAAGTGATGATGGGTAAGATCCATTTGCCCTAACTTAAGACATTTAAAAATTTGGACATCAAAGTTTGAGTTACTCACCCAATGACCACTGGAGAGAAAAAAACATCTAAAAAAGGTGTTTTCTAGTATCCCAAGAAAGGTGTCTGAAACAGGTTAAATAACTTCTAGAGATGCTCATTTCCTCACTTGTGAGTAATTGATGACAGAGTCAAGCTGATGCATGATTGTGGCACTGGTGGGAGCTGGAGGAAGAGGAAGACACAGGACAGAGGAAGGCAGAGGAAACCAGAAGTGGGAGCCCTTGTGTAAGAACTTATGCCCAGCTGGACAAAATTGAAGTGTTGTCAAGTGAGATGCAGCTACAATGGATCTGGAGGCCCCTGTCTTGAAGAAACAATATCAATCAGTGAATTTCCTTGTCCAGATCCCATTCTCCATAGAACAACGCTCCAGGGTTAGAACTTCTCCTGGATACCAGTGTTACATCCTGGGTTTTGCAGATACCAGCACAGCAGTAGATACTGTTTTATACTTAAATTGTTTAATTTTATTTTCATGGCATTTTCCTTGGGTTTTTACCAAGAAAATTTTCCTTCTATTTCAAGATAAAATGATTCCACTTTTACGTTGTAAATGCATTTCATCTTTCTTAATAAAAAACCCTTACCAAATTGTAAATGGTTGATTTCACTGAAATTTCTGGACAGAATTACAGTTAAATCACTGAAGACAAAAACAAAAGGAAACTCTTCCAACAAATTTCGTAGTAGAATCGCTGAAGAGAAAGGAAAGGAATAGGAAGCATTTTAGCAACAAATGTAGCTGATTAAAACCTCCTACACATATTGGTTACCTTAATTTGAAATTAATTTTAACAGTTTTAGGTATTTCAGCAGTAAATATTACCAATTCTAATTTTATTTTTCACATTAAATAGCATAACTCTGGCTTCTAGAATCACTTCCAAGAGGAACACGTAACTGTAAATGTGGTTTGAGACTGAGCTCCCTGCATAATGCATGTATTTGTGTTGGTTTTCACACTCTAATAATTATCAAGCAACTTGCCAATGTTAAGCTTAATTCTTGCCAAAAGCCCTGTTCTTGTAGTAATCAATCAACATTTGCTCAGCAGTAGTTTAAGTTCCACAGAAACATTCAAAATATGCCACAAAGTATAGAATTACTTGTGAGGAAAATGGTGCAGACACTGTTTTCATAGCTAACTGCATGATTCTTTTCCTGTTATGACCTTACTAAATATGATAACTGTAAAAATATTGCTTTGAATTCTGCATTTAGCAAAAAAAAAAAAAATTTTAAAGTGTAATAGGTGGTAAGCAGGCAATTAAGCCTTTGAAATCAATTCCCTCACAGGGAGGAGGTAAAAACAAGGGCGAAAATCAGCAAATGCTTTCCAGGCAACAAAAGAAATGTTGCCAGCTGAACAATGACCTCTTTAGGGCTACAGAGATTTGGACTTACCAAAGGTAAAAGATCTGGCTTAGAAAGAAAATGCTGAGGAAGAAGCTAGAAAAAAGGAGGTCACCGACTTCCAAATTAATTATTGGACAAAAGAGCACTGAGCTGAACGTTGAGGGGTGTAGTTTCAAATAGAGATCCTATAGCGAGGAACCTGGACTAAGACATTTATGGCCTTGATACAAAATGCCACTGCATGTTGTTTCTTGAGAATTATGAAGAAGGATAAGAATTTGAGATTGGGTTATGAATAGTGGGAATTTCTTCCTGATGATACATAGATATATAAAACCCACCAATTAAATGTTAGTATATCAACAATTATGATCCTGGGGAAAAAATAAATACAAGAAATAAATATGGGCTAGGAGGGTTTTTCTGTGGTCTTATTGCCAGCTAATGAACCACCACTAGGAAATTCAGAAAAGCTGATGTAACTTCTATAGGAGCTTATTCAAATGTGTTGATGATTTCTAGGTTATGCAGAGAAGCGACAGCTTGCTAGTATTCAGAACTGGCTGAGCTTAATAAGCAAAACCTAAATTAAGCAAGAACAAGGTAGTTTCTATTCAATTTACTTGGCAACATGCAACGCAAGGAGTACAATGGAGAAGTTCTCAAACAAATCCTAAAAAATAGGGCAAACATGAATATTCAAAAACATATGTATACAAATTTCAGAGAACAAAGGAGAACAGGAAAGGAAACGCAGGAAATTCCAGCAAGTTCAAGAGTTATCCCAAGCTGGTCTGAAACGGACACAGTTCCCTCAAAGACTCAAGGCAGTAGGAGAAAATAAACAAACTTTACAACTTTTTCAGCTTCTAACAGAGCACACTGATAGCGGTATCTATGTCAGAATTCCACGCGTTCAGCAGCTGTAAATTACTCTGAAAAAATAGCCCTATTATTGCCTCTTTATGTGTTCTGAATGTAACAGCAACAATGAACAAGACTGAAAGAAGATCTCTGTAATGTTGTGATTGTTGAAATAAAACCTATTTCTTATACTTGGTCTCAAGCTATTACAAGCACAGTGGGAGGAAATCAAGCTGTTCCATTGAGAAAATTGGTATTGAAGATCTGGGATCCCTTCAGTGGGTAGAATGACTCCTATTACAGGGTGAGGTGGCTCCTGGCCATGACAAGCCTCAGCTTCTGTGCCAAAACGTATTTCTAGGAGCAGATTGTCACTCTTATAATCTGCAGCTAAAGTGTGTGTGTAAGGCCCTGAGTGACAAGTGCAGACATATTGGCTTTTCCCAAAACATCTGCAGGTTGTGACTTTTTTGGTGGGGCGTTCAACATCTGACAGTGTGAAGCCCTTGGTGTGCCTTGCTGCTTTAACTGCCTCTTCTAGCATCAAATTCGAATCAAGCTGCAGCCTCTCTGACATGCAGTGGTCCTTATGTCACATACAATATGAACCCATACCATTTTGTACAAAACTCCTTAGCAAAGCCAGTGTTGCGTACAGGTGCGAACAACTGTGCCAGAATTTCTCAAAGATTCACCGCCCTTGTGAACTAAAAGGAAAATTTTTCTCTCTCATAAAAGACATTTCAGAAGGAAATAAAATATTTATCCATCTTACTGCAACAACAGTGTTATACGCTCTTACTGCACCACTCAGGAATCATAGAATAGTTTGGATTGGAAGGGACCTTTAAAGTCCAACCCCCCTGCCATGGGCAGGGACATCTTCAACTAGATCAGGTTGCTCAGAGCCCCGTCCAATGTGACCTTGAATGCTCCAGGGATGGGACATCTACCATCGTAAAAAAATTCTTCCTTATATCTAGTCTAAATCTACCCTCTTTTAGTTTAAAACCATTCCCCCTCGTCCTGTCGCAACAGGCCCTGCTAAAAAGTTTGTCCCCACCTTTCTTATAAGCCCCCTTTAGGTACTGAAAGGCTGCAATAAGGTCTCCCCGAAGCCTTCTCTTCTCCAGGCTGAATAACCCCAACTCTCTCAGCCTTTCTTCATAGGAGAGGCGTTCCATCCCCCTGACCATTCTCGTGGCCCTCCTCTGGACCCGCTCCAACAGGTCCATGTCTTTCTTGTGCTGCGGGCTCCAGAGCTGGACGCAGTACTCCAGGTGGGGTCTCACCAGAGCAGAGTAGAGGGGCAAAATCACCTCCCTCGACCTGCTGGCCACGCTTCGTTTGATGCAGCCCAGGACACGGTTGGCCTTCTGAGCTGCGAGCGCACATTGTCGGCTCATGTCCAGCTTTTCATCCACCAGTACCCCCAAGTCCTTCTCGGCAGGGCTGCTCTCAATCCCTTCATCCCCCAGCCTGTATTGATGCTGAGGGTTGCCCCAACCCGGGTGCCGGACCCTGCACTTGGCCTTGTTGAACTTCATGAGGTTCACACAGGCCCACTTCTCGAGCTTGCCCAGGTCCCTCTGGATGGCATCCCGTCCCTCAGGTGTGTCAACCGCACCACTCAGCTTGGTGTCGTCAGTTAAAGGACAGCATGATATCTTAAACCATGTCAGACCAGAAGGGAGACAATCTTGTCTTTGAATTTTTTTAAAGCAAGAAACTTTCCTAACGCAACCCCAATGCTTCTGTGCCCCATCCCTGTCTCCACAGTTAGGTACAGCCACAACCATAGCAAATGTTCCCAGAGGTGGTATCTGGAAAACCAGAGCACTGAGTTTTATGGAGGCTGCTTACACCCAACTATCTCCATGTTGTGGATCATGAAGACTGCCTTCAGATTGCTCTTACTTGGCCATACTTCCACCATACAGTATTTGCTGTGACTGAAGTAAAAAGTGCCTGCACAGCTTTGCTCTCTGCAATATGTCTTCACTCACGCTCAGCAAGGCACTGACGTGAAGACTAGTACTGCCTGGAAAACCCAGGGAAAGCTTTACACCTCCTCTCTCCTCACACAGGGGCTTACACCCTGACACCTTCTGTCACCAATGTCCCCAGCCCGTACTGCCTGTACTGCCCCCTCCAGCCCTTCCTGTCATGATGGGATGGACACAGGCCAGGTCTGAGGAAGTCAGTCCCTCCACCAGGCAGAAGAATAAACCCAAATTAACATATTTGCAAGGGAAAAGCCAACACAAGAAGGAAAAGAATCAGGCCTAGATTTGTGCTTATCCACTTGTCTAAAGACATGTATTAGAAAATGGTTTTATGGCACTTTGAGAATAGCAAATGCAAACTTCTACAGCAGTACAAAATATTATTATATCATTATTACTGTATTCTTTGAAAAGTAACATGAAAAATGTCATTTCTAATATCCTCCAAGAGGACTTACTTCTCAGAAAAATATCTTATTTAAGGTAGCAGCAACGAGAACATGCTCAGAGCATCCCCCCTGACAGACCTGCTAATGGACATACAAAAGAAGCGATGTTGTCTTTGCAGGGAGATAGCCATGACAGATTAGCTTCAGGAGATGCCTCTGCAGCTGCTGATGCAAGAGACCTACCTGCAAACCTTCTAACAAGGAAATATACAGGAAGTACAAATCCAAATTATTCAGTATCTGCATTTGTTTTACCAGAACCGAATTAGAACAGAGGTAAAAGCACCCCACCAACATAAGGCTATTTAGTGCGTAGTGATACCTTTGACATGCAATTTGTCTTTCAAGAGGGGGAAACCACTGTCTGCGTTTTAAAACTGTTTAAAAGATTATCCAGGCTGACATACCTTTGTGTTTCCTCTCTGATTTGAGGTAGTGGAGTCGACAGTAGTGTTCGTCGGTGTCACAATCAGGCTGCAATCATCAAGCTGCCCACTTCCAAAGAGGCGAAAATTTACCATGTTGACATATTCTTACTGGCAGTGTAGCTGTTTCATCTCATGCAGAAGGAACATACTGCCGTGTTAGGTTTCGACAGGTCTCCAGAAAAAAAAGGCACTTAGCTGGCAACTTCTATGCAGAGACACTGCAATATCTAACCCACTTTCACGAAGACCAACAGAAACATTTTCATTATTATTGATAATATAATCAGCATGATATGGTTTTTCATTATAGCATTTTCTTGTTAGTAGGTTTTTAGAGAAGCTCTGAGATTAAAAATGTTGTTTTACTAGTATCTAATCTCTACCAAGAAATTAAGGACATCAATTCCAAGCTCTAAAGACTAACATTTTCTCACTATCATTAGGTGCTGCTTCTATGCCAGTAGTTGACTGAAAGAAGTTTTGACGTTATTGCTAACTCTGTAGAAGACACTGCCATTTGAAATCTGAAGTCTAGCGTGTTGCTGTATATGACCCCTTGTTTACCTGAGAGAAGCTAAATAAATGCAACCTCCTTTGTCTTCATTCTGGCATCTGATCAGAATTGCTGCACTGTTAAAAAGCAATGCTCATTTATTGTTGACACAAACATATTCTCTCTTGGAAAAGAAATGCATCCTAGTTCGGCATGGGTTTTATAGTCACCAAACTAAACAGCATGTTGCTATAATTGGGGGATAAATATTCTGCCCTGCTGCATACCCTTTTCTCACTTTGTTGTTTTTTATGATGTTTTTCTCTAGCTCCTGAGCCAATTGTTTGTCCTGATATATCCTTGGTGTGATCTCTAACAATATTCACTCCATGCTTTACTGTACTGCCTGTGCTCTGCTTTTGGTTCCTGAACGAGTCTGACTCTTGGGGGTTGTAGCTGAAAGAACATATTGGATATAAAGAATAATAATAATACATGGACCACATTAAAAACAGTGAACAAACATTACTAATTAATTATCTAAAGCAATTGGAAGGGCTTATAGATAAATATTTTGGATAGTAGCTAGGCATAATTACCATCAGTTTATGGTAGAGAAGCAAGAACAGCATTAGGGATACGGGGATCTGCCCCAGCATATCTAAAAACTTGGTGGTGGTGCCAGGACCAGAATTGCCCCAGAGGCAGCCTGCAAGGCAAGAATGAGATGTATATTTCCAGTGACTGAGGAGTATTGGACCACTCTAAGATCTCAACAGTGACGTGAGATTGGACTCATTCAAATAACCATGTTAAGCTGGTCGCACCCACATAGTTTTTTCTTACATTAAGACTCCCCATTTGTTCAAATAATGCTGGATGAATCTTTCCCATCAATAATGTTTTCTACTTGATGCTGTTCCTATCATGCAGGCTTATAATTCCAGTAGGATAGAACTGAATCTGTGGTACTTTTGCAAGATTATGTACAAAGATATATCAATTTTTAGAACCACCCATAACGAGGAGAAACATTACGTCTACATTATACTGCCAGCTAGAGCAGCTAGGCCTTGGTATAATTCACACCAGTTAAAGAACCCGGGATGGGTTTGCCATGCCCCAGAATGAGAGCAGAAGAGCCTATGGTAGGACAGAGATGAAAGTATGTGGGTTTGCTAACCAGGAAAGAAAACTCTTATTAATCTCTGTTTGGACCCTGCACTATCCTAAACCTTCAAGTCATCCTGACAAAGCAATGAAGAAAAGGGAAATTAATTATTTGTGATTCTAAATTGCAGTTTCTTAGCTTGTAAACGCTGCCTGGCATGTTCACGGGAACCAACAGAAGTTTGGAGCCAGACCCAAAAAAACCAAAAAATCTTTAAGTTCTGCAGCCCAGAGCATTGCAGCGTTTTTTAACCACTTAACTACCGAATCAATCCCCTAGGCTTCCTCTGCAGTGAGCAGGGAGGCCTCCAGCCCTAGGACAGGGCTCTTCACAGGAAGCTGCCGGAGGAAGGACTAGCCTAGTGCCAGCCCTCCAGAAAAATCTGTGGACGGGCACATTTCAACCCCTGTTCCTGCCCATGAATTAGGCACTTCTGTGCTAGAGGAAAGTGCTTCCCCACACCATACAGAGATCTGCAGTCCTGCACCTCTTCACATGGCCTGTGTTTAATTTGTTTAACCCAGGTGTAATACATAAACATGTTCTTGTGTGGGTGCTGGCTCTAGACCCACTGCAGAGCAAGCGCTGCCTGCAGAAGGTGGTGGAGAGCGGTGAAGGCAACCTAGCCGTCCCAGAGCCGCGCTGCACCAGGACTACGTAGGCAGAAACCGGGGTGGTGGCTGTGTACATAGGTTTCAGCCTTCCCTTAAAAACTAGATGGGGGGGGAAAGCCAGATATGGGCAAAAGATAGTTTGAGAAATACTACCTTAATATAATTCAAATATAACCCTTCAAATATAACTGAACTACACTTCACATCCTAGGACTCTCGTATATGCTTTCAAAAAATAGTCTGTAGCAAATTTAAATTGCAAATGAAGCTAACTCTAATCTTAGCTACTTTAAATACCTTACTACATGGATCCTTCAGGGTGACAGCTGACTAGATTTAGATTTCTTTCAAGTTAGTCTCATGACAACCATTTGTGAGATAATACAATCTCTATTTTTCTGCAACTCTGAGATAGGCTTGGCTGTTCGATACACACTAAGGACACCTTTGTTCCAGCTCCTTGATACCCTGCCCAGAGGAAAGCTCAGCTACCCCTTCGTTCTTAGTCCAGGGTCTGTGTAGGCCTCTGCCTGTCAACAAAAAAACCCTTCTAATCGCCAACATTGTGCAAACTATTGCTGGGCAAATAGCAACTACATCATCCACCTGGAAAATTACAGCACTTCTAGTGTCTAAACCTTTCTGGCAGAGCTCTCTGAGATTTCTAACACAGGGAAAATACTGTCTGAAACTAAAATCTATTGCATGCTATTTATTGGTTAATCACCAAACAGTAAAGTTCTTGGGACAATTTCTCAGTAAAACTATTAAACTCAATTGAAACAATTTAGGGAAAGAGATAATGCTCTGTGCTCTAATAGTTTTTTATTTGAGTGTTTACTATTGCTAAATTTTGTGTGGACATGTAATTTCAAATGACATATTTCAAGCCCACGAATCTCATGCCAACAGTGCTACGAAAAAATGTCTTCTATTATTCCACATCTCGGTGGCTGCAGTGGGATTAAATCAAGGAGCAGAGTTCTAAATTGAACCATTACTATTCTCATTGATGTAAATAATACAGTACTTCAGAACTAAACCCATGCAGGGAAAAGTCAAAACCTGATTGTTTTTAGTTTTGCTAGATCACATCTTAAAAAACTCCTATATCAATGTCAACATCTAGAAATTCAGACTGAAGACATCTTTTCCTTTTAAATAGTCTGACAGAAAAACTGATATTCATATTCTTAAAGTAGAATTAATGATCTATGCACAAAACCCAGTATTATTTCCATACATTAAAAATAAATCTGAACTGATGAGTACCTTTAAATAAAATATCCGCAGCTATGTTGTCACAAGGGACATTTCTAAGAGGACATGAGACCGCTCCCTTAGGAAGATTGTCATACGAGTAAATTACTTTTATACCATTTCCTACTCCTTCTACAGGTTTTGTCAGGAGAATGAATATATCTTACACTGCATTCTGTACTTGCTGTAGTCTGTCACAAGAATGAATTATCACCAAATTTTAATGCCTCAACACTGTGCATTTTTATTCTCATTATAT
Source organism: Calonectris borealis (assembly GCF_964195595.1). NCBI lineage: Eukaryota > Metazoa > Chordata > Aves > Procellariiformes > Procellariidae > Calonectris > Calonectris borealis. Next base: position 30,146,141 of record NC_134312.1, read on the forward strand.
TCTCCCTTTTTTCTCAATCTTGTGAGAAAAATTATAATAATAAAGAGAAAATAGCAGAACATTTATCCATTTATCCATTCCCTTGACATCCTTAAGATTGTAACCAGAACAGAAAATTATATGAAAATGATTTGTTCTTACACTAAATATAGACACAAGGAAAGAAATAAGTTTAAAATTAATCAGTTCCCTGAAGAATATGAATCCTTGGTCCATCTTCAGTGCCCTAAAATGTACTTCTACATTGAGCATTGTCATCAATTAAAGCTATAGACAGTATTAAACATTGACATCTGCTACTGTGATGTGGACTGCTGTGAAGTAAGACTGCAATTGGACATGATACCCCATTTTGGTACAATGAGGCACAGAGGAAAGAAGGGAGGGCACTAGACCTCTGAAATGTTTTATAAAAGCATAGATGTTAGGAAATCTGAACTCTGCAAGTCCTTGTCTCTAAACCAGAGGGACACATTTCTGCTAAATATGCAGAATATGTTATATTTCATGCTTTTTGGTCATGTCTTCTTTTAAGACAGAATGAGATAAGGTGCATAAATTGACATTTTCTCAGTACATAACATTTTCATATCAAGGAAGAAAAAAAACACCAAACAGCTGTTTATGACAGAAACATGTTATAAATATTATCATACTCTTTCTCTTGTCAAATATATATATATACTTACTACATATATGTCCAGTACTAGATCTATATACACACATATATATGCAGAGCAATGATATTCCAAGTAACAATAGCTGAACAACTTTTTGCAGGTGAGCTTAGGATAAGCTTGCAGTAAAGTATGCTGTCGTAACTGTCTGTTTGCATGTCTTTACCCAGAGATAAATGTAAAGAAAATTATGCTGTATGCCTGCAGAGTATGAGTATACTCAATAGCAGTGACTATGGTCAAGTTCAAATTGCATCTTTTTCTGACATGACTAGTTCATCTTACTCCCAGTGTCAGGTCTGTGCTGTAGGCACTCTACCATCATGAAGTGATAGCAATTCCTGTCCCAAAAAGATTATAAACTGTATCAGTGAGAAATCGGAGAGGAAACTGAGGCACACAGATGCAAAATGACTTGCCAAGGGCATGGAAAAAAAATCAGCAATAAAGAATATGATCCAGGTTTCCTGACTGTCATGCCAGTATCCTTTCTCTTTCTAGGAGGCCTAACATAGAATCATAGAATCACAGAATCATAGAATCATAGAATCATAGAATGGTTTGAGTTGGAAGGGACCTTTAACAGCCATCTAATCCAACCCCCCTGCCATGGGCAGGGACATCTCCAACTAGATCAGGTTGCTCAGAGCCCTGTTCAACCTGACCTTCAATGTTTCCAGGGATGGGACATCTACCACCTCTCTGGGCAACCTGTTCCAGTGTTTCACCACCCTCATCGTAAAAATTCTTCCTTAGAGGTAGTCTAAATCTACCCTCTTTTAGTTTAAAAACATTCCCCCTTGCCAATCACTACAGGTCCTACTAAAAAGTCTGTCCCCAACTTTTTTATAAGCCCCCTTTAAATACTGAAAGGCCACAATAAGGTCTCCCCAAAGTCTTCTCTTCTCCAGGCTGAATAACCCCAACTCTCTCAGCCTGTCCTCATAGGCGAGGTGTTCCATCCCTCTGATCATTTTTGTGGCCCTCTTCTGAACATCTTTTCACCAACTTGAAAAGCAAGATAATTTAATAACTGAAGCTGATGTGAAAATTATTTCTGTGATATTGGTGGAGTGCATCCAAATGCACCTTTGAAAAATACTTTGTACTTCACAAAGTTTATCTAAAGAAGCCTAAACATTTTACAAACTACAAGTAGCTGCGCTTAACTAGCTATGAATTCAAATTCAGATTAGAAGCAGTGTGAATCACATCGTGGCACAGAGAAACTCGGATCCCTTCGGTGATGCTGGGAGGGATGCTACAGCCTGTTTTCCTGGCCTGGTAAATTTGTACATCTGTCCAGCCTCTACACTCTGTTGGTAATATCACACCTTGTTTTCAAGGACTGTTAGCTACTAATAAAATATATTCATTCTCTTGCCCACAGTATCTTCCACTGGATTCTAAGAACACGAAAATTTGTTCTCATAAATGAGAGAATAACTAGTTCTAGTTATTGTGTTAATAAACTCATATTGATGAGTTCACACTAAAACAAATGCATTCCCTGATTTTTAGGTAACACAATGCAGCATAAATGTGCTAGCTTATTATTTCACTTTGGTCAGATAAATCTTGATTCTCATGGAAGAATCAAAATGAACCTTTGGTTTGAATCTTAGTAAGCATAAGGATTTATCACATACCATATCTGGCAACCTCCCCACCTCCAATGCATCATTTTGGCTTATAAAGAAGTTTCTCTTACTGAATTTAGTTTAAAAAGGAAGTCCTTTCCTGGCACTAAAAGAATCTGAGTTTAGGAAGGTCATAATAAATTCATTCATAATTGGTCTAAATGTACTTTTGTGGATATACACCAAAAAATCTTCTTGTTGACATGAAGCAATTAACTACAAGCCTTAGCAGAGTCTTGTAGTAGTTAAAAGCTCACATTATCTGGAAAACTAATAACGAAGTCTGTTAGCCATGTATCTGCATTTTAGGTAAGTTTTAATAATTTAAAAATCAAATAAGATCTCCATTATCCCCAGAAAGCAAGTAAATGATTTTCATATTAATAATACAGTGATATTATTATAGTACCATAGTCAAGGTCTTTTTCTAATTAGGCACGCAATAACGAAAATAAAGGAAGTATCTATCAGTATTCAGAATCAAAATGGAATAGTATGGTGAAAGTCCATGGCAGTTGCAAAAGATGTTAGATCTTGTGAACAAGGAAAACATACTTATCCTCAAAGATCATAAATTATGGAAACGTGGGTCACATAGCCTGAAACCATAGAGAAAGAAATCACAGTTATAAGTTTCCAGTTCTCTTCTTCGAATTTGTCATGAGCAAACAGTAAACGATTTCTTTCAGAAGGAATCCTTTTCCAGCTTTGGTCTCAACCTTGCAAGAACTATTTCTGCCACAATAACTTCTCAGGAAATTTCAAAAAATTTTGTGCATCAGATGTGTGGGTAACACATGTGAACAGCAGTCCTCGGGAATCTGAAAATGAAGGACAATATAAATGAATAAAATTCAATATCTGAATTAAAAACAGCAAATCTATGGATTTAAGATTTTCAAAACTGGAAGAGCTTAAGGAATAAACCAAGACCAATGTAAAGAAACACCTTTGCATTCACCACAAAAAGTAAAAAAGTGAGTTAACAACTCCTTCTTAACTCTTACAAAATGACAAGAAACTTGAAAGAAGTGGCAAGAATAACGAGACTTAAGGTCAACAAAGGTAAAAACAAATTTGTGCTTGTAAACTGACAAGAATAACTTGATGAAGTTTATATAATAGTCAATAACCAGAGATATCAATGTAAGCCTCAGGGAAAACATCTGTAGCAAATACAGTGAAACTGTGTCAGCCTTGATGGGTAGGCAGTACACTGAGTCAAGACATGATGCATATTCTCTATGCGTATGAATTTCCCTGTTAGGACTTTGCAATGCTTTTCCTGTACCCTTTAGAGACCCTCTGCGGCTACGACCGTGTAGCCTGAGACAGAACAGGTCAGGGTCTCTTGGAAGCACCTTCCTCTGTTTTTCTGCTGTGCAACCAAGAAAAAGGTTCTTACTATGGATTATTAGTATTCAGGAGAAATACGCTCTTAGCAGAAAGAGATACAGGGAAATTGTGAGAGCAGAGAGGGATCATTCAAGTGCACAGTTTGAGCATGCCAGGAGTCTGCCATGCTAAACACGCTGTTCTAACACAAAGGGACTTTTGGTATGTCTCCTCACTGCCTCCCTTCCTGGCTATGGTGGAAAACTGCTCGTGTCTCCTCCCCTTCAGTTCTCCTCCAGGCTAAACCGCTCACTAGGTCTTCCTGCTTCTCCATAGCCTGATGCCTAGAAAATTTACAGCAGTAAGTCATCATTTTTCCACAATCACTTACTTGACTTCCAGTTTTCGTGCTCGTGGTTGTTACAGTCTGTTTTGGTAGTCTGTTTACCTGGACACCTTCAGTTGGACGCTGTCTTTGCAAGCAGGATATACAAGCTTAAAAGCAAAAAACAGTTATATTATAATGACTACCTATTAGGCATTAGTATGCTCACCACCCCAGAAAGGTCTTTGCAGGCTGGGAGGGCTCATCCTCTGCAGCTGTCTGGAAGGAATCCTAGGTGTTGCCGAGCTGCCGTCCCCCACCAGCTCCATCGACACTAATAACAACTATGACTCAATTCAATGTCCCTATGATTCCTGGACTAACCCTTGGCCAACCTCCTTGGGTTTTTCCTTTAAGGTTTTACACCTTTCCATGCTGTGTTTTCCTCTTGAATGCTTCAACTGCTAACAATCCTGTCTCAGCAATCCTACTTCTATCTAAAATTTTACCTTTCTGACCTTTCTGCAGAATCTCTCACAGCTCTATCTCAGCAGTATAAGCCAAGGTTATGCAGCAGGGCTGTGTGAGAACTGGGACTTGGAGCCTGGGATACAGGTGCAGGACTCCTGGGTTCACCTGGGTGCACAGATTGTATAGTCCTTGATATTCTTTGCCAACTTCTGGATACCCATTCCCACATTCCTAGGAAAAGACTCTCTCCATCTCTCCCAGAGCTGACGTAATAACCTCATGCAGACTGGAACAGAGTGCAGTTCCCTGCCCATTACCAGGTCCAGCTCGAGGTCAATCATCTGAGACGTCAAAGTCCTAACAGACTGGGAATTTTTAGAAAGGAAAAGTTGTTTTTTTCCAAGAACAAAGTGAGATTTACTGCTAGTTCTGGGGCTGGGATTGTGTCTTTTAAGACCTGGATTCTTAGCAAGGGACCTTTGATGTGATATTCAAAGCTTTTTTTTTTGCTCACAGTCCATTGTACTAAGGGATCAAAGTGCAGCCGTAGAGTTAACACAACATAGGAAACATGGTAAGCTTTTAGCAGTATGATACTTCACAGCTGGTGTTTAATACAGCCGTTTGCTTGATCAGCTGTGGCAGAACGCATCCCCGGCCAGATGCTGCCTTCTTCTGCAGAACAGGTAGGACGTGGGTGGTCAGTTTTTTCTCTGTCTTACCAGCGATTTATACAGTCCAAGGGTCTTCACATGCATGACCGATCATGCACTCTCTTCAGTGGTCATGGGAGCTTCATTTTTTCATGCCTGACTGGGAGAGACGAGTCTACACATTAATCACTGACTTAAGCATTATTTCAGGTACACATGATGGAGAGTTATAATGTTTATAGTAAAGCTGCATTTGCCAGGCTTGGGTACTGTGCTGAAAAAGTGGTTTGAAACAACGGAAGCACGTAAGCACTTCACTCCTATTATGACCCTACTGAGAGAGAGGGAGTGAGCAAGCAAACTGTGATCATTCTGGTTACTTTTTGCTCAAGAAGCGTGTAGTCAGCATGAGCCTTTTGTCTACCAGCTGTGATAAAATCAGGCCACAGAATTTGGCATCACCACTACGTACAGATTATAATATCAAGGAATAGGGCTCATATTTTATGAAATTTATCAAATACATTTATCAAAAATTTTCTCTAAGGCATTTGCATCTCCAAGAATCTGGCAATTGATATCAAATATCAATTAGAAATATCAAATCTTGTTGCACAAGTGTTAAACATCTTGGGAAGATGTTGGGTTGGAGTTTGGCACCCAAGGCTTTTCACCAGAAAATATAATGTATTTTTTATGATGAGGTCTGCATAAAGGACATTTTCATTTGAGGAAAAAATGCAAAACCAGTTTACACTGCTAAACAAAAGCAACATATAATTTTTCATTCTATGTTTTGGAATGAAAGAAGTGAGTAATACAGCATGTAAGGGTATTTCACAGTAATCTGAGGCTTTATCATTGTGCCTGCTTCAACAGACAAGGAGAATCACAAAGATTTCTTGTAACAACCATTGATGTTCCTTTTCTAGCTGTCTGTCTTGATAAGCTGAAAGTGCAACTACAGGAAGATACACAATGGATACGACATAGTATTAATAAAATTAATAAAAAGTATTAATAAAAAGTTTAAGGATTTATACAAGTTACCTAAAAGAGTCATCAGTCCTGAAGTACAATGACAATAAATATACAATTAAATACTCCATGAGCATATCCAGAGGGAGTACTGAAGAAGACCTGTTACCACAAAATGATCAAAATGAAGGGCCAATGTTAATGCCATGATATCTAACTAGTTCAGATTTTTAGAATTTTTACACTGATTGATTGGCAAAAATGAGGTATTCCTACCACATTTCACCAAGATAACTACAGCTACAGTTAAGCGAGAAATTTTTCCTGCCAAATCTGCTTTTGCCAGACATGCTGTATCTGACAGCAGTGTCTGACAATGGGTTTATAGTTTGGAGGACATGAATTTAAGCAATTTAAAATTATGTATGTGACTACCTATATGATAGTGAGTCCATATTAACTCTCAATCCAGAATAAAAAATGTTAAAACAATAAACCAGTACCCAGGTGGTTGGTCTGTCTGTCTTGGGTGATAGAGAAGATGAGGGATGCCAGCTACCGAGTCCTTATCATGTATTCTGGGCTCTTCCTAGGTTGGTGATGACATGCTGGTTTTGGAGGATGTGCTTTCCTGTACTCCTTAGGAAGGGAATGTAATTCCTATTCTTCCTCCATTGGTTATTAGGGCTTACTCAGTGTCTCTTGACTTCTGATCTGGGTATCCTGAGAAGCCGTACATAGATGCATTGAGATCCTGAAGATCTGCTGATATAGGTGTCATCAACACATGCCATTTTTCTGTTGTTCCTTCTGGTGCTTCTGCATTTCCATTCACTCTCCGCTCCTATCAGTCTTCATGGTTCTTTATAATTCCTTGCACAGATAATATAATCTCAAAATTATATCAATGAATCATGTGCTGACACTTCCTGACATTTTGCTAAACAAAACCAAAACACCTGCACAGTTAAAAAACAATGTCAGAGTCACTGAAGAACTGCAGGATGAGAAAGAGACAAAATTGGTTTTAAAAAAGTCCTGTCAGTATTCTAGGAGCTGCCACCACTTCCTGAAACAACACTGTTCATCTCTGTAATGAGAAACTACAGCCACCAACGACTGTTTCTCAGTAGGTTGCCCCATGGCTTATGCCAGAGTCGTTCTCAGCAGACGAATATGAGAGATGGACAAAGGTGTTTAGGAGACTGGGGAGGACTGGGAAATGTGCCAGAGAAGGCCACAGACAGGGACCAAGCACAGCAAATTGGTCATGGCTCAAACACGTATCTGGACGTGCCGCCCCCAAAAGCAGCCACGCTAAGGGGCTAAGGGACCAGCGATTCATTCATCCAAGAGCAACTCAAAGATTACATGAACACGGTTAGCATAGTATTTATTTGGCTGTTTCTTGGTGTATTTATAACGGCACAACATATTACTGCTATTTTTAATATTATTATTAATTGTCAGCAGGAAAAGGAAAAGATGCCACTGCCGATAGTGCTTTCAAAGACTGAGCTTCCCAGGCAGAAAGCCTGCGTGCAGCGCAGCAGAGCCCTCGAAGCTCCATACTGCCGACCAGAGCCAAGCACGGACTAAGCCTGACCCCTGGCAGGATCCCCAGCACTGCACAGCCACAAATGCAGGATGCTACAGGTTTCTTAGACAGTGCCTAGCTCTGGGACGTTCTTGGTCATGCCTGGAAGCTGATTACCAGACATCTAAGCCCTCTGCCACTAGTGCTGGGTCACGCTGAAGCATACCTCCACCCTGACATAGCACAGTCCCTGGCATCTCCTTGCCCCTGCGCTGCACGGGGCGAGGGGAGGCAAGACACCCACTCTACGAGATCCTCAGAAGCCACGTAAGACTTGATTGCACAGGCAAAAGGTTTGGGCTCAAGCAAAGCAGCTGACCTCTCCTGGGAGACCCAGTCATTTCTACCTGGAACACCAAACTGTACGTCTTTCCGTAGCTAAGGACACTTTGCCTTCCTAAGAAACAGAGCAGCTTGGCAGCCAGGATGCTCCTGTCTTACATGGAAAATGCAAGTTCAAGTCCCTACTTTAAATCAGGCCCAAGTAAAGATTTGAAGCTGAATTTTTTGGGCGCAAGGTGTTGCTCCATGAAGTACACTATTCTGTACGCACACTGGCATTTACACACCCGGTTCCTGGGCTGTGGCGAAAGCTACATCCAGCTGAAGCACAGCTCGAGCACAGCCAAAATCTGGGGCTATGCTGACATGGTGGAGACGCCTCCAGCTGCTGTGAGGATCCCATTTATGGAGCTGTCAGTTAACATCTCTCTTGAATGATTAATGGGCAGCTCGTTAACCATGGAGCAGTGTCAACTCACAGATGGTTCTTTACATGCCTGGTGGCAAGATTATAGACACTTATGGATTAAGAGACAGCCAGGTAGTACCAATGACAGTGGTGTTACATGGAGATACATATAGGACCTAAGTATGCTTGATGAATTTGACCTATATTTGCCAAGGTTATGGCTGCAGTGCTTTCAGGGTTTGATATTTTGAATTGTCTTCTGCTTTTCCATCAATAAATTGCTATTGTTATTGATAAAGCCATCAATACTTTAGTTAGATTCAGTTACTCATAATCAGATATCACAACTGAAACACCGCAAACAACACTCAGAGCTCAGTTCAGTAATTCATAGGAAGAGCAAGCATAAAGAAAAAAAAAAGGTGTCAAATTTCTTTAGATGATCACAGGGAGGATTAAAGGTCATCATAAGTTCAACTGCATCTAAAGGCTAAGTAATACGCTTTTCTGCAATACTGAGATCTTCAGGGAAGTATGATCGCTGCATCTTATCAGCTTGGAAATGTCAATTGGAGGAAGTGAACTAAACAAGTCAATGAGGTTCATTCTACTTTCAGAATTATCCTAAACTTAGAGCAGATACTTAGAAAACTATTAGAAAGAAAAATAATAATAAATACATTCCACTTGCAGGAATAAGTTATGGTTCTAGTATCAGCTAAGTGGGGGAACAGACTTTGCATTGAACTTCTTCAACACATTAACTTCATCAACACATTAGCCCAAAGCATTGATCTCTCTAGTAGTCATTCACTAGGGTTTGTAATGCGAACAGGTAGTAACACTCTTCCCACCTCAAACTGACATCAAGGGCTTTATCATTTGTCCTTCATGTAGACAGCAGGACAACTGGCACTCCACAGAGACATTATGAATAAAGCCAAACACCATAGGATTATTAAATAGTCCAGGTAACTTTCCTCGTCTTCCTAAGAGCAGTTTTTGCACACTATAACTTTCTACAAATATATTACTGTCACAATGACTTGCTGTTGAGATTTTTAGTCGAAGCAAAAAGAAAAAAGTGATCCTGTGCAAAATGAAGGACTACAGCGTGAAGAACTTTCAGTAATAGTTGCTGACCTTTCACTATAGAAAACTGTTAGAGCAGTGAAACTAGGAATGAGTATTTCTCAGTGGCTGCTAAGGGGTTATGCCACCTTTCATCTGTGTACTAATTCAAATCCCGTCTGGACCAGCATTCTTCTTTCAGCCATACTCAGCTGACAATTACCCTGCTAAAGTTAAATGATTGCCATCAGCTTGAGTGTGGAAAAAAATGTTAACTCTTAGCCTTCTTTTGTATTATCCAATATAATCCCACTTCTGTGGGACTTCCCAAGATAGCCTCAGCATCATAGCGCAAGGCACCTGGTCCAGTGGCATGAAAGTTACAGAACTGATCAGAAATCATTGCAACAAATTTAGATGGCCTCCATCTGGCTTTACATCTTAACACTCATCAAAACCAATCTTCTGCTTTCTTTCCCATAGTATGAAGAATACAACCACTATCTGTGGCTTGCAGTGTAATCTTCTACCCATACTTTCTGCCAGGCACGTAAATGTCAATAGACCTTGACATAGCTTTCTCTTTAAATCAAAATCTAACCTTTTCACTCTATACCTACTGTTAAAATACCAGTCCATGGTCCTGTCATCTCCCTCTCTGACCCATATAACCTTCTCCTTTATGGGCTCCCCATGACCTGCATAAAGCTTTCCTGAAGCACTGAAAATAATAAAAAGGCATGAAACAGAAGGACAATGTTTGTAAGGAAAGCAATGTCTAAACCAATCTGCGTATAGCTATTGTGTTCCAAAATACGCAGCCTAATGGATATATGCTTTCTAATTGCCTGCAATCATGGATAAATAAGAGGCTACATTACTACAGACTGGTGAAGAGAAAGTGTGACTTATTATCCCTATTTGGACTGCAAGTCATAAAAGAGTGAGAATAAATTTTGAATCGCTCAGTGCTTGACACTTCCAAAAGATGACAGACACTGGCAAAAGGAGTCCCCAGAGACTATGAATATGAGCAATTAGCACCACCTATTAAATATTTTGAAGATATTCTGCAATGGGAACAGATAGACAATGTGTTTATAATTTAGTCAAAAGCATTAGAATGCAGATGCTCAGACAAAATTGGTTTCAAACTTAGTAATCTCCTGTCACCCCTTTTTTAGTTTATTTTGCATATCCTCGGAAACATTACACGTTAGAATCCATTTTCAAATGGTCTTTAATGTAGATGCCTTTTCTACACATTTGCATGTAATTACAAAGTTTGTCTGAATGGTCATTGCCGTTTTGTGTGCAGAGGTGCGCGACGGTACATAACACTAAGGCACAAAACTCGGCTTCTATACACTGAAAATCCAACCTTAATACTTAGAAAAGTCTTATCAAAAAGCGGATGCCAGTTGCAAGAACTTACTGCCTTCTCCGTTTGCTGGGTTACATGTTTAAGGCTTTATCTGGCAGGGCCCTGAATGTGCTGCCCCTGACACCGTGAAGCAGTCAAGCATGTGGATAGATGTCAACCTCGTTGACTGCCCAGGTACCACATATACAGGGTAGCACATGATTAAGCGCTTCACAGGATGCCAGCCAAAACGTACAGACTGTCACACTGCTCAGACTAGGGGGAAGTGAAACATCTTAAATACTTCAGGAATATATGTGTACATATACATACATACATATGTTTACATACATATAAACACACATTTGAGTGTGTGTGGTTTATACATTTATATTATGGGCATTGGGTATTTTATCTAAGAAGTGACAAAGTTTGAGTCTTGCCCTGTTGATACTGATGAGTTCACAGCCACAGATGAAACAATTGCAGACCATATTTATAGACATATTTATAATACTTCCCTAATGCATAAAATGTGTAATTTTCCCTACTCCTGCTCTGGAGAAAGGACTGTGATTACACAAAACAGCAAATAGCCCTCTAAGTGAAGCAGCTTCTATCCCATTTGAATTTGAGCACTGGTAAAATAAAATGTTTTGTGATTTAAGATGCTACCACTAAATTTTGAAAATAGTGACATAAGTATATATCTATGTTGTATGTATCTTTACAGCTTCCCTCACAGTCACTTTTGTATCTCTGCTGGAACATAAGGCCAGTCAGCATGGAAAAGTGGAACTTTGTCACTGCAAAAGATATCTCCTAAGACATTCATGGGCTTTGTGGTTTTGGCAGGAAATTCCACACATCTTGACAGAGACAGTGCATTTTCACAAAAGGATTTTCCTTTTCTGTTTCCACAGAAATCTGTGGAAGGTACCACCAGCTACAATGGGAACAGAAGTGGCAAGAATAAGAAGGCACAGAATCCTTTCCTGACTTTGCTGTTGATCTTCCACAAGACTTTCAGGAATTCGTTTCATCTTTCCATGTCTTGATTATTCCAGCTGTAAAATGGGGATGACCATCCCTGCTGTCCTTCATAACATGCCATGAAATCCATGCATGAAAGCTAATATTTAAACATGACCCAAAATCCACTAAATCTATGAAAAAAATTTTTCAATAACTTTGGTGAGTGAGTTTGGATTGAGTGCTCTAATCTGGCTGTTGTTATTATTTTATTATCTATACATATATTATTACTAAACATACACATAAAATATATATAGCTTCTGATTTTCATGTGTCTTAGATTTTTATCACCATGGTCACTGGACCCATTAAGGTGAGATATGTCAGTTTTAATTACATATTGTAATGTAATACAGTTCTATTTACAACTATATTTCTCAGTTTATACATCATGAGTGATATTTCTCACTGCATGAATTTTCAGACTGGTAACAGAATAAATGCATTTTCCTTTAAAAGTTTGTGTAATCTGTGAAACACAAAGGCATTAAGCAGTTATATTTTTCTGAATCACAGTGTCTTTTGTAACAACAGCTGTGTATTTAGTTCAACAGTGAAACTCAAACTGTTTTGCTAATGAAAAGGGAGCCAAATAACCAAGTGCTGGAATGAATTGCAGGCTATTGAAAGCGGACAGTTGGCTCATTAAATGTGCCCCTCATGAATGATGTCCCTTCCCTTTAGACTGGCATTGAAATAATCCAGAAATACTTTGCATTCTACAAAGTATTTTTAGGGCCTTCTATGATCAAGATAAGATAAGATACAGGAAATACATTCCACAAATAAAATACAATTTGTTAGCTTGCAACAGCAGAAGTTTAGCGTTTACCAAACAAATGCATGTAGCTTTTAGGATAAGTGACTTTCAGCGTAATTATTTATAGGGTTTCTTGTGGGTTTACCACTACCGTTGGACTGTTGCACGTGCATCAGAAAATTTATGAAATTTTGGCAATATTGGGAAGAATGATTGCCCCTGTTTTTCAGATACAGGTGGAATCGTGGCCTCACTGAAGGCAATGGGAAAATTCCAATACATGTCAATGGGACAATACTTTAGATAGGGAACTCAAGCTCAGAAACACTAAATAAAGACGTCCAAGATGAATTGAAACATTTAATTAGTTCTCAATATCACCTGCAACTATGACTCTTCTTTTTCCTTTAAAGAGTTTAGTTTTATTCTCTTCTCTGATTGTCTTCAGCAAGTGTCACCCTCAGTTTCACTGTGTGGCTCAGATCTTTTTACTCTTTCCTGTTTTCCTTCCCAGGTTTTGTTCATTTTTAATTCTGTGTATAAATTTAATTGCTTCTTGCCTCAGATATGCTTCCATAAAAATCTATAGTTATCTAAACCTCTCTTTTTTTTGTGTGACAAGACTGTTCACTCTTCACATGTAACAGCCGAGCAGCCTGGTCCCTGACCAGGCTATTGACACTGGACCATGACAAAAGGGTTCTGAAAGATTTGAGTCAGACCAAAAACTTCCTTTAGAGCAAATCCTGAGCTGATGACTGAAATACTGAGCTGCCTTTTTAAGGAACTATTACAAGGACTACACGAAAGCGTGTTTTAACTAGCACCCCAGAACCACAGAGCATTCAATGAGAGTGTGGTAACTTTAACAGCTGTTAAGGGGTGTATAAATTACGCCAAAACCCCTCTACTCCTCAGATCAGTGTAGAATTTGGAGGGCACAGCAGCAGTGTAGGGACATACTGTTTGCCAACAGCGTCCTGGGCTGCATTGGGAAAAGCACTGCCAGCAGGTTGAGGGAGGTGATGATTCCCCTCTACTCAGCACTGGTGAGACACATCTGGAGTGCTGGGTCCAGTCCTTTGCTCCCCAGTACAAGATGGACACAGATATACTGGAACGAGTCCAGAAAAGGGCCACAAAGGTGATTAAAGGTCTGGAGCATCTGGCATATGAGAAGAAATTGAGAGAACTGGGATGGATTAGCTTGGAGAAGAGAAGGCTCAGGCAGGTTGTTAGCAATGCATATACGTATCTGATGGGAAGTTAAAGAAGACAGAGCCAGGTTCTTTTCACTGACGTCCAGTGACAGGACGAGAGGCAATGGGTTCAAACTGAAATAAAGAAAACTCCACTTAAACATATGAAAAAAATTTTTCACCATGAGGGTGATCAAACACTGACACAGATTGCCCAGAGAGAATGTGGAGTCTCCATCCTTGGAGCTATTCAAAACCTGACCAGACACAGCCCAGAGCAACCTGCTGTAGCTGACCCTCCTTTGAGCAGGAGGTTGGACTAGGTGAACTCCAGGGGTGCCTTCCAGCCTCCACGATTCTGTGACTCTTCTCCCCTAGGCAGTGAGTTTTGGCACGTAGCACAGCTCCTCCTTCTGAATTCTGCCCCTTCTTCTGCCAAAGATATACCACCTTCAGCCTGACACTAACCTCTTATTTTCCCAAATTATCTTCTAATTTCAGCAACCTTCCTTTTTGGGTACCAATCTTGAAAAAAAGTATATTTCAGGCATGCAAATGTACGGGACAATTTTTATAATACCAGTCTTCTCATTTATGACTAACACAGTCAGATTTAGATGGCTAGAACTCCATAAGTAGGCAAGCTTTATTTCTAACAATGGCTAAAGCTGGAAAAAAATAAAAAAGGCTATTGACATGTTCCTATAGATAAACAGGTATTCAAATATGGATTAGATCTAGATTTGAAACATATGATTATACAAGTTTATGATGTTTAAATCAATTTTTATTTTCATGAAAATTCTACTTATTACAACCACATGCACAGAAGTCAAGAAAATATCTGACAGCATAGCTTAGAAAAAAAAGACGTACTATACAAAACAATGTGTGGATGACAGCTGCGATTCCTCCTTTAAATCTCATTCTGTCATTCTTGTGTTGAATAGTATCTTCTTTTGTTTACCATTCAATACTGATGAAGGTGGCATCGCCAGGCCCTTTGAAGCTGAACTGCTTGTGCTGTATACATTTTCCTTGCTAATATTGTACTACAATTTATTTTTCTCAAAAAGAACCAGACAAACAACACACAATATTCAACCTACCTGGGGAAACACTGATGAATAATGTGAGAACATGTCAATAGTTTACGTTAGTACAATGACTGAAATCAAGAAGACTGGATTCAGACTTTACTCCCTCAAAGCTGGAGGGAGTTGGATGCATCGTTCCAGCTGATATCTATGTCTACTTTATTATGCTTCTACAAAAACCCCAGAAGCCTGCTCCTCATAATCCAGAAGAAGCATGACAGCGCTCGCAATAGTCGCAGGGAATCCCCAGATTTGCCATTATTGATGGGTAGCTCTCACTTCCCCTGCAGAGTTCAGCGGGGAAGTCAGTCAATGGGTGTTTAACTCTGGCTGGCTTCCTCTGCACTCACTCCTGCGGTTTCGCTGCTCCCGCCTCCTGCCAGCACCAACTCCAGAGGTTTTTTCTGCAGGGCTGGCAGCTGCCTCCATGCCTCTCTGCTCCAGCCAGCGCTGCACAGAGACATCTCTGAAGTGCTGGCAAGAGAACTCGAAGAGATTCCAGTGGACAGAGGAGATCCCCTGCCAGGCTAAAGGAGCAAAGGACTGAGGGAAAAGGAATCACTGGGCTATTTAATCCTTTATTTTCATGTCTGTATGAAGGACAGCAGGAGGCATGTGGTACCAGAGGAAAGAAATTTCCATCAAAAAGTGCCACAATTCTTTCTGTAAATCTTACCGTGTTCTCAGAAAGAAGTAACTTTTGCTTCTCAGAGGGATCAAAAGGAGTCTGCCAGGGGTGACAAAAGAAAGGTAGAAGTTAACCTCCTGACACGGCAATAGGATAAGCCAGTGTGAAGGAAGATTACTGCAAAGACCTTCTAGGACTGAAAAGAAAATTGTCTTTGGTTCAGCAAAAGAGGAAAGGTAACACCAGAGGATTAAGAAGTGAAGGAACACAGTAAAATAACAAACCAGAGAGGGGCCCCTTTGCAGCAGCACTTTGAATAAACAAAGCTGCAGGGGTCACAGGGAGAGACAAGAATAATTGTCAGGACATGACTTTAGGTCATACAGTCAAAAGAGAACTGTTAGGCCTAGGAGCTGCTGTGCTACATGCAGTAAGAACTCAACACCATCAAGTGGGAATAAGAAGAGAGGGAAGACAAAGAAAAACATGAGTTAAGGATGGCATTCAAAGCCGTATTTGTTGATAAGGGCAGCCAGGGACAATGTCTAGACAGTCAAGAGGAAAAAACACAGATGGAAGCCTAGCACGCTCTCAGCAGCAGAAAAGGAGGACTCAGCACTAAAGATTCAAGAAGCAGAAGTGAACAATCGGGAAAAGAGGGTTTTTTTTAAAGGAAGGGGTTTTTTTAAGTGTTTACTGAATGTGGGAAGAGGAATGAGAGTTTCAAAAGCAGTCCATCAGTCAAAGAGACAATGATGAAACACAGGCCTTCATGTCTGAAATGCTACCTAGAGATACCAACGTGAACAGCTCCAGTTGATGGAGGAAGGAATGAGCCATACTGAAGATGTAGGACGTAATTAGAGCAGTTTTGGACAGCACATTTGGAAAGGTTAGAGATGATAAGAATAAAACAGATGAAGTGATAGTTACAGGAACAGAATCCAACTGATGTTTTCATGACAGGGAAGGTCTGTGACTACCTACGTTTATTTGAGAGGAAATTTAAGGACTTGGACAAATAGAAGGCAAAAAAGAAGGCAGGGTGATAGGAAGGGAGGGGATAATGAGAGAGGAAGGAAGAGAAAAGATGAAGTCAACATTTGTGTGACAGCAGACTGAGAAGCAAACGTGGAAAAGGTTAATGATAGAAGTAATTCATGCTGTATTTTAACTTTGTTTTTTCTGCAGAAGCAAATGAGGTGGTTGCGGTAGAGTCTATTTTCTCAAAGAAAGAGAAGCACCCAGTGAAGTCCAAATAAAACAAGTCACCGTTTTTGTAGGAGAAAAACTGGATGTAGATCTGTGAGTGAAGAGATGAGGACATAGTGACAGACAGCTAAAATGGCAGATTAAGTATCACCAGCGAAAAGTAGCTCAAGGGTGAACGTGTTGATGTAGAAATGATAATCATTGCCCCATAGTCAATGTCTTATCAGTAATCAGAGTTAGCATTTCTCATTACAGCAGTACAACTAAAGTCCAAAAATTTATCAGAAAGCTTCTCAGATCAGTGTGGTCATACAATAAAAAAATGGCTCTCAAAAGAAGATGAACCACATAGGAGGGGAAAAAAAAAAACCCCGAATACCCCCTTCAGTGTGTAGCCTTGCTCTGCTGATTATCTCATAACTTTTTCCTCTCCAGAAAGTGCTCTTTATTTTCAATTTCCAGTCTCACGTATACCTCCTTAGCCTTGTGCTCAAAATTTACAAAGCTTTAGCTTGTCAGGTCTGGGAATTCTCCATCTTTCCTCTGAATATTAGTTACATAATAGCTTGAGCTAAGCAATCAAAGCGGTGATAGGTCAAAAGGAAGATTTGCCTGAGGTGATGCAGGAAGTTGATGGCAGAGCTTGAAGCTGAATACACATTTCTCTGCTATTCAGACAGCACAAAAACCACTAGAGCCTCCTTCACTGTTTAGATTTTCTTGGCTTTTTTTCAAAGCAGCACTGTTTCTGAAGCCAAAGCTACAAAATGCAATGGCATAGAAAGAGCTAATAAGCCAAAGAAATATCCCCAAATGGCACTGCTTTCTAGCTCTCAATGGCACTTCCATGATATTACTAATAAATTATATAACTTACAATCAATATTTTCCACATCCCTACTGTACTTCTCCGTGTCATTTCAACTGCCTGTGAATTTGTACAGATGTTAAGAGGAGAGAGATAGTAAGATGAGTATGTTAAGCCCAGTCTTCCCCTCCAATTTTACACTCCTCACCTTCAAAATACTTAAGTCCAAAGATGCCATAGCTCTTTGGTACTAACATTTCTAGTTATAAAAGATAGACTTGAAAGTCATTGTTCAACCCCCTCGCATCTGTTTTGCGACAACTATTGAAAATTTTAGTTGGTAAGTGGTGGCAACAGCAAACACAGCACTGAAATTTACAGGGATGATTTAAACCTTTTTTGACATTGCAGAACAGTGTAACATTTACCTGTCAACGGTGCAGGATGCAGTAAATAGGCCAAGCAAGTAACTAAGAGGGCCAGGACTCCAAGGCCCACTCTCTGAGATGACAGCAATGATTGAGATGACAGCAACGATTAAGATGACCTTACCTCCTTGCCACTCTTCAGGTTCTGTAGGGATTACGATTTATCTGTGATTCATTAAGGAATGGGCCAGACATTGTAGCATTACTCTCCTCCATGCCATGACAACTTTCTCAGAAATTTCAGGATTTTTCTCTGGTGAGTTTATCTGGCATCAGCTTCTTGAGAAAATGCTTTCAGAACTGAACATGAAGCATCAAGTATTTCAGATCTGAAAAACTGTGAATACGTGAATAAAAAGGATGCTTATGAGTTATACTGATACTTATTCTTATTTGTATTATCACAGAATCTAGGCACTGCTGCTTATAAAGAAGATGCTTTCATGCTACTTGGTATAAAGAGGGAGCAAAAAATATCCCCGGATGTTTATCATCTAAGAGAACTGGCAGCTGATGGACCCAGGCAGATGGGGAAAATTAATAAGGGCATTAATAAAAGAATAATGATCAGCACAATAGTAACATCCCACCTGAGAGTTACGAAGTTTCTGTAAGCATGAAGAATGGTTGCTCAAGGGCAATTACAGTGAAACTGTACGAGGCAGAAGCAAAGCTATATGTATGTTGAACAATCTATCCGGTTTCCAGTGCTCTTTAAGAAGGTCATCAGAAACTGTTTCTGTAAAGAGAAATGTTTACAGAAGTTGGTTTTTTGTACAAATCTAGGGAAACATCGTGAGAACATGGGTTCTCACTCATGAATTAATGCTTGACGTAATGGATTACAAATTCTAGGTTGATTTTGGCATTTGATTAGCAGTTTCTTCTGGTTATTTCTGCAAGCGTTCCAAAGACACACATACTTTGAACTTATAATAATTGCTTACAGGTCTTTTATCCAAACTTAAGCACACACATTTTCCACAGAAAAATAAAAACTGAGCTCTCACTAGGAGCTAGCTAGTATCCCCCTGCGGCATTTACAAGAAAGACATTTTAACCCTGCTCTGTGTAACAGAACAGTGTAACATGGTATTTCTACAAGCAGCTTTGTCCAAAGCAGAAATAAGGTAAAAATCGGGACAAGCTTGATTTCAGTTTTGGGGGTGATCTCAGGTACCTGGTAACACTTCTCTATGTCTTAGTTTTTTGTTTTACAAGGCACCACACTGCTCTCCACCCTATAAAACTGCTTTAACTGCTTTCCTCACAGTAGGAATCGGTTACGATGGCACTGACAAGTACTCGTTAGCACTGTTGCACGACAGCCTAAATCTAGAATGAAGCAGGCACTGCCTGTAGTCAAACTAAAGGTACGTTCTGCTATTTGTTTATTTTTAGAGAAAAGAGCAGACAACCAGCCCAAGTCGGTACATTTTTATGATTTTACTTCGGCAAGGCCGCAGCGCGTGCGTGCGGCCCCCGCTCTCTGCTGACCGAGGCTCACCGCGGCGCCGCACGGGCGCCACGGGCGCTGGCTGGAAGCCGCTGCCGGCAGCAGCCTGGCACCCCCAGGCCGGGGCTCGGGGGCCAGCCGGGGGTGCCGGGGCTCACTGGTGGCGCCCGGCCCCACCGCCCCCGGCGCTCTGCCCGCCCCCAGGCGGCTCCATCCCCCCGGGCCCAGGCCGGCCCGGCGGGCACCGCTCCCGGGGCCGCCGGCGGCCTCCGCAGGGGCCCGGTGCCGCCCCGTCCGCTGGCAGCGCCTGTGCCCCCGACCCGCCCACGGGAACCCAACCGGGCGCGGGCCGCTCGGCGGCGGTGCGTGCCGGGAGCGGGAGGCGGCCCGGCCGGGTCACGCCCGCCCCCGGCCGCGCCACCGCCTCTTCCTGTCATGGCCGCTGCCGGGCAGCGGGAGCGGGGCGAGGCGGCGCGGCGAGGCGGCCCCAGGAGCTGAGGGCCCCGCCGGGCGGCGCGGCGCGGCGCGGCGCGGGGACGTCCCCAGCCCGGAGCCGGCGGCAGGAGGTGACTGAGGGGCGCCGTGCGGGCAGGGCCTGCGCGGGGAGCTGCCCCGGGGAGCGGCCGTCCCGCCGCCAGCCCACCGGCGCGGGGATGGGACGGGGCGCGGGCGAGCGGGGGCCGCGCCGCCCCGCTTCGCGCCCCTTCCGGAGGAGGCGGGGGCCGGCCGGGGTGCGGGCCGGAGCCCCGTCACCGGCGCCGCCGCGGGGGCTGGCGAAAAAGCCGCTCGTTCGGGTGGCCCAGGCGGTACCTGGGCGCGGTGTTTTGCCGCGGGTACCCCGGCAGTGAGCCGTTCCTGCGGGAAAAACTGGTGCAGAGCCATCGTCCGGGTTGGTCCCGGCGTGCGCCTCAAAGGGACGGTTGCGAAGTTGGAGGAAACAGGAAGGGTATTTGTCCTGCAGGAAGGGTGCGCAGGGGGCACTTACCCGGGGAGGGGCGGACAGGTAAATTCGCATCCTCGCCCGTGTGCGACAGTCTCCCCGTGCACGGGGGTCCCGAGGATGCCCCTCACTAGACGGCGTGGGTAAGGGGTGTGCGGCAGCCACCCAGTCCTAAACACCCAGTGAAAAAGGCCCACGTAGCACAGCATGAAGCAAGCAGGCACTGGTGGCTGCAGGCAGGAGAGCCTCTTCTGACTTTACCTCATGGTAAGACTCCAAAAGATTAGTTTCCACAGAGTTGCATAACAAGATAGCAAACCCACCGTGGCTATCTCATGATAGTAAGTCATTTACTTTTGTAATTGTGAAGATAAAACCTAAATGTCCTGAATCCCACACAGATCTTTATAACACATCGATCGTGTCGGTTGGCTTTTGGCAAGACAATTCCGGGAGGGAGAAAGGGAAATCCTGTCACGTTCCTTTTGTTTTCCTTGTAGATACCGCTGAAGTACCTGCTTTCCATCACTTTTGTCTTTTAACTTCCCCTTGGGGTCAGCTGGTCGTCAGCATGCCTTCTACCGAAAACACCTCAAAACTTTTCCTGGTCCTCATTTCATTGCTGCTGGTGCTGCCAGTAGTTGAAGCCTTAGACGCAGGAGATACCATCGCCTTCCTACTAGGCCTCGCCGTCAGTGTCATCGGGTTCTGTGCCTGCCTTGGCTTATACGCAAGGAAAAGGAATGGGCAGCAATGATTTCAAGAAGATGCTCAGATAAAGTGAATTTCCAAACACAGCTTGGGGTTGAGATCTGGGATGTGAGACTGAGCTTCAGTTCTAGATAACTTTCAAAAACCATGTAGTAGGTATTTCTGCAAACCCCTCTTACTGTGCAATACAACAGAATCAAGACTGTACCCAGTGAAAGGGATTTGTAGGATCTGTCCTCGTGACAGTAAGATGATTTTATATTGCTTGTGATTAAATACTGCCTTAGAGAAGGGTAAGAACTTTTTGAATGGGGAAGGAAAACCATAGGGTGGTTCACAGTAAATGTTTATAAATAGAACATGTGGGGGAGACCATCAACAAGTTCCACAATTTTGGTTTCAACAGTTAATCAGGAGGAAGCAGTTATTAATCTTACAGTCAGGATGACAGAGCTTTGGAAGTACTCCTAACTAGATAGCTAGCGAGCAGAGTGCTTTGACTTATGTGCACGTGCTCACATTCTTTGTAATGGCAGTTAACACCTAACAGCTCACTTCTGCTGTCACAGAGGTGAGACTTCAGAGAACTAAGAAAACACAGAAAACTTTTTTTTCTTATGTATTTTTATTTTAGAATGTGCCTCTCCTGTGTTCTTGTTCCCAAGTAGATACTCTTAAGAATGGGACCACTATTTTTCTTTAACATGTGTTTCACAGAAAAGGTTGTAAGGCTGCGTAAATCAGATTAGGGGTATGTTTTTTGTCTCTCGTTTACTTTTTGTAGTCAGCTTTCCTTTAGGCACACCAGGTTTAAGGCTTATTTCATGTGGTGTTTGTATCTTTTTTCCCCAAAACTGAAGACTTACCTGTTTTAATGAGGAATTATGTGTAGCATTTCTGCATTAGGGGGTTATTAGAATTATAACAAGTTGTGCACGTGTTTCTTTTGCAATATGGAAAGAACATGTTTTGTTAAAATCCTGGTTTTAGTCAACAAGTCCATTGTTCTCGAGAGTCTTCCTCGTGACAAACTTATGTTGCTAGCTAAACATTTAGGCTTCTTACCTAACTGATGCATATGAGTTCCACAGAAGATTAGGACCAAAACCAAAGTAAAAAATCCTGATGCAAAATGGGAGATGTAAATAGTTTTATTCTATTCATGCTCAGTCAGATTGTATGGTATCTGGCTGAAAGACTCTACTCAGTAGCATATTCAGGACCTGTTTCTTTCTTTAAGTACCAAAGGTGAAATGGCACAGCCAAGAATGTCTACCGCAAGTCCCTCTGGCTTGTTAAGGTGTTCTAGCTGTCCACTTGAGACAAGGAGCACAATCTGTAACAGCAGCAGAATAAGGAGCGTAGGAAGGTGAGCTCTCCACAGTTCATGGAATTTCCTTCTGAACTTGTGCTGTGGACACTGCCACTCTTGCTAGAAATCTTGGCTTTTATCTTTCAGAGCTGGGGAAAAAGGTTAAATGTGATGCAGAGCTATATATTTTGATACTATGCCTCCCCTTCCTCTGTAAGTGTCTCTGTTCAGTAGAGCACAAAGCAATGGCTAGAAGAGTTGTCAGGCAGGTCTTACATAAGTAATTGGATGGGCAGATCATGTTCTCCAAATTCTAAGATTTCTGTATGCCATTTGTGGCTGGTTTGACTTCTCTCTCCAACCTCTGAGGAGACAGAAGCCCTGGTTATTTCAGTCTTGCAATTTATGTCCCTCTCTCATGGTTGATAGAGGGAGGGAAGAAGGTAAAACGAAAGCTTCCAAAATTGTGTAGGGTTGAAACCATAGGACTCAACCCAGCAAGCTACAAGAATGTAGGTTTCTGCTCTCAAGTTACAGGAGTATAATAACAGTCACAAAGTTACTCTGATGAGATGCAAGTCTTGCCAGGTTCTTCAACCCATTTTGTGGCTTCCAAAAGACAGAAAGGGACATGGTGCACAGTTACTGTGTACAAATGAAATTTACAGTCCTAAGAGGAGCTTCAGACAGTAGTGTCACCTTTGAAAGCTGCCTAGCAGCAGTAAATGATCCTGTATGCGATTATTCAACTGGGTGGATGCAAGCACACATCAAGTGTGATCCTCCGTGTTCCAGCTTGGCTAAACCATTACCCTTAAAAAAAAAAAAAAAAAAAAAAAAAAAAAAAAAAAAAAAAAAAAAAAACACAAAATCACCACTTAACTCACTTTATATTTCCCAAAATTAGAGAATTTTGCCAATTTTTCAGTAGAATATTAAATATTGTTCTTTCAATAGAATAAATTTTATCACAAGCAGCTTTTCACAGACTCCTTTATCTTTGCTTTGGAAAAGATCACTGGCAATAGTTTCACAGAATTGTGCAACAGTTTCACTGCAGAAGAACAAAATTTTGCAGAGTAATTAGCGTCAGGCAGTAACAGAACTGTGTTCTTTGCCCAAAGTTGTATGTACTTCATTGAAGGGTGTTTGCACAGCGTGATGGCTTTGTTTCCTGGATTCTGACAGAAGCTTTATTGTTAAAGACTTGCATTTGTTGATGGCTTGAGTGTAAAATTGGATATCCCTGTTTTTCTTCTGTCTTAATAAACTTTCACGTATGATTTGTCATCAGCTTAATGAAGTAGTTCTTATGAAAAGGAAAATCGGGATGACAGAAATGACTGAAACTGCTGAAAGTCCTTCTATTAAATACTATTTTCTTATATACTTTTGCTTATAGAATCACAGAATCATTAAGGTTGGAAAAGACTTCTAAGATCATGGAGTCCAACCATCAACCCAACACCACATGCCCACTACACCATGTCCCTAAGCACCTCATCTACACATCTTTTAAATACCTCCAGGGATGGTGACTCAACCACTTCCCTGGGCAGCCTGTTCCAAGGCCTGACCGCTCTTTCAGTAAAGAAATTTCTCCTAATGTCCAATCTGAACCTCCCTTGGCGCAACTTGAGGCCATTTCCTCTCGTCCTATCGCTAGTTACGTGGGAGAAGAGACCAACACCCACCTCACTACAACCTCCTTTCAGGTAGTTGTAGAGCGCGATGAGGTCTCCCCTCAGCCTCCTCTTCTCCAGGCTAAACAGTCCCAGTTCCCTCAGCCACTCCTCATAAGACTTGTGCTCCAGACCAAGGTTATGTTAGGTGGCTTTACAAACTAATGTGGCGTAAGGTATGTTTTCAGTTGAACTTTTGTACAGTGAGCATACTTGTCTTGGTCCTATTACTTGTTTATCTTGTTTCAATATCAGTTACTTTAGAGCACTTCAAGGGGGCTGGTCCCCTTGCTTTGAAGCTGGTAGCTTGCAGTTGTGAAGAAGCCGGTTTCTCTGGTACAAGGGAAACTTGAATTATTTATTTTTCCTTTTGACTATGAATTTTCAACATTAGTATTATGTAGTTGCCTTTATACCAGAAAAGCCATTTATGGCAGTTTTCTAGCTGGAGACCCAAGGATATAAAGGACCATTCTCTTTTTTTCTAAAGAAAAATTATGTTCTAGTGCTTTATAGTTATTTGAATGATACATTTTTTATTTAGACTTCCAAAGAGCTTGTTTTATCCCAGCATTTTATGAAAACAGGGTTCTAGCTCTTTTGGGACTTCAGCTAGTGCACAAAGCAGTTCACTTTGTGCACTAAACTAATACCATTAGTGGCTGTCTTCAGAGCAGAAAGCAAAAACAGCCTGACAATGCCCATGTCTTAACAAATACAACCTACCCTCTAGTGCAAGAAAGCTGCAAGTCAGGAACAACTAGCTTTTGACTGCTATGATTTCCATCTGCTTTAACAATAGCGTAGCTCAAAACCAGCCATCCTATGAACATTTAACAGTGTACAGTCCCTTTGTGAATGGACAGAAGTCCTTTGCTTCTCACGGTGTACCTTCAAGTGCTGCACGCCAGCTAGGCGTTACCATTCTGGTGGGTACAGCAGTACCTGGGACTGGAATACAAACCCTTCACCCAGTTCCTAATGCACTTGCTACTCTGGGTGTATGAAAACTGATAAACCACTGCTGAGAACCCTTTCTCCCACTCAAATAAATCCTGCTGCTGGTGGTGATGCTGCTTAAATACTGTCATGAGTCTTGGCAATTTTATGGGATCTTCCATCTGAGAACCCTTATATGCTTACAGGCATTAATGTTTGCATCCCTAATGTATTCTTTGATGAGTGGGACAAGTGGAAGGAGAGTCAGTGACTTGTGGTGGTGTCACAGGAAGTAGGTGGTATCTCCAGGATGCTTGCTGAGATTTCTGGAGCGTGTTGGGCTTGTGGTTCTCAGCCACCATGCCCCTGCCATGGGAGCTGTCCCCGGACTAGCCCAGAGACTCTTTGTGTACTGATTCGACACAGCCTGAAGCCCGTGTTCCTCTTTGCACAAAGCTGTTTACATAAGTTTTGTGAGAGGGAGTAGGGAGCTGAGTTCACCATTTATAGTAAGATAAAACATGACTAAATGGACGAACTGTAAGAGGTCTGTTACCATGGTAAATGCTCTAATTATTATACTACAAAAGTAACCTTTCCGTTCATTTTTACATCTGATGAAAGGTTTGGCAGATCTAAACTGATGTAATGACAAGAGATTGTTAGGAGTGGTGGGAAGGAGGACTTGGATCTGGTTGTCCTCCTGGTTTACACTTGAACAAATTGTTAGCAAATGATCTGAAGTCAACAGAAAGTGCGGGTTGTTCACCAGATTAGAAAAATAAGACCACTAATTCAGAACCAAATGCAGCAAAACATGTCGGGCAAGATTTGATGTGACTAAAGATACACAGGACCCAAAACACTTAATTCCTGCTGAAATCAATCTTCAAAACTTTTAAGGGACAAGTTTTTAATACATTAGATACTGACCACACTGCTAAGTGTTGTTAAAGAATATAACCAGTTTTGAAATTATGAAAATTTTTGGTTCACATGAATACGCAGTAGCACCTAAATACTACATTTCCAATATTCAGAAAGCAAGCTTTCCAGCAAGCAAGCTGGATTTTACATACCAAGCTACGGTATGGTAAATACCATAAAAGCACATCTACTTTGAACTAAAAATAAAAGAGCAATAAAATTATAAAGATATTCAAAACATTTCCGGATGTTGTACTGGTCTCCTCAGCTCAGTTTCTCTGTAATGAAATTTGAAAATACGTGGGAGGCTCTGTCACGTTAAGGTGCAGGCACACTAGACAGTCAGCATAGCCTTTTGTTTCTGATCATTCATCTGATGAGATCAGAACAGAGATTTTCATGAGAAAAACAAAACAAAATGTCCCTTTAGAGTGCTAAGCAAAGAGATCCTATAAGCTCTCAGTGTAAGTGAAGGTCTGAAAGCGGAGCGGCCTCCGGCAGACCTAGGAAAGAATTGTGTCCCCAGACACGCTCTTGTAGAAAACTAGAGCTTGCTGCTGGTTTGGGTTAAAGTTTGTGTTCTGTTTGAGCCTTCCTGTATCGGCTGTATTCCTCCTGACTAGTCTTTGTCCTGGAAATTTTAATTGGAACCAACACTACCAGCAGCTTTCCCAGCTGCGGTTCATTCAAGGCTCTAAAATCTGTGCGCGCATCTTCATACTGCTACTGTCCACTTTGCAAGTATAAAAGCATGAAAATTACGTTCTCTTCATGAATGGAGTCAAAATGCTGCAGAGTAACACAGTTCTGTAAAACATAATAGAGAAGGGTCTGTCTTTTTCCTCTGTTCTTCTGTTTGTGCAGCTCTTTGCACACATTGTGATGATACTAATAATAAACAATAGAACTGCATGTCCCTTCACTACCCTTTCACAGAAAAGCAGCAGTTCTAAAACATGACCAATTTTAATCTTGGCACAATTAAAATGAAGAAAATTGTCACTTTTACCAAAATATGTTGACTTTCCATTTCATGAATTACCTGTGAAATGAGAATGTCTTTAATTAATTCTAGAACTGTTCAAGGACATTTTTTGCCAACCTTTTTCTGAACTCAGACGGCTATGGAAATTACATGGTCAATACCTGCACTTATTTCTCAAACTTTAACTTAACATGATTGTTCATAAATCACATAGTAGCAGTTTTAAACTTTTATTTATTTGAATTTATTTAAACTTTTTTTTATTTGAATCTATTCAAATGATCTGGAGGATTAGCAGAAGCCATGTTCACTCATTTTTCTTTGAAAGCAAATATTTATTTCAGAGTCTGCATGAATAGCAAGGAACAATCATGCCTTTTTAAAATTTGATCTTTTCAGAAAGGTCATTTGTGGTCAACTTCCAAAAGTCTATCTCGGATGTGGAGACAGCGTATCATCTATAGAGTCTATAGACTATAGTCTATATCTACTAAAAAAAAAAAGTCCTTTTTCATAAAAAGTAATATCACAATGGGCCTTACCTAAGTCACTTTTCATCTCTTCATAGAAATTAAAGATGTTGATCAGGTATCTGGAGCAGTTGCCAACGAGAAACCAGTACTCAGCAATAAATGTAACACAGTCGTGTTTTTCATTCTATTGTATTTGCAGAAAGAAAACATAAATCCCAGAAACTATTATACATTAAAAATGGGGGAAAAGTGCTTTTTCAAGAACAAGTCAGTGTTATCTAGTAGTAATTATGGTCCTGGTGAAAATCTCAGTGAAGTCAGCTCAAAAAATTTCATTGTCCTAAAATGAAATGAAGCTCTCCTAAAGGGGTGATCAAACTGTATCTTTTGAACCCCATACAACTTTGCAATGACCATCTCCTATGCCAGGGTTATGGCAGCAGGCTGTCCTGATGCAAGGGATGCTGGATAACCGCAAATCCTGCCTGGGAAGTGACAGATAGGTGGATCTGCCCGGGTGCCAAATGCATGCCCAGGCCACTGCTACCCTCTCGCTCCATGGAGCCATCTCCTGCTGTAAACAGATAGGGGATCAGGTATTTGTTTAGACATTCAGGAATAGCTGTGTGGCTTATATACCTTTAACCTTCTTCCATGCCAGATTTCACATTTCAAAATTTGGTATTGTATGTTACACTTTATTTTTAAAAACCCTGTATATAATCTTTCAAAATACGGAATGTGCGTGGGCTGGGGTGAGTGCTTGCATTTGAGAGAAATAGGAAAGCAGAGGTCACTCTGTCAGCTAAAAGGATATTTCTGAATTGTCCATCCACAAAAGGGGAAAAAAGAAATCATCTTTGGGACGAGACCAAGCCAGGAAATGTACGAGGTGACCTCCAGAGGTCCTTTCCAACCTAATTTACTGTATGATTCTATGAAATCCTAGATGTAAATGGGATGCATAAACAGCAGCTCAATTCACTCGTATCTTTATGGCAAACAAGGATATATTTGTGGTGAACAAATCTAATCACAGTGTGAGCCCATAGGGAACCTGACTGCAAAAGCTGTGAGGCTGTTCAGTCATCATGTAAGACCACAGGGAAACCAGATGTACCAGGATTCTCCCACTGCGTCTAGTGAAACTCAATCCCTGAGGCATTAAAAGGTTATGGAAAAAAGGGAGCAAATACAGCATATGCACAGTAATCCTCTTTTCAGAGTGGGATTTTTAGAGATGGGTTTATGGGGCTAGTACTGTACTCCAAATGGAATTCAAGAGCTTCAGTGCAATGCCCCAAATGCAAATTACCTCAACTCCTGCCCAAGTCAACGTTTTGAAAATATTAAGATTTGACAGCCTGAATAAAAGACTCTGTTGCACATGGAGTTCCCATTGGCATCAGTGGGAGTTTAGGACAAGGTCAAAAGCAAAATACAGGTTTGGATGCAGGAGCTACGTCGATAGGATGGAGGGGTCCCTGTCATTGGACTAGCAGTGCACCTTGCACCAGATGGTGCTCATGGGGAACTGCAGCCACATTAGGCTCCATCCCCATCTCCTTCCTTAGGAAAATATTAGCTGAATTATTTACTGTGATAACTGAATGCCAAATTTTCATCTGGTTAAAAAACAGCCTGAAGTTGCTGAAATCAGTGCAGTCATCCTGATTTAAATTCATTTTGAAATCACAAGAGGCTTCATTCTGACCTTGCACCAGCCCTTACACTTCGGTGTTATGCAGTAGAATTATTCTTGATTTCCATTTATGTGAAAATCTAAATTGGTTCTTAAAATAGATGCTGTCTTTTTTTTTTTCTCTCAGCCCGCTACCAGTAAATTATTTGACCTACATCTTAATAAATATTAGAATAAAATATTCTCCCCACTCTTATTCCACAAATACATTTCAGAACTTGTATATTCAACTTAGACTCCATTGTTTCTTGCCCCCCAAGATTTATCAACCAAGGCAAAGGGAAATCCACAAGACAGCCCACTCTCAAGGACACCATACTGATATAAAGTGCCTCTTCACACACTTTTAATGTATGTGTGCTGTACATGTCTGATGTACATCAGCTTACCTGTCTTGTTGTTTTTATCATTTCAGTAATAAGAGTAATCTGTTTTGTGTCTCTGTCAAACCGTTCCTCAAGAACTCCCTTCACCTAGTCTACATGAGGTTCTCTGTATTAAATGAGAAGCACTTTGTAAATTTTCTTTTCCTATCCAGAAGTAACAATGAAATCCCAGTAAAAAGGATTACATGCTCTCAATTTCAGAAGGGCCAGCAAGGAAATTATTATAGCTATAGATAGAAATGTAAAGCACTCGAAATCTGAACTTTCATGAGTTTTGCCAGAGATTTCTCTGCTTAACTCCCAATAGACTTAATAGGAATTAAGAATTAAAATCCCTTCTACTTCCAAAGGAATACTGACCTTCCAATAGCGAATGCAGAGCATGTGATCACTTTATTCACTCTACCAAAATAATCTGAAATTGGCTGTACATAATAGTTGTCAGACTGCTGCCTTAATATATCATGCCAACTGTCTTAATGCAGGACAATGAAAATTGCCTGATTTAGTGCAAAATACAGGCCTTGGGAAGCAAATGTTATAGAAACAGGGTGAAGAGGCACTCACAGACATACCTTAAATACACTCTCTTTCATGCAGTAGTAGCTGAGCCATTTGCTCAGTAAGAATTCCATGTCCTCTTACAGGACCGGGCCTTTGGTTTTTCGTTATCTGGCATTGAAAACCCACTTTCCTTTTGTCCTCTGTTTGCAAAAGCTGCACTCTGCTTTCACGGGAAATAAATGCTAAGGAAGTAAACTTCACGAGTGAAAGATTGTGTTTTTCATTTTTGAACCAGTTGATCCCTGCCACCTGCTTACAGTAACTATTTCTGGTCTTACTACAAAGACTGAGAAATATGCAGCTTATATGGAACTGGGGCATTTGTAAAGAGTTTTGTAAGTACATATGTCTCTCTAAACTTACCACAGAAATAATAAAAGCCATAAACTACACTGGTTCAAAAAACTCCTTCTAGGATGCTTGCACTGAAGAGACTAGAACAAACCTTTCACCATCCCCTGGCAGAGACACTTCAGAAATCCTTTCTTAAAACTGCTATATAATGCAGTTCTATTTACACTACAGCATACTTAAGCCTTAAACCATAATGCTGAGTCAAAGTCTACTAGACTTGTATCTCTTTCTTCATTTTAGCACTTGGAAGTCCAATGTTAATATCTCAACATATTCTTAGTACTAGTAATTATTCATCCTCTTACTCTTTCTTATATTTTTCAATTTCAGAAACCTCCAGGCACAATTTAACATGTAGGTTTTTTACATTAAAAAGAAGCATGTAGCATCACTTTCTGTTTTGAAAGCTATCTTACTGTATCTGTTCATTAGGAGCCATATTTAAATATCCGTATCCCCAGTTTAGCAGATTTTTAAGTAAAGGTTGAAGGGTTTAAGGGTTGAAAACCTACATCACCTTAAAATAGTTTTTGTTTAAGTAGGTTCATAATTGTATTCCAAGACTACCAAGTGAAGCAGAAGTCTGCAAGTTTCGTAATTAAGACTATAACTTTAGCTCTCTCCAACTTCTCACTGTATCTACCAAAGGTTATCCCAGCTCCATGCATTATCTAACTAGGTTTGCCTAAATTGGTCAAAAGTGCATTTAAATCTAGCCTTGCAAGTCCACTAAAATTCTGTGTTCTCAATTGCCTCTGTCTGCCTGTGACAGCAGAAAATAACTTCTTAGATTCCTGCAACAAGTTTTTTCTTCTGATTTCTTCTGTCTTACTCCAGAATGGCCATTAAGTTACTTTCCCTTTTTTTACTTCTCTTTCAGCATCACCAAGTTTTCTCAAGATGTGATCCGTGTGTTGGTAACTAACCCACTTGGGCAAATAAATCATTCTGAGCAATTGCCAGCTCTTTTTGTCTGAAGGTCTTCCATTTGATTTCAAGTTGTCGGCATTTCATTATGTTCCATGGTTGGCCTTGTGGCAATGTCCTTTGAAAATTCAATGCACTAAAAAGGTTAGAAAAAAGAAAGAAAAAACTGCTCTCTTTTCAATATAGAGCATGCAGATTGAAACAGATATATCTTGAGGACCCATGATATCAAAGAGAATTCATAAGTTTTACATAAATTCCTCAAATTGCCACAGTTTTGTTATGCATGCATATTTATGAGGAGATATTATACATAATAGAGAGATACAGTATATCAACTAAATATTCTGTTAGCTTTTGAAGCATTACATTAATACCAAATTTACAATGCAGCACAGAATTACACAACAGGTACATTTTACTTGGCTACTGCTGGTCCTGTACTGTGAGGAACTGGTGTGTTCACTCATCAAAGAGTGCTTTTATGTCCAGGTACATATCCCAGATTAGGAAAAAATAGATTACTATTATTTAGATCTCTTATTTCCACATTTTATTTTAAAAATGGAGAGTGAATAAGTTCACTGAGGCTTAATAAAATTATGTAGTGAGGAACTGCAAGAGCTTAAGAGGTGATTTAAATATCTAAAACATGACTTGAACAGAATTTAGGACATAAACCCTCCAAAAAGGGACCCAGAAATCCCTCACTGCAGCAACAGCAAGACTTATCAGTGCTCACTTTTCAGTTGACATTTACATTTTGGACCTGAGGTTGCAAGCTTTCCATTCATGTGCAGAACTGCCCAAGAGTGTGCAGTGCAGAATCTCTGAGGCCAGATGTGAGACAGAGCATAACGTAAATGTCCCACTCCCAGCAACGTCCCTAGGAGAGTCTGACCTGAGTGGTGTGTTCAGGTCAGGTACATCAGCAGCAGTGATGAGCCCAGTGAACACACAAATGCTGCAGGAAGCCCACCTTTTCCCTAACCACCTAGTAGTTACATCACACGAAACAGAAGATCTGGAATTCAAGCCCAGTCTCCCACCTACAAAAACAGTTTCCTGGAATACCAGGAGGTATAATCCTGGAAAGCATGCTCTCCTGTTAATCCTGGACCCTCTATAGTATAAAAATGCAAGAGCAATGGCATGGCAGTCGGGGGGGATGTGGACAAGAGAGACTGACGCCCATGTCCGCTACTTAGGATACCTGCCTGTAATGGAAAGATTTAGATGCTGGTCCCAGCTCCGTGGCCTGACATTATGTAATCAATCAGAAAACAAAGCAAAACCAGCACTAAACAATCTAGGTAACAGGGACCAGATCCCCTGTGTTTCTCCTGCCAGGTGAGTGTCTTATCTAGTACAGTGCAACATCCTGTTCCTGCTCAGTTTTTTACCCTTTTCTTTAAATACCATACCCAAACATTGCCTAGCTATATGAAAATACTAGTCCAATTAAGCAAAAGATATTGCCATTTGCTAACATTAGGCTTAACTAGTTTTGTACGTGACATTTCAATAAAACATTCATTCTTTTACACCTCCATGAAATAGGCAATGCAGTAACAAATTTATATTTACAGTTGTATCATAGAGCTGCATTCATGCAGTTCCTCCTACTGTGCCATCACAGTAGTGTTCTGATAGTATCTGCAGAATTCAAACTGTCGTGTTTCTTAGCAGATGACCTACCTTTATCCAGAGATAGACTGTTCTCTGCATCCTCGCAAGTATAAAACTTAAAATTGCTTTTGCATGTTCTACATATAAATGAGAACATTTCATACTTAATATTCAACAAACTGACAAAATGGGACCATGGCATTAGGTTCTAGATATCAAATTCGTTGCAGTGAACAGGTAACAGCTGAGTTGACACAGGAATATCCAAGAGTATTTCTGCTTTCTAGACCATAAGACCTGAAGCTCACTAGTAGAACATACACTCATGCTAGCTGCTTGCAAAGCCAGTGTTCACTCTCCATCTCAAACATGACAAGACTTGACTCTCCATTGTCTCAATCTTATGTATTCAAAGCAATTATCATCCAGGAGTATACTTTTTTTAACCAATTTATATTTTCTCTGCAGAGCTTTAAACCAATCCAGAGTCATTATACTGCACATGTCTGTATTATCTTAAATTAAAATTTAAACAATAAATTAGTAGGAATTCTAATGCCTAGATGTGAACCAGTCATATCAGCAAAAATAAAAATTTCTAACACTGACAGTTAATTTTTGTCCCTGAGCACAGCCTAAAAGTTCTCTGAAAGCTGTCAGTGACAGTTATCCTACTTTATCCTATTATTTTTAAATCCCTCTCTCAGTATATTGCTAGAAATAGAAAATGCTATTGCCAAATAGTCTCTCTAATCCTAGAACATACTGTCCATTCATGGTTCACCTCTAATCTAACCTTAAAGATGGCAGAAAATGGAAGTATTTATGTATATCAGCTCTACAAAAAGTGATTGATTTGACATATATGCATATACACCAATAATAGTCATGAAAATAGTTCTATGAGCACCGGCAGAAACAGAGCAGTAACTGCAACAGAAGCAAGGAGGAACTCAGCAGCATGGCTGTTGATCCATTTGACACTGAACTATGAATAGGATGTGTGTAGTCTGTCAGAGAACCAGCACGGTCTTTGGGTCTAGCACAGTGCTATGCTTGCTCCTTGCCGTTCTGCCCCTGGATACAGAAACCCCAGTGACATATCCAGTGTCCTGTTCAGCTGCACAGCTGAGCACAGCCAAGCCTGGTCACAAAGAGTTCGAACTGGGAAGGGATTAAGGCTCCAGGCCATGGCCAGTTTTGACCAGCAGATGAATCGCTGTATCCTGAAGCCTCAGGTATGTACCAGGGTCCCTAGGGAGTGGTGGCCAACCTGAAAGTGGTGGCCAGCCTGAAAGAACATCAAGGGAAAAAGGTAAACTCTAGGACAAGGAGCCAACACCTACATTCAAAAAATGTATAGGAACCCCACCTGCCTCTGAGACCTCTCTGCTCATGTATCTGACTTCACTAAAATCAGCTTCCAGGTTTAAAAGACAGTGAAGGGGAAGAAACGTGCATAAATTCACTTAGTCATTATATAGCTTCATGACAGAAAGTATATGAAAAATAATGAACCATAATCACTCCTTTCATTAGGCCCCGACCACATCCTAATAATCTCCAGTGAGCCAACAGCACAAAAAGAGATGGGAGCAATACCTGCCAGCCTGCTAGCCTGGCAGAACCCTCAACCAAAGCAGCATTCCGCACACATCCATACATGTTGGAAAACTACGGAAGAGCTTGGGATAGAGTAGGTTTACATAACACACGTAAACACGTTATGTGCATCTCAGACAGGAAGCTGTCTGCACTTAATATCAGGTGCATAAAAATGCTGGATGCAGCTGAGCTGGAAGAACTCATCCTTCCCCTGTCTCTCAGCGTTTTCAGGTTCCTCTCTCAAGGCAAGCATTCTGTTCTGTAATGTCACTAACCCCATACATTTTGTTCCACTGGCACCTGTGATGGTGGTAGGAAAAAAGCATTCTTGAATGCTGTGATTGGCACTGTTAATGACCATGACACTGCAGAGCTGCTGTGTGCTTCAGCAGTGGTCAGCTGATTTCAAGTCCTGAATTTCCATTTAGTAAAGTAAACCAGGAGCATTACATAGCCCCTGAAAAAGCATTTTATTGAAAACTCAACTGTTAAAATAGCATAGACAAAAGGACTATCAAACATAGTATCTGAGAAGGGGTGAGATGCACAAATAATACAAACCAAGCACTTCCTTTGTTTAAAAAAGAAAATCTACAAGCTTTTGTCCATTATCAGTTTCTAAAGCTAATAGACAACACTTCTAAAATCACAGTAACAGATGCCCCCACTGGAGTAAATTAACATAGCTTTCTATGTTAGTGCTGACTTGCATCGGCTGGAAATCTTCTCTTGTGTGGGGATGCTCCACTTTTACCCAAACGTGGTTGGTTGCGTGTCAGAAGGTAAGATATGAGAACAACAGTCAGCAAAGAGGCCAAAACTGCTCAGCCATGCATCAGAGTCAGAAAGTCATTAGCATAGCCCTGGGTCAGTGCTCCCAGTTCAACTTCTAAATTCTGACAGACTCTCTACCTGTTCCTCACTAGATTGTTTTCATATTATTGGTTAGACAAGCCTCATGCAAAAATTATGCCTTTCACCTAAGGTGATTTAGTCATGAATTCGTAACTGTGCTCACCATCACTCCTTTCAACTATTTTGATTGCTGAATTGTACCACTATCATGTATTCACATTACCATATGTCATGCACAGAAAAACAAATCAATGAATGGAATGTATTTACAGTAGTTGAAAGACATATTGTATTGGAGCTTATACTAAAATATGTACAATTAATTGGATTAATTAAACTGCAGATGAAAATATATTAAATAAATTAATCACTACTTCTGTAAGACCATTCCCAGTGTCTGTGCACATGCTTCAACAAATCCCATCTACGAGATTTGTAAGGAATGGTATTTTATTTTTTGTAATGGAGAAAGAAGAAAGTCTTTTCCCTCCTGTTCCACATTCAATTACCAAAACACCAACAGATTTTCTGGCATAGGAAGAGAGTGGAGAGACTGGATATAGCAGGAACTTCAGTAAGCTTGGTCCACATTCTCTTGATTTTTTGACAAGAGATTCTTTCTCCTCCCCAGGAGTGCAGGGAATAACAGCAAGTGTCCTTCCGAGGTCAGCAGCTCAGGACCTCACTGTAGACCCTGTTACTGAGGCATTTCTACAATGCTGCCCATATTAAATAAAAACTGTTGATGGAGTAAGAATTTCAATACTTCCCACTAACAAGACTGCAAGTTCAGAATTTTTCACATTAAAAGATTTGTTATACAGACATACAAGATAGTGCTTACCCTCTGTCATTTAAGAAAAAAACCCAAACACATAAAACCAAAACTTGAGCCAAAAAAATTACTCAAAGATTAAATTTTGAATATTACATTACTTATATATACAATTTATGAGGGATCCTAGATGGCAATATTAGAGAAATATTCTCAATCATTCACAAATATTATCTCAACAAATGTATCTACTTGGAACTACTTCTTCAGATACTATGAAGTTCCTTTTTTTTTTTTCCTTCTGTGGAGCTCAATCATCGATATGCATCACTGTGGATGTGACTGGCTCTATCTTTTTTAAGTTACATATTATCCACTTTGGCTGTGAAAACAAGCAATTTGGTAATTCTTCAGTACAGGACAACATACATATGGTGCACAAACAACAAAGACTGCATATGAACCTTTCTTTGCCTCTCTCTGTCTTTTTTCTCTCTCTCTAAATCATATATAAAAAAAGGCCATTTATGAAGTCCAGCAATTTAAAAATGTAGCTTATCTTTTTGCAGGCACAAGTAATTAGCAGTGCAATTTAACACTGGTAATTATTCATGGCCACAGTTAAGTTCATTTGCATTTCTAACTACCTGATATGCAAGTGAAGTCAAGTAATTACATGTCCACACTACTTAAATTGCACAAAAAATAACTGAACTTAACACTGCAACGCTGATTTAACAGTGTATTTACCTAGATGCAAAAGATGTGTCCAGTCTTTCAAATGTAGTCCTAATGAACGAACTGATAAAAGATGTTTAGAAGCCTGAGGATACAGGTAAGTATCTAACGGGATTTTCAGAAGCACTATTGGTGCCTCACTTCCATTAGAATCACACAGAGTAGAGGTTTCCTCTGCAGGACAAAGCCTTTTTCATATGCTCAGCAGATAAGATGTGTATTTGCCCTTAAACCTTCATTTACCCCTGTGTAAACGTGCAATATAGACCAACTTTTAAGAACAAAAATTAAGTTTCAAAGGGCAATTATGAAACATTTTTTAAAATACCTAATTAAAAGTTTTTGAGAAATATTTATAAAACATTTGAGGATCTGGCTAAAGATTAATACAAAAAAAATCTGCAATTATTATCCATAGGAATTGTTATAGTCACATGAATGCAATTTTGTTATAGGTGAAAACATGCATCACTGAGGCAGAGACCACTAGAGAGACTTTCAGTGTGGGGTGAAATTTATGTCTGTGCTGAGAGCCAACCTAGGAGCCAGACACTACCAACACATGTCTTTACTCTGCAAATACTTTACAAAGCACAGGAACCAAATATATTGCAGGTGAAATTCTCCATTGTGCAGGGGTCTTACACAGGTCTCTGTATTACATAAGTCCTACTTAAATACTCTTCTAAAGTTGTGCAAATCTACTGCACAGGCAAGAAATTTCCCTTGGAAGAATTCCTTGAGCCCTTTGAAAAGGATGTACTTTGATAGCATCTATCACAGTCTCTTAAGCAATACACAAATCTTGTGCTGGCCTCTGCACAGAGGTGGGTACACCTTGCAGAGTCCCTCTCCCGTTCTGTAGAAATGTCGCAAAATCCTACAGTGCTTCAGAGTTTGTATTATGCAGACTGGGTAGACATTGCATATATACAAATTTCAAGACAGCCAGTAAACACCTTAATTACTGAAATGAACAAGAGAACAGGAACATGAATATTTTACATTTTAGCTATTCACAACTTCTGGTCCTATGTTGAAATCCTCATTCCACTGAAATTGTTGAGAGAGTTGTTACTGACCTTGGTGAGGCCAGTATCTCACCCAATCTTTTCAACTGATAGTTACTTGTCATCACCAGCCTGTCTTCTAGCCCAATCTCTACCTCAGGCTCCATTAGTGAGATTTCTCAGTGTCAGACTTTTCTCAAAAACCTCTCCCATTCTGAGGAAAAAGCTCAAAACAATGAGAATCACCTACCCAGCATCCTCACCTGGCTCACAACTATGGTACAGGATTCCAGGGTATGTATCCTGAAAAGAAATTAGGTGCCAAGTACCCAAAATGCTACTTACACACCAACAAAGTTCCTCTGCAATAGCATTCAACTGTCCCCCACCCCAGTACCTAAGTTCCTGGTACTTTGGCCACGTGCACCCAGCATCACCACCACCTCATGGGAATGAGCTACCCAGATCAAATGCAAATGATGCCAAAGACCAAGAATATCAAAGTAGGGTTCTCCAATAAGGTAATCCTGATCTGCGAATGGACCTAAGTGGGTCCAATTCACTGGACCCAGTCCCTTGGTCATTCTTAAACGGTACCTAAATTGAAAAAAATTACAATTGGAGTACAGGATCCGCAGTCACCAACAACAAAACTGAATACTTCACCAGTTATTTTCCAGGCCATGATTATTAAATATTATTAAATTATTAAATAATCCAACGGGACAAAATGAAAGAGCTCTGTACCATAACTGTCAATAACTTCGCAGTGGGGTTGCCCAAACCTGGAGATGGTTCATGTCTTTGATCTAAACCAGAAAATCAGGGCAATAGTCTTGGCGCTCTCATTTTCTAGGGAAAGTTCTAACCAGTCTGCTGCTAGCTCTAATGGGGTACATGAATGCCCTTGCACTTACACTTCATTTACACTCTCTCCCTTTATCCTTCCTTCTTGGGGAAAAGCAAACTTAAACACTTAAGTAAAAAAAAGGCAGGGAAAGATATTTACCTTCCTAAGAGTAATCACTTCTTTCCTCTGAGATGCTTATATAGCACACAGATCCTCTGGGTTTTTTGAATGTCCTTCCTGTTGCCCTTAATGTTGTCCCCCTTACATTGTGTAGTGAGCAATTTATTCAGGGTTCAGGATCCCTCCTTGTGGCAAAGCCCCAAGAAATTCTGCCTGGCTACCCCTTATCCGCTCACCTTGCAAGAAAGGCTGCCTCACTATTTTTTCTTGAACCTTTCGTATCTCTAGCCCAGCTGTTTTGAAGAACTAGTTAGCACAGATCTCTCCACCTTCTGTAGTCTTCTCCTCCTCCCCTTCCAATTGCATATTCATTTCATGGTTCATGATTCCTGGAGCCATCTTTAACTGACATCTCCCTTCACCTCCCAGGTTCCCAATCCCATGACTTCTGGATTTGCTTTCCCTCCATGAGAGATGTGACCTGCTCCCAGCACAACAGCTTAACACAGCTCACGCTCCACCAGAAATCTCTCCCGTTGTAACAAGGGTTTCTCTTGCCTAACTCCACCCTTACAATACAGAGAATAGAGTGCAATCCATCTGACGTATTTTAGACTTATGATTCAGAATGAGATGATCTGCTCCCTAAAGCATCTTTTTCTCGCCGTTGACTATGATGGGAAACTAGCTTAGTTATATGTCGCTTCAGTCTAGTTGTCTACATCTTGTTGAATAAAATTAGAGCACTGGTTCTCATATTACATATATGATGACAAATGGATTTATGCTGAACCAGTGGTTGAACACTGAATGAATTCTGAAGTCCACAGATTACTTCTAAGCAGTCTGTCTAAAAGAAAGACAAGTTCTTAAATGTTACATAGCAATATACTTCTGTAGCATCTCTAAGAGAAAGCACAGACAGAAGAGGTTAAAAATTACCGCACTGGATCTTTTTTACAATTATGATAGTGTTGTATTGTTTACTCTTAACAAAAAATCATAAATCAGAGTGTAAGAATAGGCCATGACCATGAACATACTATAGCCATCCTGTACCACGTATTATAAATCTGCTTCCTAAGCTGGTATAGTAAGTGTTTAATTTCCATGGCATTTGGAGAATTCTTTGCTATATTAGACAGACCATCAAAGTGCCTGCTCTTGCTGAATTAGTAGCCACTTCCTTGTCCTTCCCATTTAAAAGTCATTGTTTATGTCACTGTGGGTACGTACATTTAACAACAGAAAAGCGATAGCTGGAGAGGTCTGCTTAGCTTAGCTGATTGTGACATGAAAAGTGCAGCTTGAAGTAGTAACTTTAATAACCACCCAAAATGCCAATTTTTAAATGTGAAACAAACCCCAAAGATGAGCACCAACTCAACGGCATCATAATTACATTCACAGAAAAAAAAAAGAAAAAATTGTGTGGCACCTGAGCTCTGTGCAAGTTTTCTGCTCAAGAATAAATTTTATCAGAAGCAAGTCACATGCTTGAAACGGTGCAATTTTTCTTTTAAGTAACTGTATTTTCCAGTGGCTGCAGACCTTTAGGCTTGATCAGGCTGTTACTGAAGCTAATTTTGTGGTTTGGCGACCAATTTCAATGACTTCTAGAAAGTGCCAAAAAAAGAACCCAAACTTTGACAACAGCCTTAAAAAATGCCTGTAGTCTACAAACGGTCTCAAAGATGTGACACACATTATGAATCAACCCTATAAATCTATCCCCCAGAAGGATTTATTCTGACTGGAGCGGAAGCTCCCAGTGAAGAAGTTCCTCAGAATCCAAATCTCTCGACCCAAAACAAGCTGTTCCTCAATTGCCTTGCAGTCAAAACAAACCACTTCTGGGACAAGCCTTTATGTTCCCGCTTCTCCCGGATAAACTTCCGTAAAAACTGACGAGGCGGGAGGGCGGAGGGACGTGTTTTTTCAAGTTTTATCCAAACCCTTCACCTTTCTTCCTGGATGTTCCGCGGTGGCACCCAGCAAGGGTCGGAGCCAGCGGGCGGGGAGGCCGGCCACAGGCCCCTGCGGCGGCCCAGGCCACAGGCCGCCTCACGGCGCCGCCGCCTCGGCCCGCCGGCCCGCATGACATCATCGGGACGGCTCGGTATCGATCCCCAGCGGGTAACGGCTCGGGCGCTCCTCCGCGGCGACTGCCGCTGTCACCGCGCTCACCCTACGCGCTGAGGGGGAACGCTGGCCCTGCTGCGGACGGAACGGGCTTACATTAAAATTCATCACAGTCGCCATGCAGCGCACTGACAGCTCTGCGCCGGCTTTGGGCTGAATGTTGAGGAGCCGCTTTACTGGCTGCGAGGGGGGAGGCAGCGGAGCCGGGGGGAAGGTGCGGTGTCCTAACGGCCCCGCGGCAAATACGCCTTCCCCCAACCACGGTACTTTTTAATGAGCCCTCCCTGGCTCAGGGGTTAGGAAGAAGGAATTCACCGGGCGGGAATCGGGAGGGAAGAAAACGAGCCACGAGCGGGAGGATCCGAGCAGCGGCAGCTGAAGAAACCGCCCGGTCCCTCTCCTGACAGGCTGCGACGTGCACCACGGCGGCCGCTTCCTAGCCCCCATTTTAAGCGAAAGGGGCGGGAGGGGGAGTTCAAAGGCATAAACAAGGAGCGCTGGACCTAATTGCTCCCCCTCCCTTTCCTCAAGCTTGCTTGCCCAGGCTCTCCAATAAATCCAGCTCGGCTATGCATCGCAATGGGAACGTGCTGCCCGCAGGCTGCCTTCCCCTCACTGAGGAGTCTGCCGCCGCCGCCGCCGCCGCTGCTGCTGCTGCTGTGAGGCTGCCTTCCCCTCACTGAGGCTGCTGCTGCTGGGGCTGCCTTCCCCTCACTGAGGAGGCTGCTGCCGCTGGGGCTGCCTTCCCCTCACTGAGGAGGCTGCTGCCGCTGGGGCTGCCTTCCCCTCACTGAGGAGGCTGCTGCCGCTGAGGCTGCCTACCCACCACTGAGGAGACTGCTGCTGCCGC
Source organism: Calonectris borealis (assembly GCF_964195595.1). Lineage (NCBI taxonomy): Eukaryota > Metazoa > Chordata > Aves > Procellariiformes > Procellariidae > Calonectris > Calonectris borealis. The sequence continues at coordinate 30,188,041 of NC_134312.1, forward strand.
GGAGGTTGCCTTGCCCTCACTGAGACAGCAGGAGCTGCCGCCGTCACTGAGGCTGCCTTGCCCTCATTCAGGCGGCCGCCGCTGCTGCGTTACTGGGGGAGATTGTGCCGCTGCGACAGGGGAGGACGGGGCTCGGCGCGCAGGGAGGAGGTGCAGTGAGCATGCGCCGCCCGAGCCACTGACTGGGTTTCTCAGTCAAGGTACCGAGGCAAAAAAAAAAAAAAAAAGGAAAAAAATAAAGAAAAAGGAAAGGCTTGAGAGAAAGAAGAATGGAAGACGGCAGAGGAAAATAAAAAGGGTTCTAAAAGAGACCGCCGGGATAAAGCAGCCCTCGGTCGGCGGGAAGGAGCACTCTGGCATGTGGGGATCTCCGGCACCAACAGGTAGGAGGAGAGGGGCTGGGGGAGCCTGGGGGTGCCGAGGGCTGCCGCAGCTGCAGGTGCGTGTGGGGAGGGCCCCCCCCTCAGGGAGTGGGTCTGGGGGGGCTGATTTCTACAGAAGCGGCATGATGGAAGTGTTCGCAGACAATGCTTCTTCCGCTCTCCCGAGCTCCCCGCCGCGGGAGGCTCTCGCATGGCTCCGGCAGATGCGGCTGCCAGGCAGCGGCACCCGGGCTCCCTTGCAGCGCGGCGCAGTCCAGCCCTGCATGGCCGTGCGTGGGGGGGAGCGGGTGTCTTCGTGAGTGTGTGCGTGTGTCGGTGTGAGTGTGAGTGTGTGTCAGTGCGTGTGTGCGGGGGTAGGGCCGGCCGCGCGGCGGGGACAGCTCCACTGAGGAGGGGAAGCGGCGGGGCTGGCGGGAGGGGGGAGGGGGAGCCTGATTTCATGGTTTTAAAACGATGCCATGATCTGATCAGCCTCTGTTTACACAGCAGCAATCAGGCTCTTTTGTGGACGGTAAGAATGGAAGGATTTTGCTGGGATTCAGTGGGAATATCCTTTGTACACCCGAGGTGGCATAGGAAACACTTCGTGTGAATAACGAAGGAGCCTGATCATGCCTGCTGTGGCTCCTGTCCCTGGCTCTGGAGGGAGAAAAAAAAAAACAACAAAAAAACCCCAGCAGCAGCAGACAGTTCTTTAATTTATTTTATTTTATTGCATGAAATGTGTTCCGGTATGATTCACTGGGAGGATTAGTGGGAATCGCGGAGCCCTAATTAGCTAAAAAAATCAATTTATTATATGTTTATTTAAGCATAACCAAAACCAGCCCTCCCGAAGGGATGGGCATTATATCTTGGGTGTGTTGCCTATTTTTGCTCAGTATTTACACTGACCGTTGCTTGTTATGAATTATGTTGAGGCTTTAAAGATTTGCATTAAAGCGAGGTGGTGGGGAGACCCTAAAGCATAGTGCTATCGACTGTCTGGCATACCTGTTTATTTGAAAGCCTAAATGATAAAATTATGGTTTATAGGAGGAAGGGAGGGGGATAATGAATACTGTTTCTCTTACAATGTGCATGAACTAACACAGTGTGATTAATGTGCTTTGGTGACTTGGGTTAAAAAACATAAATTCTGCAGGGTTTCTTTGGGTGTGATCCATATCAACACAGCAGCTGCCTCTAAAACATTGACAAATACTGTAGCCATAAAATAAATGTAGGTAATGTCAAAATATCAGCAGTCTTTGGGGATTTTTTAAAAAGATGTCAGTGATTAACTCTTGGGCTTGCAAACTGGGAATCTTTTGATTCATAAAATCTCTGAGGCTTTAACTGTAAAATTATATATGTTACCAAATATAAGGGGCACCGGTCAGTTCTGAAACTGTAAGAAGCCAAATCTGTGAAATGCCAATAATCAATCATGCTAAAGAGTAAGTATAAAAAAAAACCCCTCATGATTTTTAAAAACAAACAATAGTACTCAAATTTACAACTTCATTTGGTTCTCCATAAATTAACATCTTTGTTAGCACTTTCTGACATCATTTCTTGTTAACTTAAGAACTGATAGCTCGATTTTTTTTCAGATATTTTGATGGCATGACAAATCAGAAAGAAGAGGATGTACTGTATGACTAGACACAAGATCAGTTCTGTTTGTGGATTACATTTTCAGTAAGATGTATGGATCTATTTTTTCCTTGTTCTTATATATAGATCATGAGACTTGACTGAGGCAATATATATATCATCCATCCATCTATGGCGAACTACAGCCATGCAGCTGACAACATTTTACAAAATCTCTCTCCTTTAACAGCTTTTCTGAAACTGACTTCACTGGGTTTCATAATAGGAGTCAGTGTGGTGGGTAACCTTCTGATCTCCATTTTACTAGTCAAAGATAAGACCTTGCATAGAGCTCCTTACTACTTCCTGTTGGATCTTTGCTGCTCAGATATCCTCAGATCTGCAATTTGTTTCCCATTTGTTTTCACCTCTGTAAAAAATGGCTCTACTTGGACGTATGGGACTCTTACTTGCAAAGTGATTGCCTTTTTGGGGGTTTTGTCCTGCTTTCACACTGCTTTCATGTTATTCTGCATAAGCGTCACCAGATACTTAGCTATTGCCCACCACCGTTTTTATACGAAAAGGCTGACCTTCTGGACTTGTTTGGCCGTTATCTGTATGGTGTGGACCCTCTCTGTAGCCATGGCTTTCCCCCCAGTTTTAGATGTGGGCACCTACTCGTTCATTAGGGAGGAAGACCAATGCACTTTCCAGCATCGTTCCTTCAGGGCTAATGATTCCTTGGGATTTATGCTTCTTCTTGCCCTTATCCTCCTAGCCACACAGCTTGTCTACCTCAAGCTGATATTTTTTGTTCACGATCGCAGGAAAATGAAGCCAGTCCAGTTTGTTGCAGCAGTGAGCCAGAACTGGACTTTCCATGGTCCTGGAGCGAGTGGTCAAGCAGCTGCTAATTGGCTGGCTGGATTTGGAAGGGGTCCCACACCTCCAACCTTGTTGGGAATCAGGCAAAATGCGAACACCACAGGCAGGAGAAGGCTACTGGTTTTAGATGAGTTCAAAATGGAGAAGAGAATCAGCAGAATGTTCTACATCATGACATTCCTCTTTCTGACCTTGTGGGGTCCCTATTTGGTAGCCTGTTACTGGAGAGTTTTTGCAAGAGGGCCTGTAGTACCAGGGGGATTTCTAACGGCCGCTGTCTGGATGAGTTTTGCCCAAGCTGGAATCAATCCTTTTGTCTGCATTTTCTCCAACAGGGAGCTGAGGCGCTGTTTCAGCACAACCCTTCTTTACTGCAGAAAATCCAGGTTACCAAGGGAACCTTACTGTGTTATATGAGGGAGCATCTGTAAATCTTTAGCCTTGTGAAACACTACCATTCTCTGCTAAGCAATTGTGGCCTGTAGCCATGTCTTGAGAAGAAAATCAAGAATGGGATGTCAGCAGTTGTAAGGATTTGGGCAACATTCTGCAGTCTTTGCAATAGCTCACCTCTAATCCTATTTTAAACCTAAACATGTTCCTGCTGACCACTGCTGAAGGTTTGTAATTAAGAACAAAGGACTGAACTACTGCCCTGAATTCCTTTATGTGGTTGAAATCTAGATTATGAAAGTAGCAGGTGCTAAGTATCAGTGCTAAATGCTGTGTATATCACTACATAAAATAAGACCATCAAAAAGATTAGCATTGGACATCTTAATAAATTAAGTTGATATGAGGTTAATGTGTTGATAAAACTAATTTTAGACATCTGAAGACCTTTAAAACATTTCATACAATTATTGTTTTGCAAAGACTGAAAACTGGGGACTCAAGTACTGTAACTGATTAAAGATGTGCCATGCATTATTGGATTATCACACTTACAAATCTGTTTGCCTTGTGAGTAAGTTTTGGGGAGCATTCCAAAGCAGTATTTTTGTTCAGATTTAAACTTTACTTTTTTTTCCAAATATATTACTCTTTCTAAATACCATTTTCCTTAACAGTGAAATTACTAACATTTAACTGTATTCTGTGGTTTTTGCTGATTTGGTATAAAGTTTAATAGACTCTTATTTATATTTTTTAAAAAGCTAGATATCAGTCTGTTAGGCAACGTTAATGATAATATCCAGTCATAATTGAACAGTTATAATTATACAGAATAAACACATGTTGCCTTAAAGGGTTATCTAGTATCTTCCATTTTGTTTAGCATTGAAGCAAATAAGCAAGGAAAATTGAATCAATAACTCTGGTCAGTCCTTTGGGAGTGCATGAAAGATCACTTAGTCCTCTTTTTTCCTTTTTACTCCAATGGTTCCCAAAATCAGTATGCACATCACTGGGATGATACGATTTTTTTCTAGGTGTGCCGCCCTTTCTAGTTTGTTCTGAGAAACACAGGCAGTTGATGTATGTTTATATTTTAAGACAGCTGTCATGGGGAGACCGCAGCCTTAGTATGATATCTTGCACAATTTGTGAAGCATTTATTCTACTGAAGGCACAGTCTTGTTTATATTTTCTGCACATTTTGGTGTATTGGTTGTTTTAAATTATTTAAGTTTTAACTTGTGAAAGCATATAATATGATTTCTTAGTATTTTAGAAATACATTAGAGTCTGTGAGTCTTTCCTTCTTTAAGATACAGATGTGTGGATTTCAATATAAAGTTGCATTTGCCAAAATTTACCTGTGTAGCTTGTTAATTTTCTTGGAATAAAATTTTACATTTTTCCAGTTATACAATTAACCTTTTTTATTTTGTCTAGTGAGCTAGCATGAAGTACTGAGAATGTAGCCATTATGAATTATTATTCTTTGCAGTCACTGTATTCCCAAACTGTAAATGCATGAATGATGGGGACCACAGGATTGATAAATGATATTATCTACAGTAGCACTATTGTGTAGTTTATCATAATTACCCATCTATCTGTTCTAATATGTCAGTTATATTTAAAGTTACAACACAGTATTTGACATTAACTTCACCGTTTAATTTTGGAAAATGTGTATATTTGAAGCACAACATCATGAGTTGGTCAATCATAAAGAACACGGATTTTTCTTAATTTTTGGAGAGACAAGACTAGAGGTCTTAATTCAGTATTGGTATATCTTGTCCTTTGTTGTAGTTTTATGACCAGCAAGTTAATATATACATACACAAGCAGCAGTCAATAATGGAAATGCTTAAATTTGTATGATAACATTATACAACATATGCAACAATTCAGAGAGTTGTGTCTATATGTGATCAGACAACTTGATCAAAGATTTAGTGAGCAATCTGTTTGACCTCACTTACACTTTTATACTGAGGTTGGTTGGTTGAGAGGCATGGCTTTATATACTGTGTTGAAACAGAAAAATTGCTAAAATAATGAGTCCTCATCAGTACAAGAATGTTTCAGAACGTAATTTGAAACGGGACCAATAAACTTCTACCAAAAGGACTTTTTTATTACACTGAAAAAGGCTTTGAAATTAAGGTAGTTAAGCAATTGTCAAAGATAGCAAGAGTGAATAAAAACTGAATCGAAAAATTCTGAAAGTTATCCCACTTAAGTTTATTAAAAGGTTGATTGGCAATAACTTCAGTCTAATTTCTATAAAATAGTAACCTTTACAAGGAACATTGATATTACATATTGTAATAAAGAAGTACATATAAATAAAGTTGTAAATAGTGTTATAGTTGTAGAAGTAGTCGGTTCTGAAGATTAGCCAGAAAATTTTCAACTATGAAATTTCAAAAGCTGCAAATTTGGGGCCTGACCTAACTCCTAATAAAGTCAGTTGGTGTTTTCCCATTAACTTCATTTGGAGCAGAAGCAGGCCCTAACATTTCTATAGTACTATGCTTCTGAAATACTAAGAAGGCTGTATTTACTATGCAGTGGGAAAAGAAAAAAAAATAAAAACAAGTTAAAATTATTTCCCTGGAAGTTTTGCAAGCAGTAACTGATGTAAATTAAAATAATAAACAGTAAACAAGTCTGAAAGCAAATATTTTGCTAAATGTTTTTCTTTTGATATTAATATAATTCCTTTGACTAACTGAAAAATACGCAACTGTATTACTACCTGACAGAGGAGAGGTATTTTTTTAAATGGATTTTTATAATTGTTCCAGTAAGAAGTCTTGTGACCAAAGTATTTCCTTTTATTTTCTCCAGTGTTAAAAGAACAAGGGGATGTTCAGTGAAATTAAAAGGCAACATATGAAATAACGTTTTATGCAAGGTTATTACTCAGTGAAACTCACTGGCACAGGTTGTCAAGTAGTTTAGAGAGATCCCTACAAGAATTATATGTATACATGAATTAAAGCAGGGCTTGCAGTTTTTGTCATCGGTGTCATTTTGATCCTAGTCAGCATATCAAACCTAATGTATTAGGGTATAAATTCAAAAGAGCAAGAAGGTTTATTCCAATTCAGTACACTGTTGTGTCACAGTATGAAAAGCCTTTTGCTTTCATTTTAGTGCAGGAGTTAAGCTGTTGCCAAAGCTAGAATACAGGGCTGGTAGGTTACTCTCTTCTTTTCAGAATAGCAAATAATATCACACTATTTTATATCTGCAGTGATCTTTAATGCTCATGGGTAATGTGAAGTTAGTAGTTTTAATTTTCCTGGTGGCAGAAAAAAAGAGTAAGAACAAATTCCATGGAGAAGAGACTGTCTGCCCCTGTTGCTTTCCTGCCCTCTGTTGCCCCACTGGCCCTTTGGCAGCCTCTCTATCAATCCTCCTTCAAGATTAAATGTTTCATATACTGAGTCTTATATTTCTCCTCGTCCTTAAGAAGTGTCTCAGCCATCCCTCCTCCCCAGTAGATAGCTCCTGCAGCAGCTTCCCAAGGTTTGTCAGGGTCTGGGTTCCTTTCCTGAAGATAGAGACCGCCAGTTCCTTCCAGCTGCCTTTGTAGTTCATGGAGTCGTCACTCCATGACGCTTGGCTAGCGCACTGGATATCTCTGTCTTTTGGCTTTGGTCATGAAGTAGATGCTATCTGTTACGCAGAGAAAAATGAGAATGGGGAAGGGGCAGCAGGAAAAAACTTCCCCTCTCCCAACTCCTTCATAAAGAAACCACTGTTATTGTTGCATTGCCCAAGAGCATATGATTTTTTTAAAGCATATTTGGTGCTAATGACCCTCTAAATGAATAAAATGTACAGTTAGCCAATTAATGCTAATTAATCAGCTAATTAATGCTGGTTTTGGTACAGCTACAAAATATTACTACAAAATGGCTTTCCGTCAGTCTCTAGCCCTTGGGGACAGAGGAGTCCACTGTATCTATCTCCTTTTAAGCACATTGAGTTTGTTCACTTGTATTGTTTTTGCTTTGCCTTTCAAGCATGTGAACATTTTACTTATATTAATAGGAGTCCAGTATTGCAGCAAGCTGTTATTACTTATGGGTTTAAAGAATAAAGTAAAAGGCAACTCTGATGATTTTCGAGGTGAATTAGAGAGGTATTTTGACAAACAATTGTTTTTTAGCAAATGTCAAATAAAACTGTGGGTTGCTGGGCTCTTTCATAGTTACACAGTCAGCTCTCAATTGTTGAAGATAGAAATGGAGTATACTAACCCACGCAAAGCTAAAACATAGGTAATACAAAGCATATGCCCATTAGTTAAGAACTTCCCGTGTTTATTACATTTATCGAGGAATGAAGTTAAGCTGAAGTAAAAAGTGAGATCAGAAATCCAAAGAAAAATGGTGGGTGTTTTTCCTTTTTTTTCTGCTTTGTTTTAGCATAGTGCTGCTAATCTGCAACCTGGGTTACACACCCACAGACAACAGAGGGTTGACTGTACAATTCTGCATCCCACATAGACAACTTCCTTCTAGTTTATATTCATTGAGAGCTGTATAAATGCACACTACTAATCTGATTGACTTTTCAGAGAAAAGAGAAGGCTCAGTCTGAGGTACTGTTCTTCAAAACTAAAATTCAATATATGTTCTCTGCTTTTGTTTACTGAAATGATTTTGAGTGTCAAGAAATCAGTGATCTAAACCAGAAATGATCATAAGCATTCTCTGGCCGTGACCATTAACGATAGGACAAGATGACATTTTGCAATGCATATGACAGCAACAAATCAAAGAGTTTGATATTACACACCATGACTTTCCTTGAGTGGCCTGAAAATAGTTCATGCTTTATATTTAGGAAAAAATATGATGAAGCTGTCCATTTCAATGGGTAAAGTCTTCAACTAGCCAGCGTGGAGAAAGAAGGTGGATTTTAAAGATTGCTCATTATAAATAGCGAAGAGTTTTTACAGTGGTTTTTTTTGGCTGAACTGTGTAATTACATAAGTGTATGATGATCAAACGAGTGCCACACTGAATAAGTTAGATTTTTTAATAGTCTAAAAAGGAAATAAGTAACAACAATCTTCAGCCATTTGAAATAAAATAATTGCAGTCGTCCATATGTTTCATAAAATTTAGATAACAAAACAATTGTTGCCGTTTTCAGTACTTAGTGATTTTATGTACCTGATGCATTTAAAGAACATTGTCTTTAGACAGTGAGTTGGCTGATGCAGCCCAGTGAGAGACTTATTCTTCGCATCACAGTTTTTGTACTATGCTTTGTATTTAATAAGCGCAAGAGAGATAAAAACAGAATTCATCTGATACAATCTTCAACAAACTCTGCATTAGCTACATCAAAACTTCTCCAAATTTTAGGAAAATTACTGTCTCCAGAGATTATTCAAAATTATCTCTGTGCTAATTCACGAAAAGTCTACTTCACCTTTGTTAAAGAGCCGTCTACTTAAAGAAGTGTATTTTTTTCATCCCTTCATTGGTTGGCTAAGACAAGTTCTGCTCTAATGTGGAATTAAAAATCCCAAGTATGAAATGATTCATTTGAATTTCAGTTATTGTGCTGCCTATATGTGACATTGTTGTAGTCACATTTTAAATAAACCCACAAAGTTTATGGTTGAAGAATGTAAACTATCACTTATGATGCAAAAAAGCAAAAAAGAATTACATACTTCCAGTTCATTCTTTCTTTTATTTCCATGGAATGTTAAAGTTTCAATTTTAGGAATGCAAAGTCAAACTCTGAAAAACTATGTTGGAGGGGAAAGAAAGAATAACCAGAAATACATCTGTTAAGGTTATCTTTGCACTGAAGAAGGTTATCATATATGCATTGCATTTTCTGCATGGTTATAATCTATCAATCAGCTTGCCTACTTTTTGCCAGTTTGTATATGCAGTATAGATACAATTCGCATGCCACCATTAACTACAACATTTCCTGAGCCCTTTTATTTTCATTCTATAACCATCAAGCTCCAATCCTTATGCAAATTGAAGAAATTGCTAAAAATAGAGTTTTGCACTGTAATAATCTTGGCGGATCAGATCCTTGAGATAGTTTAAGAGGGTGGCACAGATACTTGATGACTACTCTAAGCAGCAGGTTGGAGGATACAACAAAGTTTTCACCCCTGTTTATGAGCCAGTTGAAATCCTGCTGTTGTCCCGTAGTGAATCCACCTCCCGAGGAACTGGGCCACCACAGGTCTGTGACCCACTTCATGTTGAGTTTAAGTAGGACTTTGGTTGTGCATACCCTGAGTGCTAACGGGTGAAATTCAGCAGTGAGCAGAGATAAGAAATGCCTGGACAACATTTGTAGGCTACAGACAGGTGATATGTGCTTGTCTTCTCAAAACAGAAGAAGTAACAGAAGAAGCAGAGGCCCAGAGGTAAATGGTTTTTGTGAGTTGGTTGGTATTTCATGCCCTGTTGGCCCCTCAGAAGTGACTGAGAAGATCTGTTTTATTCTTGATTTTGGTTTTTTTTGAAAATGCATGCCATCTCAGCTACTCCATTCCATCCCACCCATTACCAGTTGAGCATTTGATTTTATGCTTAATCAAGTTTGTATATTCTTTAAAATACACATTTAATAGCTTTGCACTGGTTATGGAGATATATATCAGTGTATGTGCTTGCTCATTTCTATAAGCATTTCCTGTGTTACAGACACACGAATCCTGTTTTTGAAATTAAGGCGCTCTACAATTACATGTTTCCTGAATTCTCTGTGAAGGCCCTTAAGCTTTGGAAATTTCTCCTATTCGATCCAAAACACTCAATGCAGATTATTAGGGCACACCGCAGGGAACATTTGATTTCTCTGACTGCAGGACTGTTTGGACATCATGAAGACTGGAAATGTATCTTTAGCTCCTGTATAAAAATTTATGGTAATGTCTGGGCAATAGAATCAATAGTGGTGGGACTGCTAGAACAGGATATGTCAGTAATTGCAACTTTAAATTACATCATAAGACATCTAGCACAAAGGAGAAACACTCCTTTTGTAAGATGATTATGTAAATGGAAAGTAAACGCACAAATGAGTACAGTTCTATAGGATTTTGATTAACATATTCAGTCATAGCTATAGCAAGATGGGCATAAAGCAAAAAAGAAAAGGAGAAAGTAGCGTACCATTTGATATGTATTCCTTGTAACTTTGGCTTGATTCCTGCAATCCCTACTCAAGGAAAATTTTCCCTTTCTTTTGTGGAAACTTGTCTCAATAAAGACTATGAGATCTTGATAATTATGTAAGTGTTCATGTTTTTCACTTGACTAGTTCTCAGTGAGAGCATGGCATAGCAGGACTTTACATGTAATCTTTGTCTTGGTCTATGTGCTAAAGCAATCTTTTGATTGGTTTCAAGAGGGAGTGTATAGGCGCATATATATATATGTATATATATACACACTTTTCTCAGACTCTCCAAAATAATGTAGTGTAGTTGATACCAAGTAGGGACAGCTCAAGCCCTGGTGGAGGGCACAGAGTATCACACGATACTGTGAGTATAAAATCAGATGCAAGGAAGGTGAGGGACATTTAGTAATAGCTTCCTATGCTAATAGTCGTAAATAATGCTTTTGGACTCATTTGTAAACCTCCTTGTAAGTTCCTAAGTGGTGGTAAAGGCATCTGCAGTAAGGTGGGGTGTCGTGCTGCAGCTGAGTCCTTACCCCCACTTCTTCACATAGGGGCAGGCTGGAAGCAGTACACTAGGCTGGTTCCTGCCCCAAGCACCTTGCATGGTAGTAATATTTGCTAAACTCAGCAGCCTAAGGATTTACTCCAGATGGAGTCACAGTCAAATTTTTGAAACTTGTTTTTCTTTCAGTGTTTTCTGTGAGTAGTTTCTGTTTTTAATAGGTGGAAAGAAGTGCATGTAAAGGGAAAGAATGGGTTGAGCAAATCCTTTTCAGCCCAAATTTGGTGTGAGGAATTTCATAAGGACAGAGATAGGTGTGGAAACCCCTCACAGTTTTACCATATCTCTCAGACACTCATGTATTTCAGCATAGTTAGCATATACGCACACAAGGGGCTCAAATGGTCTTCCCCAGTCAGCACTCAGTCTCTCTTTCCAATGTAGATCTCCAGAAAGACAGACACCGTTGTTTGTGGAGACTCTTCTGTATAGATGACCTTCCTCCAAAAAAGGAGGTTGTCACAAAAGCTGAGATTTGTTGTATCCTTTTGTACTGGAGAAAACAATTCAATTTTGTATCTTTCGTATTAAAATTTCATGTTAAATTTTCTTTTTAGCGTACTAATTTAAAGGCAGTATCACAGAAAAGCCCGTTGTCCCCTCCCAACCAGGAAGCCCACCAGTCTAACTGGTAAACACAGTATTGGTGGGAATGTTAGAATCTTTGGCATCAGTTAAATAAATGCTGATACAATAACAATTATTACAATATTTGATTATATGAAACCCCTGAAGGGGTTAATTTCCTGCTTTGACATTTTCCTTATGCAAATGTCCTCATTCCATTTCATGCAAGACAGGTTTGGCAAATGCAGATGCTTTGGGTAGTATTGACATCTAAGTTATGCCATCTAAGGACAAGTGCTGTATGCTAAATAATGTATTCATTTAAAGTTCAGAAGAGACTCTGTAAAACTAGCTACGACAAAAAAGCAAGCAATGTTTTCTTAAGCCATGTATGTGATCCATTAAACATTGACTTTGGTACCTCGGTATTGTCAGATAACAATAACCTGGGTTAGCATTCAAACCTAATACAGAATTAGAAACCAAGCTGTCAAGATAATTTCTAGTCACTGAATATAACTATGAAATGTTGTTATATATATTCTACTTGACTGCTTCCTTGCAAATATTGAAAAAGTGCATATGATAAGACTCAGATGGAAAAGTCTTGAAATTAGTAAAAAATGCCTATTGCTTTCAGTGAAGGCAGGATTCTATGGATCAGCCTTAATTTCTAAAGACAATGGATGTATGCCATACAATGGATGTGTACATTACACTCATGTATGCCCAGCATGTCTATGAAATGAGTTTTTAAGGCCCAGTTCACATTCTTAGGCTTTTTAGTTCTGTTTTCTTTATGTCAAGGTCTTCATATTATGCTTATAGCAATGAAACCTGAACTCCTGTTGTAATTTGTATTTATATAACCATGTTGCTTAATAGCCTCTTTATAGACAAGTACCCCTTTATATTAGGTTCTGTGAAAAAGCAGCCTCTGTCTAAAAGCAAACAGTTAAAAGATAACACAAAATGGGTACAGTCAAGTGGGATTCCAAGGAAATTATAAGACAGTGTTGGTAAGCATGATGGGCAAGGACATCCCAGCATATTCAGGCTGTTTTGGTTTTGGTTTTGGTTTTGGTTTTGGTTTTGGTTTTGGTTTTTGAGGGGAGAGAGGTGATTCAAAAGGAAAGTTTTAAAAGAATGGAAAAATAACGGGATGGATTCTCAGAAGAGAAGAGCAGCTTGGGGGAAAGTACAAAGGCTGTTTCCTGAAAATCTAATTGTCGGTGATAATTGTCAGTGATAGCCTCTCAACATGAGCAGATTGTAACCTCTTGATAAAGTAGGAAAGATGATAGGCCGAGAAGAGCAGAATGAAGTCGCATCGAAGCTGAAGGAGGAACAGAAAATAACTACTGATTCACAGCATTAGGTAGAAAGAAGTCATTAGAGGTCATGTTGAAAGTAAGGTTCAATGAAAACAATTGGTGAAAGCCAAGGAGATTGACTCCAGGTAGTGATTGCAGTCAGTGAGCTTAAAAAGGAGAGGTAGAATAAGATGGCAGAATAGTTGCCAAAATAAGTGGGATACAGACCCCCCTCCCCTTTTTTTTTTTTCTTTGCCCCCCAATTAAGGAGGAGACTGCATAATGCCTGAATTGTTATGGGAGGAGACAGGGGGCAGAAGAGGGTGATGAATCCAGCAAAGGAGTGGTTGAGGGACAGGACTGGGTATTGGAAAGGGTGGTGGGAGGTGAGGATAGCTGAAGGGAAGGCTGGCAGAAAGACCAAATTCAGATGAATGTCCTTGAAGTAAAGTGGGGAGATGTGGATTTGAGATTCCAGGAGATGGAGGACTCTGGGAAAGATGGAAACGATGACAATAACAAGAAAGGGGAATTACATCAGTCAGGGAAGAGGAGGGACAAAGAAGCAAAGAGCAGCTGTGTTGCAGGAGGATGGCAAGAGCCAACAGTGAGGGTCGCGCAGACAGGAACAGGTTGTTGTTGTCTGTTAGAGGTTCTGCTTATCAGTGACATTGTGCTAGCCCATGGCAAAAGGAGGCAATGCCAAGGGATTCCAATATTAGTGAGGTCTGGGCAACTGTGGTCTCGGTACTCGCAGTGTCTTGTAGCCTGTATTACATATGAGTTCAGTAGGAGCTTGAAGAAAAACTGAATAGTATCCATTATTTACCATTCTTTCCTTTTTTATCATTTTAGCAGGATTTTCTGTTCTACTTCCATATTCTTTTTCTTGCTCTTTTTGTAATGTTAATTTACTACAAAAAACTACATGTTCTTCATGACACTATGTATTTAGAGTATGTTGGCCCAGCAATTTTGATAACTTTCAGACTGAATGATAGCTTTTCAGAACAGTGAAAGTGCAGTTTCTGTGCAATTTGAGAGCACTGCAGTGTTTTATCATCATTATCTCCCATAATGGTGGTATCTTGGTGTGGTGAAGTGACCATTAGGATGAAAGCCAGTAACTTCCAGGTTCTCATTGCAGCTTTGCCACTAACATCATTTCATGGGTGACCTTGGGTGATTCGTATAGGCCAACTTTTCAGCTATCCACTAATTTTAAGCAATCCAAGGACATTTTGGCTTCCCAGTTTAAGACACTAGTGAATCAATTTCCAAGGGAATGCAGCACCCATAAGTATAGATTATGTTAATGTGGTAGGTGTGTAGGTGGTAAAACTGATCAAAAATGTTCTGTTTAACTTGTTTTGCCAAGTCTTGGCCTTCTGCAGGAAATTTCAACTTCCACTTCTCAGACTTTTCCTTCCTGAGAAGCTGAAAATATTCTGTGAAGAAAAGCTCTATTTCCTGACCAGTCTTTAAGATTAGGGCCAACAGTATTTCTGGATAGTCTTCCAAAAATGAGGTAACCAGATTAGTGGTCAGCTTGAAAATGTGAAAACTTTTTTCTGCATAGTTTGCCAGTTGAATAACATGGCTAATAATATAATTTACTTGAAGGATGAGAGATTTAATTATGTAATGTTTCTAGATTTCTGAAACTCGTTATAAATCAGGATTTACCCCCTGTAATTGACAAGCCCATGGTAAGATGCCCACAGCCACCCTAGGCAAGCAAATAATTGTTAGAGTTTTTTCAGTTAAAGTTTGATGAGACTGTGGTGGTCAGCTTTCATTGCTGACAGTAGGCTGCAGCCAAAAGTTTGGAGACAACTGTGACAGATGATTTGGGATGTTCAGATAACCTCATCTTACCAAGAGATATGTTCATTAAGTTGTCAAAGAACTGAAATGTATGCATTGCCCATCCATCTGGCATATAATTTAAATACAGCTGAATTCCTGACCTCAGATATGATATAAGCATTTCTGAGTAGACATGCCTGATAAATTTGCATAAACAGAGGCTCTTAGAATAAAAATGCATTTTAAAAGGAGAGTAAAAAAAACACTTCTGAGATCTAGAGACGCGTGACAACATTGATAGATGGTAACATACTCAAATAAAAAAAATATTTTACTGAATACTAAATAATATTTTTAAAATGTTTGCACAGGATTTTTAGTACAATTAATAAAGTCTCTCTGTAGCCTGAAGAAAGGTGTCAGCAGTTGAAGTGCCTGAAACTGAGATACTGAATTCATCACAATGAGTTTTCTGAGGGCTGAATAGATAATCTGCATGATTTTAAATATTAAAAGTCTTTGTCAGGGTAGATGTGCCTGCAAAAATGCAAGCTGGCAGTTACACATGATTAAGTCACAGTTGTCTGGGCAATTCATATCTGGGTTACCAGAAAATATTATAAATAAAAACAAGTATTGATACCTGATTTTTTAAAAAAAGATTACTTCTGTCAGGCAGCAATGTTGTTATCAGTTAGGTGGATTTTAGCAATGTTATTTAACCTTAATATTTGAAACCTGATCATACCAATACAATGTTACAACCCAAATCTGCAAAACCTGGGTGATACATGATGACCCTATGGGAATAGTAGCCCCGCGGAGGCTAGGTGTGTCCCTTGGGGGTCTGTATGAGCAACCTAGGTTCCCTTGACTGTCAGTGGAGCTTCAGCAAACAGATTGATGGTTTGATTGATAGGAAGGAGGTTCTCTGAATTCTGGAGGCTTTCAATGTAGGCATCTAAATCAGAGCCTGAAGCTTGAGGGTGAACACCCTTCCAGTCTTTCTTCAGGTCTGTCTGTGAGAACACCACCTCATTCTCAAGACTGAATGTAATGAGAAGGGAAGACTCTTCTTCTTTATATATGCAGGAGAGCTGGTGCATGAATTTAAACTTCTACACAAGCAGATGGCAATATTTTCTTTTCCACTCCCTTTTCTCGGCATGGAGCGGCATCACTGTCTTCAAGTCACGAATCTGGGGATGTGTTTATCAAGAGAGCTAATAGCAAAGCCTCCCTCTGCTGTGTGCGCAGTTTACAGAGTGATGTATTTCTCACAGTCTCATGAGCATGTTGAAAACCTGCTTCACTTGTGGGCACTTCTGAACAGCCTGTCGATATCTGTTCCTGCCAGTGAGGCTCCTGTGGATACCCATTGGACACCCATGTCACCACTGTGGGTGCAAGTGACCCTGCTTTCTAGTAGATCTTCAAAATCCACATGGAATTTAGTAGTTCCATAGGGCAGAGACTTCTGCCAGCACTCACGTGAAGAATGTAAATGCAGACTTGTAATGTTTTGCTACCGGAGGTATAGGTATTAGGTATTTCTGTTGTCCTATCACCACTTCCTCTGCACAAGTACTGCCCTACTCTTTGTCAATTTTTTCCTTTCTCCTTTTCCCGTTGCTACAGCCTTGAGACATTGTGTTCTTGGAGGGCAACAACTGCAGAACTCAACCATATTTATCCCTATTCAACAAAAGTTCAGCAAATACAAATTCATGTCCTGGGCTAGTTCCATTTGATGCCCCCATGCTTGCTTCCAAGTCTCTCATTGTAGGAGGGCAGAGTTCTTTCCCAGGTGAAAACTTAGGTTTACCCTGTCAGGACTGCTTAAGTCTATAAACATTTGCAGTATCTGGTCTTTAGTCTGTCTTTATTGTTCAGTGGTATGGAAGCTCAAGAGCAACCTCAAGTGCAAAATGTTCCATGACCCTTGTTCTGTCCATCATAGGTCCTTGCTTCAGCTCATAAAGACCATCCCATAGTACCTTCCTACACATATCATCCAGCAAAGAATCCAAACAGACTGGTATTCTGGGACACCTCTGGTGGGTTCAAGCCATGCTATGGTTGTGCCTGTCCCATCGCTACTGCTTGGAAGGCATGTTTAAAAAAGAACTGCAGTGGGAGGATGGAGATGGACATTGGATTTCAGTGTGAAAGAGGAGGACATACAGAAAACAGAAATTACAGTGTCAGGAGGCAGGGTACCTGGGAGCAGTGTGGATGCTCGGGGAACAGAGGTGATGTGGCCAGACTACAAGAGACATAGGGGTCTCGGGGCAAGGAGCAGAAGAAATGCATGGGCGGGTAGGCACCTGAGTCTGGGTGGGAGATTATGGTGGTTTGAAAGTCTACTGGAATGTAACCATTCATTAGTAGCCATTCTGTGCATTGGGAGGTCAGTTTAGACAAGGCAAGGTGTCTTTGGTTTAGGGGGAAATATGAAACATGCTTAAAAAATGAGATAAATGCAGCCAGAAAGTTCTCAAGGAGTATGGGGGTCAGTGGCAATTGGACCTGGTGATCCTGTTTTTTCCAGGCCAACTAGCAATTCTGGTGCACACCCCACCGAGGGAAGGACAAGGCAGAGGGAAGGTATGGGAGGCCATACTTGAAGGAGATGTGTGATTTGGTGCTCCCCCTGCAGCCTCTCTCAGTGTGCTCCTGCGAGGCCTTAATTGGAACTGAAAACTGCTGCTCCTTTGCAGAACTCCTGAGGGAGAAGGGGAACAGCATTGCCTTGCGCCCTCATTGGGATGATTTCTTTCCTCCTTTTCCTCCATGTGACACGAGCAGGGAAATTAATATTCTAACCCATTGAGCCTGCTTGGTGAATCTGGCACAGCATTATTTAAGATGACTGAGATTTTTAAATTTATTTTTTAATTGATTCCATCTAACTCAGCATTTGAAAAACCTTGAAGATCATATTATGTGCACAAGCACAGTTAATTTGCAACACAGTTTGTTGCAAGGACCCCAGTCTAAAAATATGTATATCCAAGGCCATTGTGGAATTAAGACTTAAGCCATTTAAGCAAGTCTGCATGTGAGTAAATAATATTCAGCCTCCTGGTGCCCAAAAAGTATCCAGGCAGAGCCCAGAGAACCTCCGCTTTCAGCACAACACTGCCCTCTGGAGCTTTCTGAATCACTCTCATCGCAAACCAAACAAAGGACATAAAGGAGAAAAATAGAAAAAGGCCTTGGTCTCCAATTTAAAAATGAATAGCACAGTGCCCACAGTGCAACGAGTAATGAAAGCAGCTATACTGCAAAAGCAATGGAAATAAAAAGACATTCATCCCCATCACAAATACCAACAAATATTTTTCAGCATTGAATGGAAGGCGGACAGAAATTGAGAATTTTAAACAGACCTGGAAAGAATGACATACAATAACAACAATACTTTTTAATTTTGCTTAAAGGTGTTGACAACATTCTAACAAAGAAAAATCAACAGGTTATTGGGAAGGAAAAAATAATTTAATCTCTCAAAAATCTATTTCAGATGCAGATCTTCTTCTGCTATGCATCCTTTCACATTTTGATAGTGTTTGTGTCAACGCAAAGATGATATGTTACCTTGTGCTGTCAAGAGCTTACCAAAATAAACCTCATCAACAAAGCATTAAATAATAATATCACCTTTCCCCTGAAGTTTTGATATTCTCTGTGATGTACTTGTGCATATTTTTAAAAGAACTTAAATTATTGATTCCCTCCTTCCATCAAACCTGTCTAACCAGTGAAGGGTATATAGAATGTAATCCTGTACTGAGCTCTGTTAAAGAACAACCCACAACCCTTGATTGAAAGCATGCGCTTGTTAGAAGTGAATTTCTTGAATTTATGAAGGGCCTAATCTTGCAAATACAACCTATAACCAATAACAACTCATCATTGCTGATATTTCTGTTAGCAGATATTATTCTCAGTAATACACGTGCACAGAATTGGATTCAAGGATGTAAGAACCACACTCCAATACCTGCTTCTCCGCCCAGTATTTTTCTATTAAAGTGGATGATGGAAAAGCTGAGGTTGGAAGGGACCTCTGGAGATCATCTAGTCCAAATACCTGCTCAAAGGAGGGACAGCTAGAGGAGATTGTTCACGGCCCCATCCAGTCAGGTTTTGAGTGCTTCCAAGGATGGAGGGTTCACAACCTGTTTGGGCAACCTGTTCCAGTGTTTGACCACCCTCATAATAAAGAAGTTTTTCCTTATTTTTAAGTGGCATTTCCTGTTTTTCAGATTGTGCCTATTGCCTCTTATCCTGTCACTAAGAGTCTGAGTCCTGTCTTCTTTACTCCCCCAATCAGGCATTTATACACATTGATAAGATCTCTCCTTAAGCAGGCCCAGCTAAGCAGTCCCAGCTCTCTCAGCCTCTCTCCATATGCCATGTGATCCAAGTCCTTAATTATCTTTGCGGCCCTTCGTTGGACTTTCTTCAGTATATCCATGTCTCTTTTGTACTGGGGAGCCCAGAACTGGACCCAGCACTCCAGATATATCTCAGCCCTGAACTGGACCCAGCACTCCAGATGTATCTCAGCTGAGTAGAGGGGAAGGATCACCTCCCTCAACCTGCTGGTCACGCTCCTCCTAGAGCAGCCCCGGATGCTGCTTCTTTGTCACAGGTGCTTATTGCTGGCTTATTGCATGTTCAATTTGGGGTCCATCAGGATCCCAAGGGCCTTTTCTGCAAAGCAGCTTTCCAGCCAGTCAGCCCCCAGTCTCTACCGGTGCCTGGGGCTCTTCCTCCTGACAGGAATTCATAGTGCAAACCCGTATTATCAGGATAGTAGCTGCCAATGTTTGAAAAGAACTGAAATAATGACTTGGGAATAAATGACTTGTGTTACTGTAGTTGAAAGAAAGGTTATTTGAATACCAGTAGACTAAGGGGAATGGATTGCAACAAACAGAAATGGCAAGAAAAGGGAAGCAGTGGTCCCCTGGCGAGTGAATGTGTGATCATAGAAACAGAACTCCTGAATGATTCACTCAGGGCTTGATCTAGTACCTATTTAAGCCAGTGAGAGCTTCCCCATGGTTTTGGGGGGCATTGAATGAAGCCAAAATGTATCATGAAGAAAGAAAGAAAAGTTGCATAACAATTTTTTTTTCTGTCCTGCTAATAATAAGCACGCAGCAAAGTAATCGTCTAGAAATAATGGGAAATTCTGCATAGATTTTATAAACCGAATTTAGAGTACTAAAAATGTAAAAATGTCAAGTAAGAGTATTAGTAGTCTTAGCCTCAGTGAGATAAACAATTGTTTAGCTGCAAACAATTAATTATGTACATAAGTTTGTTTGACTGATATATATACGGGAAAGGATACCCAACGTAAATAATAACACAGAAATACTGTCCTCTTTCCGTTGCTCGGGGAATAAAAAATAACTTGGCACTACAAGATTTAAATTCATGTAAGTGTCTTAGGCAGTTGACTGCTGTGCAAGTAGTGAAGAAAGAAAAATGATTATACATTTTACCCTGTGAGGCTAGTTATGAAATACTGATTACAATGTTGCAGTATATTATAGAGCTAATAATAATTAGCAGGTTTCATCCTTAGTGCAGATGAACAAGTTTAATAACATGTTTTAATTTCACTTCAGATCCAAATGGATAGCATGGGTCAGCTTGGCTGATCTGCATATGCATGTATCAAAAAGACTCTTAAAAGCTGCTTTTCCCTTAACAAACTGTGACTTTCCCCAATACTTTATTTTGTAAAATTTATGACACAGAAGCTGGAATTCAAATACCTTTTCCTCTTTACAGAATAGAAGTTGGAATAAAGTTGGAATACAAAGTTTGTGGAGCACATGTCCTGGTTAGGTAGGAGGTAGGATTTGAATTTAGGACCATGGATTAGGGCTGCTTTTGGAAGATAACTTATGAAGCAGATTGGTCCCTTCATTCCTGTCCTAAAATAGAAATAGATCAGAGAGATCTGAGGTGTTTGTTTTCGCTTCAATATTTTATTAGAAAATCTAAATTTTCTATACAGCATTCAAAAGTTTACTTATTTCACTCTTTCATTAATAATTAATCTTAAAACTCTAGATGGGAGCTCTTCTCTTTCCAAGTTGAAGAGTTCTTCACCTCCCATGCTCACTATGCACAGCATTGTATATTCAGTGTGCAGGTACACTGAAAAAAGTTTAAACTTCTTATTTCTGAGTGTCATTCCACATAAGATTGCCAAAGCAGAAACCAGTGATCAGAAATCACTGCAGGACTTACTTTGTTTCTTCCCATTGTTTATACAATTATCTCTATCATCCAGTCACATTTTGGTGGATGCGAGCTTTTTTACTTGAGATCTTTAGGATTGTTTCTAGTTTAAATACCTTCAGATACAAAATCTTTGAAGTGTGCCTTTTTAGGTTTGGACAGTCAAATTTGTCTTAAGTCAAGCTTTCTCACTGATAGCATTGTTATCATTGTCTAATCATTAAAGGAGCAGAAGGTCTTGTCCTCAAGGATATCAGTGTAAGTCCAGCACTGTGTATGTATTTAGCTAACTCAGAGGACATGATGTGGCTGATAATGATTAACTGTGTTCTCCAGAAGCTGGCATCTTCACTGAGGTCTACAGTATATCTAATTGAATTGCCCCACTGAATTGAATCTTGAGATCCCCAAAACACCAAAATTAAGTACAATTTTAAGTATAGTTATTAAATTATACTTTCATTTTACTAGGAAATATGGGCATGCAACACTTTAGTGACACGTAAGATGAAAGATGAATAATATCTCAATTCAATTTAGAACAATTTACAACTTTTCTTTAGATATAGAATGGCATTATTTAGAAAAAAAAGAACCATTATTTGAATATTTACCCAATATAGGCTAAGAGCAAGTCCTTACTTGTCATAGGTCCTCTGATATTAGTGAAATCAATATACAGTTGAGCATGTGGACTATCATCTAGGGACACTGCCAGCAAAGTGAATTACTTCAGTAATATCAAGTAGAGAACCAAAATGACTATCGAGATGACCGTAGTTTAGGCACTGTTATGCCTAAAGATAAGGCAACTATTTCATACTTGTTGATTCAGAGGAGTGGCAACATATCCTTAGACAGTATATCAAATTAACAGGAAGAAGGTGCCTACCCAGAGGGCAACCAAGAAAGCCTGCAAACTGAACAAAGAAAGAGGTCGCTGGTAAGTGACAAGGGGCACAGAAACACTCTTCTGACATCCTGTCCCAGGAGACTCTCCTGTCCTGTCAAGATCCAGAGCACAAAATCCTCTCCTGAGAAAGGCTGATTCTTTTAAAATAGGGCTTTGGGAATGATTAGAGATCTGATAATTCAATCCTTTTTCAGTTTGAGTGAATTCAAACCTTCGATTCCTTCATCCTGTGCCCCAAGATGAGGCTATGGAATAATCTGTTTCAGTGAGTCATTGTTTAAACAGCACTGTGAGACTGATGAAGCCAAAAGGAAAGCAAGCATGGAGGAATTTGGCATTATAGCCTAGTGAATATAGCTCTTTGCTAAGAGGTGTGCGTCCTAGGTTACAGCCTACCTGATAAAGTCCAAAATCATTGCCGATAATCTTGGGACGACTGTCTGCAGAAAGAGTTTATGCTGGGTGAATACTTCTAGGGGTTTACTCAAGTTACAAACTGACTAGCCTGGTATCAATATGAGGATAGATAAAGGAACAGCTAGAAAAACCTAGACAATAATTAGTCCCAATGGTGGGATTTGTGATAAGATTAATGAAACATTAATCCCAATGAAGAAAAGCTTTAGTTGACCAATACTTCAATACTTCTGACTAAATTACAAATATAGTTGTTAAAAGCAATATTGGAGATGTAACATACTTACACTTTGATACATCATTTGACCTAGACTTGTACAACTTTCTGCTTAAGAAACAGGATACAAAAATAACTGATTAAAGCTATTGAAATCTACGTAACTGACAGCGTGAAACTGTAGACTCTGAATCCTCATCAAATAAATAGAAAAAATTTTAGTGCGGCCTTCAAGGATTTGTTCTTGGCCTCAGATGGTTTCATTTTTTTACCAGTGACCATGATTGAGAAAGTTTACAGGGATTGAGGGAGCAGCAAACAATGAGGCTGACAGGTCACTGATAGAAATTGTATTGCCGTTTTGAGCAGGCTTAAGCAAACAATATGCATTTCTGTTCATACTTAAAGATCAGGAGCTCTGTACTAATGAGCAACCACTCCAGTGATGACTTACTGTCCTGGTACTCAGCCAGACATCAGTTCCCAGTGCACAGGTGTGGCTGAAGGGGCCAAATGAAATCCTTCAGTATTTAAACAAAGCCATGTGGAAGAGGAGTGAAGAGACCGTCTCACTTGCACACTTGGTACGGATGTGACAGCCACCAGAATACTGTGACCAATTTCCAGCCGGGTAAGTGCTGAAAAATTGATTAATATTTAGAGAAGCCCACAGCAGCACTTAAAAGAAATTAGTGAAAGGACTATTAAGCCTGAAAGGCTAGAGGAACTGTTTTATTTGAGGCTATTGCTTAATCCCATCCGGAGAAAAAATAATTTATTAGCTGAAAGGTCAGCCTGGTATAGGTCAGCAGAAGGGCCGATGAAACAGCAACTCTACCAAAATCCCTTGGTGGGTTGATGTGTTTACAGGGAGGGTTAGGAATGTAGTGTCTTAATGCTGGGGCCCTGCTGGAGAGTGGTTCTGCAGTAGCAAAAGCTTGTAAGGACAGTCTAAATTAAAGAAAGCATCCCATGACTCAGCCCCTTATTGCTATCACTGCTATGCAGTGCCAGGTGAACAAAAGAAACAGAGAAGGTCGGATTAGATAATCATCTTAGAGTCTTGGTGCTTATCTGAACCGTATGTTTATCATACCCTACTTTAATCATTTGTATCAGCAGAATTATTTTCTAATCTCATTAGAACAAAGTGTTCTAAAACATTTAATATTTCTCATGTCTAGTCAAGCCATTGACTAGACCATTCCTGGGGAAACTGTCTTTTTCTGTAATATTTCAGCACTAAGTCTAGAAGTGCACCGGCTTGCAAAAATGAGGATGAGGGAAAATTTTAATTAAATTTCTCCATTAAAATAACTTAGTCCCTAGGGAGGGCATTGTTGAGGTTTGGACAACACATTATTATAACTAAAAGGCCAAAGCCATCACCATTTGTTAGCTTGGAAATGGCAAAAATGCAAAAGATGATAGATAACATTTGCAATGCAGTAACCCACTGCAAACAACCCTGCATTTTCTGGGGCATTTCACATGCAGGCTGCCTTCCAGTCAGTGCAAGCCAGATGAAGTTCTGAGCACTAAATATTACCTGGTGAAATGATTTTGCACAGTAATTAACCTCCTGCCACATGTCACTAATACAGTGTCCTTTCCCCTAGCTGTGGCCTATAATAGAAGTTTTTGGAAGAATATTAACCTGGCTGTATATTATTTTCTGGTTCATTAAATATAATAGCAATTCTGGCAAAGCCTTTAGTTGATGAGAGAGGTTTGGCCTCCACAAGAAAATGTTGTCACAATACTAGATGCCGTATCCTTATCTAATTTACTTACAGCCAATACATTTTTGAATAGAGACATTAGATGGCAAAACCACAAAGGACAATTTATAATTTACAGTCTACAAAACTCTCCCAGTTCTCAGCTTTACCTCTGCTGGCAAATACTCCCATAATCCCAAAAATCTTTAATGGGTTCTCTTTTGCGTATAGGCCTTCAGCTCCTCTTCCCCTGCCATTAGTACAAACTATTTTGTTGTAAATGTTTGATGCTCTTTTGCCCTGAGGATTCTGAGGGAGGAACAAGCATATCACCCTCTCAGTGGCTTCACTCTCATACTTAAGAAAGATCCTATAAAACAAAAGGGTTCAAGTGTCTGTTTTCAATGCTTCATCCAGCTTTAAAGCATCTGCTGTTGTCCTTAGAGTATCTCTTTCAGGCCATTTGTCACTGTCCTAGTTTGACTGGCAGTGATAGTTAACCTTTGCTTAGCACCCTGCAGATATTTACTTAGTACTTCAATATATTTTCCCTTGCGTACTAATAAAACACCTGCATTTACAGAGGACCTTTTATCCCAAAGGATTTCAGGAAGCTCTGCAAGCTATAAATTTACAGCAGTACTGTACAGGTAATGTAGCTTTTTGCTCAGTACAAAAGACAGTAGCTAAAATCTGGGAATCCTGATGTTTTAACAAGTGACTGCTGAACACAGAATTAAAGCAGAGGGATGTGCATTTTGGGGAGTGTTAGTCTAGGGCGTAGAGCTAGGTTCAACTCCCTGCTGAACCCACAAAACTTGCACAGGCGTCCCGTGTGACTCGGGAAGGTGCCAGTGGATGGACCCCCAAAGCACATGGGCACCTGACAAGGGACTTCAGTGGAACTGAAGCACTTCATCTCAATGGTGCAGCCCTCAAAGCTATGCCTGGCTCCTTAGGCAACAGAGAAGCTATCAACACCTACATTTTCATGTTTCTGATGATGATAAAAAAAAAATCAGTGATGCTAATATTGTGCATGTCTGTGCGCAACATTCAAACTTCCACCGTGCTAACTGGACTGAAAAATTTACTGTTTATCTCATGCCCTTACCCACTCAAGACTCACAGGCAAACTGTCCGTGTCCTTCTCAGGCCAACTCCATTAGGTAAGTTTAGGTCAAGCTTAACGCAGAGTGGCAGCAGAGTTTAGTTCAGTACTAAACACAGTATTACAACTGCAGCGGGAGGAATCCTGGTTCTGATTCCTGGTCTTGGCAGTGGCTGTCAGAGGTGGACAAGGAGGGGAGAGTGTGTCCTTTCCATCCAGTCCCGGCTGAGTGTGAAATAGATAAAGAGCAAGAAGAATGAGGAGTTTCCTCAAGCATTGCCTTTGGTCAATGCAGGGACTAGTATCACTGAGGCTGAAGAGAGCCTAAAACTTAAGCCGCCTTCTTCCTGAGCAGGCATGGTATGTCTTAGACTGGTTTTACAGAAGGCAGCGGCTGGTCTAAAAGGAAACCATGAGACTTGCTCCACCTTTAGAAGAACATTGGTGGGTGTTAAGCCTCAGAAAAGGACTCTTGGCTATCTGTGCCAAAGGGGTAGAAATCTGGATGCAGAGGCTGGAAGGAAACTGCTGAGCAGCCTAGCAGATCCCTGGAGGTGAAGGATTGAGGGAGAGGGATCTTGAGTTCCAGTGCAGAGGACATCCACCCTCAGCCCAGACATAGCTTTCATGTCTCATCCATTAAAAAAACCCACAACAAAATCAGCTTTCCCTCTTCACACTAGGAGGCTGCACTGGTACAGTAACAACTGAAGTCAGGATTATTTCCAAGCTTAAAAACCTGATGTATTCAGGATCTGACTTGGCTCCCATGAAATACATATCTAAAATAAGCAGTCATTTTTTAAATTTTGGCCTCAGTATCAAAAGTAAGCTTTGGATCACACCAAGTTAGAAAATATAAACCTTTATATTGGATTTATATCATAAGCCAAATGCAAATTATTACTTTCCCTCATTTTCAGTTACCTCTGGCTATTTAATCCATCCTCCACTAATTCTCCTCTGCATTATTGGTGTGGAGATGAGACATGATGAGACTCATTTAGTTGATAGCACTTTAAACTCATCTATAAACAGATTTTGATGACTAATATGCATTTTTTTGTTCCTGCAATAAATTTGTTTCAAGCAAACGGAGACTGTTTGGAAACAACACCTTAAATTTCTGATAAATCAACTACTTAATATTTAATTTCAAACCATACTGGGAAAACAAATCTAATTTTCTCTAACGCTAATGTCTGAAGGGAAAAAAGTAAGATAGCTGCAGAAATATAGAATTAATATTATTCTGATATGCAATATGTCTTCTTAAGCCATAAGGAGAATGATTTTATATGTGGTGTTTACATTTTTCTATCTTAAAAGACAGCCACTTTAGATTAATTTAATTTGAATTCCTACATGGCTCTGAAAATAAAGAGAATGAATAACCAAATGGAAAATGCCTTTGCTTATTCCCAACTCTGAAAGTGATTCATGATTTAAAATATTACCATTAAAAATGAACCATTTCCACAGGTAAGATGAAACAGGTAATTTTTTTACAGGCATCCTTAGAACTCTGGAAAATGTGAATATCTGTTTACTGGCAAGCTTTTGAGAGATATCCTTAGTAATATACACACAAAGAGACATCACACATGTCTTCTGTCCTACATTTTTATGCCACTGTCATACTAAATGGCATTAGACCTTATCATACCTTCCTTTTAGATCCTTCTTTCTGTGCTATATCCAGTCCCAACTTGCTTCTGCAGTTAAAACCAAAGGAGCTCCCAGGTTTCGCCATTGCTTCTCCTATTCTGTGTTATAAGACAGCGCTACCGCCGCTTAATGATACTGGATTTACACTGCTGCTTGATCCTGCCCAAGGACAGAGTGCATATGTGCCCTGTTCAGCCTCGTATAAAACAATCCAGCCTAGAGGGGTTGTACTGAGTGTATTTGGTGTTACTGTCGATGGTTCTGTCATTGGTACAGTCTTATATGGCTGCCTGCATTTGAACCAGGGAAAAAATTTTCAAGGAGTAACAAACATGATCTGGAGCAGAAGCTCAAGGATGAGAAGTCCTGTAAACCAAAATATTATTTCCTCACTTGTCCACAAAGGCAAAACCTGTGATTAGAGAGGATTCATGATGAAGATGTGCTGTAACGTGGGTACACATGCAGCAGCGGTAATGGGGAGACGGTGCGAGTATGATTGGCATCCAAGAGGAGCAGCAGTTCTAAACCCCACCATTCAGGTCATTTGGCTGATCACTTATCTCTCTGAGTTTTCTCATCATTCTTGGGATCTCCGTTTTAGTTAAAGCACACACCGGAGAACTGCATGAGCTAAAATAGTTCTTGAAGGAGACAAGAAATTAAAGTGAACTGAAGACTGAGTTAGAGCTCGACACTAATATTTTCAAGAGATAATGACTCAGCTCAGTCTTCTCACAATTCTGTTGCAAACTCAAACTTTCATCTTTGTTTCTGCTGACTCCACGCAAAGGATTTTGCTACTAAAATGGAATCATATTTTCTGATGCAGGTCCTTACTTCATGCCAGTTAAGCTGCTGTGCCAGTGGAATTACAGGACTGTCTATGCTGTTGTGAGTATATTAGGAAAGTGTACAAGAAATTTATTCCTCAAAAGGTACCAGATCAGTTCAAAATGTCCTTATCTACTAAGTGGGGTTCAACCCCAACATTAGTACTGTACATGGTGACATGTGCTCTGTGCCATGTGATGGGGCTGGGTTTATTGCTTTATAACACTTCCCTACCACAGGGAGAGAGCCTCCACCTCTGCCAACTAACAGCTGATAATCCTTGCAGCTTATGTATGAAAGACTATCATACATAAAAGCCTACAACATTCCGTTGATAATTTTAAAGAAAATCCCTTTTCCTTGGAAGTCAGTCAGTACTCTGAGCTCTTTTGGCACTCTATCTAAAGGTTGACATACAGGTAATATTTTTAGCTTTCAGGCCAACTCAAAGAGTCTTACTCATTCTAAGAGGCTGTTCATGCTCTTCACCGTGAAGTACGAGTGACTCATGGCTTTAGTCCACTCAGGCTCCTTTACAATAATATCTACTGTACAGGAGCATAGTTTCTTGGTGTAATTAATTTCTCCCTCTTCAGTAGTCTAATTTGACTAGTATAATTTGACTGGCATATCTGCTGGGCTTTCTGTTTAGTGAAATACAGGTACAGATCATGCATTTTAGTCATTCAGAGCATTTTTAACTCAGATATGTACTCTTTTGAGAAGCATGTAAACAAGTTATTATTGCGGTAAATTATTGCTGAACATGAGCCGGCAGTGTGCTCAGGTGGCCAAGAAGGCCAACGGCATCCTGGCCTGTATCAGAAATAGTGTGGCCAGCAGGAGCAGGGAGGTGATCGTGCCCCTGTACTCGGCACTGGTGAGGCCGCACCTCGAATCCTGTGTTCAGTTTTGGGCCCCTCACTACAAGAAGGACATGGAGGTGCTGGAGCGTGTCCAGAGGAGGGCAACGAAGCTGGTGAAGGGCCTGGAGCACAAGTCTTATGAGGAGCGGCTGAGGGAACTGGGGTTGTTTAGCCTGGAGAAGAGGAGGCTGAGGGGAGACCTCATCGCGCTCTACAACTACCTGAAAGGAGGTTGTAGCGAGGTGGGTGTTGGTCTCTTCTGCCAAGTAACCAGCGATAGGAAAAAAGGAAATGGCCTCAAGTTGCGCCAAGGGAGGTTTAGATTGAACATTAGGAAAAATTTCTTTACTGAAAGAGTGGTCAGGCCTTGGAACAGGCTGCCCAGGGAAGTGGTAGAGTCACCATCCCTGGAGGTATTTAAAAGACGTGTAGATGAGGCCCTTAGGGACATGGTGTAGTGGCATGGTGGTGTTGGGTTGACGGTTGGACACGATGATCTTAGAGGTCTTTTCCAACCTGTATGATTCTATTCTATTCTATTCTATTCTATTCTAAATACTACATGGAAAAAAAGTAATTTTTTAGCTTACTAGCTGGAACAGATGCAAAGGTGGAGTTTTTCAGCTCATTTGCAGAGTTGCACTGATTAGTTTGTCAGAGTTCAATCAGGCAAGTCATCCACATTCCTATAACAGTGTTCCTATTCTTGTTCATAGTTTTGCCCCATTCTCTCTTGATAAATTAAAAGACGTTGCTAAAGGGCCCTGTTTAACAACAGGATTTCTGTTTTAACTAAACAAGGGGCGTTTTCACTAATCCAAGCAATAATTTTCCTGCTTGCAGTCTACAAGTCCCCTTATCATTTGATAAGAAAAAGAAGTGTTGACATTATTTCTTTCTGCAACTTTGAAAAATTTGTTTCTTTGTGCAAAATAGCCGGTGCCATCACAGTCTACGACATTATGGGCCATATCCCAAACATCTGACAGGTTAGCTCTGGTTAGTAGCCTGCCCTTCCATAGTATTTTCTTTTACCTTTTATGAAAGTAACTCAAGATTATCCCCTTAAGCATTTTTTACAGTGAATAAAACTGACTGCAGGATAGTCAGGGACTACAGAATATTTATGTAACATCTCTGAATATTTCTTAATAGGCCTGTACTTCTTCAGTAGCTCCTTATTAAGGCATGAAATCATTTGACACTTTGCCTGGTTATCAAACAACAGGAGATAATCTATGAAAACATTGTTCTTGATTATTGCTACACTTCAATGATACAGTTGTTAAGATTGCTTCAGAAATAAAACTTCCCCTGGGGAATTCAGAATCACTCAGCTGCCAGTCACGTCTTACAGTAACTTAAGCCATAGAGTTAGTTCCTCTTAAAGGCTTCTATTTCATACTGGTGTCTCTTTCAATTAAATGTATCCATTCAAAATGAATACTTGTCAGTTATTCAATTGTTTAAAAGTAAGTGTAATGCAGATCGTATTTCTGTTCAAATTAACAGGGTTCAATATTTGCAGTATTTTGTGGTCAGATTATAGAGTCAGCTGGAGGAGCTTATACCAAAATGCCTTCAGATATCTTTAGTTCTCTGGTATAGTTTCTTCAATGACATAATTTCAATTTATTTTAGCTAGTAATAACATTACACCATATGATACTGTGTTAAATGTTGGGCTTGATCTCCTTTATCTTTACAAATGCATAAGCATAAAGCATATAAAACATAAGAAAAGGGTAAAAGGGGTTGATAGTTCACAAATTAGCAAGGTTTTGTAGTTAAGGCTATCTGGTTAGCTGTTTTAGTATGCAGCCTACACATCCCCAGCGCGAAGCTCATAAGTAGCATCTGCTTTTTGACACAACTTAAAGACGTTGGCCTAAGTTATGCAAAGACTTCAGCCTATGTGTGGGTACGTAGCAAGCATGAAATGACATCTGAAAAACTGTTACTATTCAGTTGCACATTTTCTATATTGCGCTTCGTATGTTGATAGTGGAGGCTTTTTGCATCACCACCTCACCTTCACTGCGTCGGTTAACAGAGCAGCTTCTCAGAAGCCAGGCAGCAGCGTGTGGCTCTTGTGCTGAGGCTTCTCTAGGCTTCTTCTAATCACATGCATTTCCATCAGACCGCTTACCCAGAAAGCTCTGTAGAATTGCAGTCTTATCTGGTATTCAGAGGGCAAGCCTTAGGTATCATTAATTTAACCAGTTAGAGTAAAACTATTTTTGTCTTAACTTGTGTTCCCCAATCCCATTTTTTGTCTCTGTGGAGAAGGAAGTATCAGCAGCAGGAGGCTGGCAGCCTGGCTCTGCCGTTGGGGCAGAACCGTTCCTCTCTGCACCCACCATAGATGCTGCACTCTGCTCCTCACAAAAAACCTTCCAGTAATGCACTAGAGACATGTTTAATAGTCTGTATTTCTCCTTGTCTTGTCTCAGGCAAAAATTATATAAGGACTTCTTTTCATGAACAAAATGTTTGCTTATGTTCAAAAGGACTAAAACAATTCCTCCATGATTCTTCTTCGTTGTGTCATTGAATTTAGCCTTGTTTCACAGTGGTGCCTATACAATACCAGTATTAGATATAACACTGTGAACTCATTTAGGGAACATCTTGTTGAAAGAGCTGAGATGTTTCTTTCATTCTCTGCTACAAGCCACTAAGAATAAATCCTATTAAAAGTAATGCAAATTGCTGTCATTAAGAAGATAATCCTGTTTGGCCTACATAGAGTTCACATTTTTTTCCAGCAAAACATTACAGATTCTTGGTTCATTCATCAAGAAGCATATAGACTATGCTGCTGTTGCTGATAAATAACACAATATCTTCTTTTTGTTTTGTACCTGCCCTCAAGTTATCATTGTTTTATGCAAAACAACTGTAAACCCTGGAGTCAACCTAGTAGAGTTTACAGGTGAAGCAGGAATCACTAGTATCCCGTGCATGTGGTCTGACACTGGCCTGAACAAATTTGCACCCATTCATTATACCTCACAGTATCCAACAGTAATACTATGTTAATTCTAATAATATATTATACTGCATATCATACAGTCATTCATACTGAGATCTTGTCGGTGGGGAAATGACGGTAGATCCTATGACAAAAGAATTTTAGGTTCTAAAACAATGATTATGTGCAGATAGCACAGTCTGTCTAAATGAAATCTGAAAGACTGGCTAAAGACTAATCTC
Source organism: Calonectris borealis (assembly GCF_964195595.1). Lineage (NCBI taxonomy): Eukaryota > Metazoa > Chordata > Aves > Procellariiformes > Procellariidae > Calonectris > Calonectris borealis. Next base: position 30,219,961 of record NC_134312.1, read on the forward strand.
AATTCACAGTCCTAAAAATACTGTGCTGTCCTTTCTGAAAGTAATATAAACCATCACATTAACCTACTCTGAATATTCTAAAGGAGGGTTTAGCTTGGAGATGGAATAGATGATTGAACAGACAAATTGGCTGCAAGTACTTCAAACATGAGTCCAAAAGTCACCATTTTTACTGGAACAATCAGTTCCAGTAAAAACGGGGTTTCAACTGATGCCCAATGTATACTATTAAATGACATGTGGAAAGATTACTTTAAATGTAATGTAAACTTGCATAGTTTTCCACGTGTGGTTCAAGATAGGTTTGACACATTCTGGGAATGTAGACATTCTTCCTTCAGGGTTACCAGACTTCTCAGAATTCCTGGAAATTCAAGTTACATAGCATTAGCAAAAAATTATATGTAAAAAGTACATATTGAATTAAACATAATATAGAGTATCTCTATATACAGATGGAAGTATAATGCCTTTCTAATTATTTATTAATATCTTAAAATCTGTCTAATTACAGCAATGTTAATAATAATTATCAAACTTGTTTACTAATTCTTTGATTCTCTTCAGGCTACAACGTCTCTCAAGAAAATGCCTGAGCTACTGGCCATAAGCCTTTTTTTTAAGTAAGAAATTATTAAAATTCCCTGTCATAACAGTGCAGGGAGGACTGCAAGAGTGGTGGGACCAAAAGGAGAGTGCATAGACAAAACCAAGCATGGATTCACAAAGGAGAGGTCATGCTTGACCAACATGATATGCTTCTACAATGAAATGACTGGCTTAGTAGATGAGAGGAGAGCAGTCGATATTGTCTACCTGGACTTCAGTAAGCCTTTTAACACTGTCTCCCATAATATCCTCACAGAGGACCTGTTGGGCTGGTTGAGAAGTCAGGTGGATTTAAAACTGTCTGTACAGCAAGGTCCAGAGGGTGGTTGATCAGCACTACAAAGTCTTGTTGGAGACCAGTAACTAGCAGTGTACCCCAGGGGTCAATACTGCATACAATCCTGTTCAACATGATCTGGATGACAGGGCAGAGCGCATCCTCAGCAAGTTTGCTGATGATACAGAACTGGGAGGAGTGCCTGATACACCAGAGGGTCACGCTGCCATCCAGAGGGACGTCAACAGGCTGGAGAAATGGGCTGACAAGTACTTCCTGAAGTTGAACAAGGGGAAGTACAAAGTCCTGCACCTGGGGAGGAACAACCCCCGCACCAGTACATGCTGGGGGCTGACCAACTCGAAAGCAGCTTGGCAGAAAAGGACCTGGGGGTCCTGGTGGACACCAAGTTGACCATGAGCCAACGATGTGCCATTGTGGCAAAGGCTAATGGTATCCTGGGCTGCATTAGGAGGAGGTTGAGGGAGGTGATCCTTCCCCTCTACTCAGCACTGGTAAGGCCACCCCTGGAGTGCTGTGTCCAGTTCTGGGCTCCTCAACAGAAGAGAGACACGGACGTACTGGAGAGAGTCCAATGAGTACAAGAGAGACATGGACATACAGGGAAGAGTCCAATGAAGGGCCATGAAGATGATTAAGGGCTTGGATTACCTGGCATATGGGGAGAGGCTGAGAGAGCTGGTACTGTTTAGCCTAGAGAAGAGATGGCTTGGGGGGATCTCATCAGTGTGTATAAATATCTGAAGGGAGGATGTAAAGAAGACAGAGCCAGGCTCTTTTTAGTGGTGCTCAGTGACAGGACCAGAGTCAATGGGCACAAACTGAAACACAGGAGCTGCAGGCTGAACATAACCTTATGTGAAGGTATACTGAGGCCCAGCCCAGGTTGCCCAGGGAGGTTGTGGAGTCTCCATATTCAAAAGCCATCTGGACATGGTCCTGTGCAACCTGCTCTATGTGGCCCTGCTTGAGCATGGAGGTTGGACAAGATGATCTCCAGCGGTCCCTTCCAACCTCAACCATTCTGGGATTCTGGGATTCTGGGAACCAGAACTCTATTATTATGGTCAGACATAGTCAAGAGAACAGAGTTGTGATGACTTCTGCAAATACTAAGTATTTTACCCAGTGACTGTGATGCTGACAGTGTTGCACTTCTTATTGGTTAGGCTGAGGCAGTCCCAGAAGCAGTGGGAAGCTCAGACTCATGTCTCCTGCCTCCTAGTAAAGCCTACACTGTACAGACCTCAGCCAAAAGGCCAAGTAAAAATTTTTACAGGTGAGTCATTTATCTATATCACATATATATGTGATAAACATTTGAGGATTATAGACATGGATTCATTAGCTTTCCATGCCGTGATGTGTGTTTCTTTAATGATGTCAGTTGTTAGAAATGTTGGTTTTCTTGTTTACCTCGGATCTTGTGTGTTTAGCAGATGGTCACATCTTAAAGATCTGATCCTAAATGCTCCCTCCTATAGATGTAACCTCCATCATCACTGTCATTTTTTTTTCCAGTGAGGCTGTTTTCAGACTTGGGATCTCTTCTCATCAAGTATTGCATATTTTCTGTTATGTTTTAGGGACAGAAAGAAAAAAAAGTTTTTTTCACAGTTGGTAATAATCTCTCAGTATAGCAGATTTCAATGTAGCTTGCCGAAGTTTCCTACTGATTTCAAGTGTCTGAAGTGATAACTCACCATTAAACGATCTTTGACATTATTCCATGTCTACACCATTAAAGTAGTAGTTATTTCCATCAAGGAATATTTCTACTTCCGTTTTCTTTTTCAGTTAGTTCAGACATATAAGAGAAAGTACAAAGTCCCATCTCTATTCAAGATGACAGTAATTTCAGCCCTTACAGCAAGGTTCTTTTGTCATTTTATGACTTCCAAAAAAAGCAACTTAAACCAAATAAACAGTAAGGAAGAAGTCTCTATAAAAACTAGTAACTCATAACAAATTTATTTCCGGATCATCAGAATAATAATTTGCGTAGTTTTTGCCAACTGCCATTTGCAAATCCCCAGGATGGTTTTCATCCAACTGTGATCATAACAAACCTTTCCATCTGTGTATTTTTCTATGAGAAATCTTCATCAGAATTGTTCCCAAAAGGCCTTATGGGCTCAAAAATCTCAACATGGTTCCATCATTCTCATAGGAAAAGTGATACAGAATTTAAAAGAAAGTTATAATTGTTCCTTAGGCTTGCTCAGCCATTCCAATGAATAGATCAACTATAATTTTGCTTTGAAAACATTACAAAATGTATACTAGCAATATTATTTCATTAAGTTCTAAAATATGTTTTCTAACACACAATTTATGTGGAACATTTGTCACTTCAGATCTACTAAATTCCATGTGACTTTTATAAACAAGGATGATTATTCTGAAAAATAATAATTCCACATTTCTATAGCATTTCTACAACATTTTCTGGAGGCTCCAAAAGTTCTCCCCAGAGAGTGGCAAATTAAACACATCAGTATTCCAGAAAATATGTTAGCTCCCTTTTACATGTGGGTAAAATGAGGCCATAAGAAGAAAGTCTGCCATTTAATAAGGTATTTCTTACTCCTGGCAATAGTTGCTTGCGGTGTTGGATACAGATGTACTTGACAAGTGATTTATAGCAAAGTCCCAGAGAAAATCCTCGTTAGACTGAGAAAAAGATCTAGATATACTGAATCTGTATTCTGTTTTAACCTTAAAATTGTCATTTGATTTTTATTGATGGAATGGGAACAGCTATAGTAAATGACAACAAAAGTTTGCATATAAACAAAAAATCTTATAGTCTCTTTTGAAACAAAATTCTCAGCGAAATTAAACTCAGGAAAGTACTTCAATGCACATCTGAGGCCATCCGTGTTTACAGAAGTGATTTGCAAAAGTGAGTCTTTTGGGTTTCCCCATTCAGTACACAATTCTCCTCTGTTCCAGAAACTTGCAAGTAAAGAGGTAAGTGGAACTAAGGGAATGAGAATCTTTTCAAGAAACAGGAAGATTTCGAAGGGAGTAAGGATTATCTGAAAAATGCGTCACGGCTTCTTTTAAAATAAGCCATCTTTTAAAGTAGGCCATCTAATAAAAATGTGCATTTTCCTACTTTCAGACTGAAATAAGCACATCAAAAGGAAAACATTTAAGCAAGTTTTAAACTTTAAGAGTGCACCTAAGTGAAGTACTGACTAAAAAGACCAGCAGAATCAAAGCCCGACTTGGGTAGGGAATTGCTTTTGCAGGCAGTAGGACTTTGCTGGAAGAATGCAAGGACAAGCCATATGCTCTGAACCAGACAGGAATATTGATCTAAATGAGAGATCTGAGTTAATACTTTTATTTATTATTTTCTATGAAGTCAGCCAAGCAAACATTTTCATATCAGATTTACCTTGCAAATCTGGTAAGACACATTCCTCATGTGAGGCACCTTGCCAACAGTACTGTGCCGTATGTCTAAGAGGTAAAGGAGGCACCGTATCAGCTAACATCAACAGGCACCAGTATCACAGGAGAAGGACATTAAGGCATCAAACAATGAAGGAACCAATAAATTTATCAGACATCATAGCACACGAGCAGCATCCAGCCACATTTGCCAGCGCACTCCTAGGACCAGAAACACACCCCTAATTTAATGGGGGATGCTATCATTTTTGCCGTGCGAAAGAGGCACATCTATCTAGTCATGTGTTGATGAAGGGGCTGTGGAGAGAGGGAACGAAGGAGGCAGGGAACACGTCACAGGCTGGCAAACCCGTGAATTCAACCACCATCCCACTCCCTGCTCATGCCTGCGGGTGCTTGGAAAAGAGGCGGCAGGAATAGGTTGTGGGCTAGGAAAACTGTTAGGCAGGCTGGATCCATCTGAGGGGTCATACTTTGGGGAAAATTGAGCTAAACTATCAAGGAGTTTTAAACAAAACAATTGAGAAGCCTACAGGTGTTGCTGAGAAGTTATACTTTTTTACATTGCAGCTCATCAGAGAATACAGAAGCACCTCCTCCTTCTAATAGAGAAGACACTATTAAAGTCATGTCCAAAACAGCACTAAAATAAATCAATAAATTAAAGGGAAACTAGTCACACAGTCCAGAAGGAATTTGCAGTGAAACTCAAAAGGAAGTTAAGATGGAGACATAGTCTTACTTCTGCACTGGGACATCGAAATCTGAGTTCTCAGCCCTCGCACTGATCTCCTGGCTGATTTTGAGACAGTCATTCACCACCCCATGCTTCTATTTCCCCAGCTCCAAAGTTCTGATAAAAAAAACTGTCTCACTTGTTAAGTACTTTTGAGATCTGACTTTATTGATAAAAATCAAGGTGAATGTTTAAGAGGAGATGCCAGCAGAGGTATATAATCTGTTGCTAAAATCTTTATTGGGGAATTAGAGTAGAGCAAGTGTTTTACTTGTTTACTTTTAAGAAGACGACACTCAAAGAGTGAACCCAAGAATTACAGATCAATAAGACTTAATCCAATTCTAAATGCAAGAAATAATTAAAACCAAAACAAAATAACCCCACTATGGTAGTGACAACAGAGCTCCATCATAAAAAAAACCCTCAAAACACGAATAAACAAGATCATGCCTCTTAAATCTATCAGAATTATTTTGTTTATGGATAAAGTAAAGGACAGATTGTTGATATTTATTTATTTACTACTTTTACTGTGGTTTTGGACTATTGGTTTTTGGACTATTGAATCTGGAAGAAAGAGTCAGTTTTTGAAAGTTCAAGGCACTTTCAAATGGAAGGCAAAGGCACGGCGATGTATTCTCGATTAGCTGGAACCATACAAGAGAAATGCCTAGGCGTTCTGTTAAAACTACTTATTTTGGAGCGCTGAAAAAAAAAGCAAAAAAAAAAGGTAGCTTTCATTTAAAAAGGCATAGAAAATAATCAACAATATTTCTAATCCACATCTTGACTAACCTTCACAAAATAGTAAGCGGAGATTAGGAGGATCAGAAACACAGTGACTATTGGGAGAGGGGGGGATGACTGGAGCCCCGTCCAGAGGGTTTTACAGAGAGGAAGGGTCTGGGACAAACTTCGCCTCTTATTGCACGCATAAAAACACCTCGCATGCTGCTGAAGCATAGTCCTTCACTTCAGATAGCCTGCAGGCCATGTTCATGGACTACAGTACTGAAAGTGCTATAATGTCATCACAGGCATTAATGTCACAATTTCCCCTTGAACATTGTTATAGAGCTCATAAATAAAGCAGTTTAATTTCCAATAATTTTTGTGATCAGTTCATAGTCAGAAGTACCTTTTAATCCTCAAACTTTCAGATTGCCACAATAAATAGGCTACAATTTTCTTACAAGAGTTCATTTAATTATTTAGACTTGCAGAATTACAAGCAGTGCTATGCTGATGAAATCTGGTAAGATAGAGTTTTCACTCATGGAAGAAGTGTTTTAGGAGACTTTGCAAATACATTTCTGGGAACTGTGATTTGATTTAAAAGATATTTTACAAAGAGTGGGATGGGGGAGTGTGTTGGATGAGATGAATAATATGGAAAAAAAATCATATCACTGCACCAAAATGTAATGGATTTCAAAGACGAAGGTGATCCCCTGTAACATATTTTATAGGAATGCTGTAATTAACTAAAGCCTTTTCTGATGTCTAAGGTAGTGCAGCAAATAAACAGAGTGTAAATTTGGTGTTTACTCAGCATTTATGCAAGGGATTGTGCACTGTAATACAAAGCAAGGAAAGATTTGATTTGTGATTCTATATTGGGACATCACATATTCATAGAGCTCCTATGAGCAAGGAGCCATGATGATTATCAGTGCCTAAAATTTCTTTGATGCACAGATTTTTGTTTCCTTGATAGGAATGTTGTCAGACTAGGTTTCATTAGCTATGTTTACTTATTTGATATCTTTGCTCATTAAAAAAGGAGTTAAGTAAATGAGTCCCAAACAGTGAAAAAAAAATTTATGTAAAACAACAAAAAATGTCTGGTTGGAGGGCTCCTATTGAGACAAGGTATTGGCAATGGAAAAAAAGCCTGTCCCCGTGCAAGCTTTTGCAAGGCATTTTTAAGGACGGCCTTAATATTGCATTAAATAGAACAAGCAGAGCAGCATGCAAACTCTTTGCTATGGTATTTTTTAATAGCAGAATTTACCATAATTTTGAGTCAGGTTTCCCAAATTCCAAAAAGGACATGAATGTTTTCAGCCTAATCTTTATGAGGCTCAGGACTCTGCCACAAAGCACAGGTCTGTATCATTAAGATAGCAGTTTTCAGCAAGTGACAGAAATAACAGCTCACTTTCTCACAACAAAAGATGCTGAAGTGCAACCAGCATTTTCTAAACTCTTTTTAAATGCCTTTGAAATAAATATATATGCTTATTTACCTCCAATGTACTTTAAAAAATCATGGCCATTTTGTCTTACATTTTTAGAAGTAGTAGCATTCCAGGATGCCATGGCTAAAGCACACTGATGCTGTCAGAAGTTATTATATCAGTGGCTCAAAGATGTCAAAAAGTATCTCTTAACTGATGGGAAAGGAATTTAGTGTGAGACATTTTCAAGGCAGAAAATGACTACCTTTTCCTTAAATGAGAAAATGCTGTTAACTTGGGAATCCTCGACTAAATTAGAAGCTTATGGCAACTTAGCAAAGAGCTGGGCTACAGACAGATCCCTTTGTTAAATAGAGAGATTTTATTAATACACATTGTGCCATGTAGGAGAATGACACAAGGGAGACCTTTGTTAAGGTTTATTTTACATAACGGCAATTTACCCATGGGAGAGGTGCTTATATGCAAACCGCATCCCCACGCGAGCAGCTCTCCTTGGTGGGGGATTGATTCTCCCAGCGATGGCAGGCAGCAGCTGTGTCGCTGTTCTCTGTGGGCTTCTGCTGGGGGACAAAAGCTGTGCTTTATCCAGGTTTTGGAGGAGCCCTGCCAATAACTCAGAACATCTCCCAACCCTCCTAGAATGGCCGGTTCCCAGTAGAGACGACGACAGGAAATACAGACAACAGTCTCAAGATTTGTAACTCTCATCAGTGCTTTCATCCACAGCAGACTTTTTTTGTCTTTCTCTAGACTACTTCAGTTTCATATTGTTCTTTATTCTGTCACCCTCATCCTCTTCCAAAAATGCACCTCAGTCTCACACACAACTGGTATAGCTTACATTTCTCTCATTAAAACTAAGGCCTGTATTAAAAGGATGTTGGTATTAAATTATAACAGTGCTCCTATGGAGGGACATATGTTTATTTGAGCACCCAAAAACATTCAACATGATTAATGTGATTGCAACCAATGACAAGGTAATTTAAAATGATCACTAAAAATATCACCCTCACATATGTTAATTTTAGAGTATCTACAGCAGTAGCAAAAACAGCACGGAGGACTGGGCACAACTTTCACAAACACAGTATAAGATGTGAAATCTAAGAAGAATAAATTAAGTGACTGGCATCTGTTTGTCTGGAAATAGAATCATGTTAGAGCATGCTCTGTATAGAGAAGGAAAACACACACTTTTGAAAATGAGTCAACATTTTCAGAAAAAGCCGCTAATTCTGAGTATGTCATGTTCTGGTTGCCCAGCTCGGACACATGAAGGTTGGTTCCCTGAGCCCCTCTCCACATTTCAAGTCCTGAGTCCATGTGTTTTCTGTCACGTATAAAATGAGAAGCATGGCCTCATATACTTGGAGGTCTCAGGCACCAGACCCCATCTATTTCCCTCTCTGCTTAGTATCTGCCCAACATTGAAAGAAAATAACCATTTTTAAAATGTGTTGATTTTAACCATTAATTTCTCTTAAATGTTGAGGGGAGGAGAACAACCTTTATTTCACTCAGTAAAACTCCTATTAAGTGATACTTAAGACCTGTAAAATTGCCTGGGTAGCTGAAAGTCAAGCTACCTTAGAGATCATGGGAAAAAAATATTAGCGTGATCTCCAGAAACTACAACTACAGTGACAAAATAGATATATGTTAGTACTCACTGTATAATTTTTCTTAATTTTCACTAAAATTTTCAGATGCAAAACTCCTGTATCCTAGGGTAGGATACAGCTTGCAAAATCTCAGGAAAATCCAGTTCTCTTTTTTCCTTTTCCAAGGTAAATTAAACTTCTGTAGACAAGTACTTTGTCAAGATGCTAATGCCAACAATTTACCCAACTCCACAAGATGTGAGAGTTTGAAATTACAAAATATGCCAAAAAAGGTAAAGGCCATGTTTCATGATATTTTCAAAGAGCACATTTCTTTTTAGTTTAATTCATGTTCATGAAACTGTTTTGATGATGAAAAGTTCTGTGTGTATGCATCACTGCTTCTATTAACAATATTCTTTTTTTTTTTTTTGGGCAGAAAGAGAGAAATAATAGATTATATTGGCTATGCAGGGTAGGCAATAGGCACTACAGCTGTCTACTTGTTTTATTTGCTTGATAATATTTTGCCATGAAAATTAAACTTAAATTCTGATAGCAGCACATTCCTGTAGCTTGGCTCACATCTTCCCTCACACGCTTCTTGCAGGCTCCTGCCCAGGAAAGCATCCATGTGATAAATTCTATTGGACTCAACAGGATTCAAACACAAGCTGAAATTAAAACACATGTATAACTGTTGACCTAAAAAGAGATGGATTTAGCATCTTTTTATATTTTGTTAAAGCATTTAAGAACAACTGTTATTTAAGAGTTTAAGGGCAATTACATCATTTTATTAGTACATCTATTGCATTATTTTGTCTTACACCTTGTACTGCTACCTGCTGTAGAAGTACCTCTGTAGGGTCATAATACCTGTGCTTGGTGGGACTCTGCAAAAGCCTGGAGATAAGTTGGTAAACTCAAGTTCAATTGTAAGTATATTGTGATTGAAAGCTGTAAGTAAAATCACAATTTTGCCAAAGAGAAGATGAATTTTACTGCTTGTCTTTGCACCATGTTATGTTTCTTCATTTCACTCTAAATGAAAGTCAGTCGTGACTAAGGAGAGCATCTGGATCCTGTTCTGGAGCAAACATTAATGAGACCATGTTATTTCATAAAGGCTGTCCCATTTTCAGTGTCAGTGAGGCTGTTTTTTGTCATTGATAAGGGCTGTCAAGTCCTGTAGAACTGTGTAATTAGAAACCAAGAGAACCATTGATAATCAATATGGTCCAACTGAAGTGATTCTAAAAACTTTTGGAATGTAATGGACTATGATAAATCATTCAAAATTCCATATATCTGGTTAAAAAAAGGTCTGTAAATACACTCCAAATTAAATTCTGTGGAACTTTGCCATTAGGTGCGGAGCTTGCCGTATCTGTGGAATGATTTAACTGCTATCTGTTGACATCAATAGAATATTGAGAAAAGCAAGATAGCCCTGTTATTTTGACTCAGCAGAGTAGGCAACTTTTTCTGTATCTCTTGTCTACGTGATTGTATATAACTGTTAACCTATTTTCTGGACAGAGTTACACCTATGATACCTATTCTAACAATTTTCTCCAGCTTCAGGTAAGTACCTCGTGTTTTAGTGAGTCAAATTTGTTTAACCAAATCATGTTGTATGGTTTGATTTATTTGGTTTGGTTTGTTTTTCCTAAGTGTTCCCAATCATTGTTGACCGGTACCTTGGACACAACCAGAAATACTGGAACATAAATATAAGATATTCATTTCCACTCCCCAGAGAGAAATTAACTTGTGAGAGGTGGCTCAGAAGGACACCTGTGCAGGTGAAAAGGGAGTGCAGAGTCTTTTCAGAAGTAATCTAAGCCCAAAAAAAGGATGGAATAGGTTTTCATTCCATCCTCCATAAGGTGAAAGAAGTGTTAATGAAGAACTTTAACTCAATTTCCTCCTGAGATCGTTCCTGGAAGAGTTACGTTGTTGGTGATACAAGGTGAGACAGAAAACTTCAGTCATGCTCAAAATACGGAAAAATCAGACTAGTCCCAGAATTTGGTTTCTTTGTAATTTATGATTACATAATGCTCTTCCATTACAGTGTAATTGGACAGGTCAAAACTGCAGATTAATTCACAAATTAATTAATTCCTGAACTGCAAACAGTTAAAACTTGCTACAGATATGTCATTTGTATTAAACTCACATACAAATTCACAGACTCATGTAAAGTCATTAAAATGATGTGAACAACCAAAGACTATGTCTCACAATGCCTTTAGCTCTCCATTTTACTACACAAAGATGTCATCTTTAAGATTCATTTGTGATCCATAATTTTTCCATATGAAATATCAGCCTTAATTTTAAGCTAGGAGATGGATGGATGGATGGATGGATGGATGGATGGATGGATGGATGGATGGATGGAGGACAGATGTACAGATAGATTTATTTCTACAAATCCTTTTTCCAAAAATGGCAAAGTTGCACCATGCAAAATATCTGGCATCAGCTATAAAGTTGGGGGCTGATCCTTGAGAAGGTCTAATCCTTTCTGGAAGGTGCTCTGCAAATGACAGGTCTCTTTCAATGACAGGGAGAGAGCAGTGCCACACACTTGGCATCATCGAAAGCTCTCCAAACAAGAGTTTGAACAACTGTACTGGCCAAGGGACAGTAGAGAGGGGAAGGAGGCGGAGTCGTGCACCTTTATCCATTCAGCTGTTACTAACAAGGCAAAAAGACTGTTATTACAGACTTTGTAGGAAATACTATGCACCTAAAGTGCATATTTTCCATCATCTCAAAACTAAGAAATAAATTTCTCTCCAACTGATGGGTGACAAGCACCTTCATGTTAAGTATTCTTCCAAGAACAATGTTAGAATGGGATCTCCAATCACCAGTTCTCAGTTCTAATCCAAAGCAACGTATTTGTTGTGAATTGCATTGTAATAAACTCAGTTTTGCAGCCCTTTCTCAGGCCTTAGTAAGACAAATTCTTATTGATTTCTTTTTTGAGTAATCATGTTTTAGACATAACTTTTAATCTTTTTTAAACGCGCTGGCATCACTTCTCTAATGTAAGGGAAAATAAAGCGTGGATGTCACTTGGATGTCAAATTCATCTGAGAACCTCCTAATGCTGGGAATGTTAGATGTGTTAAAGGCTTTCAAACATTTTATACCCTTCCAAAAAAAAACCCAGAAACTGTAACCTCTGACTCTAATTCCATTTTTTATGGTCACTGACACGAGTAAATGAACACCCTTCCAATACACTATCCATGTCTGCTACGCTTCCATTCTCACAACTTCAGAGACCAGAGAAGAATTAAAACATTGTGAGTGAAATTCTGGCCCCACTGAGGCAACAGATGATATGTCATTGATTCACTAAGATCATAAATTCTTTGGATTTTTTGCAGCTTCAGTGGCTGTTTTCTTAGTTACCTGGTTGTGCTGGAAAATTAAAGATAAGTCCACACAAGTGTATTAAAAATGAGAGTTTTCTTAAAATAAAATTTGGACCATGCTTCTGCAATTAGTCACTATTTGTTTGTATTTTGACATAATCATGTACTCACATGTCTTATGAACTCTATTGCCATTTACACAGTATTTCCAAAAATTGGAGAAATTGGACGCTTTCTCCCTTCCATAGCAAATACCAAAGAATTCAATTTTAAAAGAATTTGTTGTTGTTGTATCAGATGTTTATCCAAACACTCTATTTTTAGCTATTGTACTTTAATGGCCAAGCCACTGATATCTCAGTATGTTTTACAGCTCTAAGTAAGGAAATGGTGTCATCCCTATTTCCCAGAGACACAAAACCTTCCCATTCTAGCCTCCCATATTTTTAGGCCATTCAGTTTCATTTAGTGACTCCTAGACTGAGCTGACCAACTCATGGTCTGAAAAGAAATCTAGAAAGTTACTCAGCTCTGTTCCAAAAGTAATAAAAATGATGAACTGAAGCAGAAACAACGAGCTGTCATATGGGAAGATTATGGTGGAGCTGAAAATTGAACTTGGTTCTCCTGGGTCTCAAGCAAACCACGCTAACATCTTATCCTCTGTTCTACTCTACCCAAGGCAGCTTTCAACAAAATAATGGAGAAACTTCTCTGAGAGTTTAAAAAGTGTTAGAGCTGATGAAGTGTTCCTAACTAAATGCCACCTTGGCAGGCTTAGAACTTTGCAAAAAAAATTATTCAAGCTGAATGCCTGCCAAAACTCATCTAAGTACAAGTGGTCTAATTAAGGCACTGGTCAAGGGCTTTTCCCATGGATTGTTTACTAGATAATACACCAGAGGCAATCAGAGGTGTAGGTTCCTGGTGATTAGGAAAACTGCATCATTTGCATAATTTTTACTCAGAGGTCTTGTTTTTTGACTTTAACTTTGCAAATATAGCCTTGTGCCTCTCTTCATTCACAAAATGCATATGAAGGGTAGGCTTCCAACTAGCCTTACGCCAAGACACAGTTCTGCCATGAATGAAGTTGCTCCATTCCTGGAAGAATTCTTCTGCAGGTGAACGTAATCCCAAACACCCATCTACTCTCTGAGTAAGAACGATGCCGGAGCGTCGTGCGTGGGAGTTAGCCATCTGCATCAGATTGCCACAACTACCGTGTGTCTTCGCTTGGTGATCCTGGAAAAGCACAGCATTCGGTGGATATCTGAGAGGGCACAAGAGGCTTTTACACGGCTTAGTCTTTGTCTTCGTAGATCAAACAGCAAACTCGTTTGGCTTGCCCTGAAATACACTCAGGCTAAAATACAAAATTTTCTCAGGAAATTAAAAGGACTGAATGTTTGGATTAGAAAGCTATTTCAGTCTTAACCTTTGTATTCCATCAGCGTGGTGTCTCCATAATCTTTCTCCTTTTTGTTTGTCTCCCTCAGGCTAAAATATTTTGCGCATCCAGCTGAGGAACGTGGCTGGGCAATGGGGAACTCTGCAGGAGGAAAAGAGTTTTTCCTTCAAATGTCGGTTCATTTTAACTGCCTCCACACTCCTTTCCTCCATAGAAGCAGGATACTTGGCTGTTCGCAGCTATCAATAGAGCTCCCCGTCCTGTTTTCTCCTTTCTGTGATGTTTGATCTGTGTGTTTGTTTACAGTGAAAGCTAATGTATAGTGTATGTTTTATATAAAATAATCCAGTGGCCATGCGGCAGAGGGGAAAGTACCACAGATGGTAAGGTGGAACCAGAGGAAGGGAGGGAAAGAAGGGAAGAACCTGTGCTTTCCTCAAATGCAGCTGTGCTCGCTCCATTGGAGGAAGCTTCGTGTTTGCAGGATGGGGCAGGTAGGAGGGAGTCAGCGCAATCCAGGTGCTTGAAAGGAGCTGGGCACAGAAATGACGTCAGCCTCAGGGGTGGTAGCAAGCAGGAGGCTTTCTAGGGAACCCAGAGAAGCAGGGGTACAAAGGGAGCCCCTGGAAGTTGCTGGGTTGGAAAGCGAGACTGGAAGAAAAGACTTGTCCTGCAAAGGTGCTGGGAGATTTGTTTTCAAATCTTGGTATATAATGCCTCCTCCAGCTGGCTTCTTAGGGAGTTAGCATGCTGTGGTTTATTAGCCTGCATTATGCCAAGGCTGGGAGCCTTCTGATGTGTTGGTGTGCTCACCTCAAGGAAAATATTGACCAATTCTACTCCCAGGCTCTGGTAATTGGGGTTCTGTCATATTCTTTTTTCCTAATACGGACAACAAGCTGTTTCTGGATTTCCAGCTGCTATATGACTATATCTATGGAAAGGATTTTGTTGTCTGCACTTAGAGGTGCACCACAAAATTCAGGGACTATCTTCTCTTCTTTTGTTTGCTTGTTTGTTTTTTGGAACAAATAAAGCTTTACAAATCCCTACTGCAGACCACACTGGGATTCCAGGTATTTGGCACTTGCTATTTGTTTGCCATTTATTTTTATCTCGCTTTGTAACGCTTGGGACAAAGGTTCTTTAACAGGTAAAGGCAAATGTCTGAATTTCTGCTGCATTGGGACCAAATCACTTGAGTTTCATTTTGTGAACACATGCAGTTTCACAGCTCATTGCTCCGACAGTGCACAATGGAGAGGACACAAAACAAGCAAACAAAGGGAAGAAATGTAGCCATTAGTAACCCCGGTGGTACCTAACTGGAAAAAGGACGGGAATTTCCCTGATATAAAGCTCTCAAGGTGTGCAGACAGAAGATGTTGCCACTTTCGTGAGGCAAATAGACCCAGGGACTGTTTTCTTCCTTAAGCCATCAAGAATAGATTTAGGTTTATAAAACTTTGTCCTTTAATATCTTTGCGAGTAAACAGATGCAAGGCAAATTAAAACAGCTGAGACTGTATCTAGACTCACTTCAGCGGGCTGCAGCTTTCCACAAGGGAGTTATACATCAGCTGAATAATGCAATTTATAAAGAGCATGAGGTGATCTGCATTTATTTACATTCAGGAAATAACTGCATAAAATGAGCCTGATTCTTCTCGCGTTTACCCAGTTTTCAGATGAATTCCAGTGGGATTTCTCCTTACAGCACCCTGAATGAGAATCAAAACCCCTGGTTTCACGTGGCAGTGATGAATCCAAATAAGCCGGTCTGCCTTTCAACAGTGATGAAAATGGGCACGCTTTTTCAGGGCATCCTATGCAGCTGCCATATATGCATTATACATCCATGTGACTTCAGTCAGTGTAAGGGAAGGTATTGCGACGGGTGGTGCTTGTGAGAGAAGTGAATTGCACCGTGTACGCCAGCACATCTCCCGCTCCCCCACCAGGCTGGGCTCACACAGGGCTGCCTGCGCAGGTCCAGTCTGCCCTTCTCTTAGGTCCTCCTCGTAGGAGGTGGGATCCAGACGAGCCTCGCTCAGGGGTGACAGCAGCATTTCAATGCAGCAACTCAGGGTCTGGGGGAAGTCACCAGCTCTCCATGAGTGTCTGCATGCCCCAACAGACCTGCCAGAATTGGGAGTGGCTCCTGCGGATGCTCAGAGATGCACAAAATCCAGCTCCCATAGGAATCACCAAGAATGAATGCCTTAAAAACATCTTTGTGGAGATTTTTTTCAGGTAGCCTTTTGGGTAGAAATACTTCTGAAATACTGCAGAGGCTTTTCTTGCATAAAATGTTCGATGTACTGGTATTCACCTCATTGCCTGTGGGAATTGCTCTTTAGTATCCAAGAGCTGTCATGAGTGGATCTATGACTGTGTTCCTATCTCCTCCCGTGAGCATTCGTATCTTTTCTCAGCTGTTAACATCTTGGTTAATTTTCCGAGGAGATTAGAAGCAAGGCCTTAGGAACGATAAATGCTACTGAAAATAAAGGGGGAGAATTAAGAAGACAGGCCCAGCCGACAATAACTATTTTGCTGGGATTTGGTTCTACTGAGGGAGACTTTCTTGTGGATAAGAATAACAAGTCATTGCCTTCTCCAGACGATAGGAAAGCATAATAGCTGCGCTCTTCTCAGTCTTTTCTGAGTATCTGCTCTTTACTTTTTTCCAAATGAGTTCCTTGTAAAAATGTCACATTGCAGCGCTGCTCAAAGGCTACTTAATATTCTTCTTTTCTTAAAAGTGCCTTGTATTCCCTGACATCTGAAGTTTCTTTAATCAGCTCTGAAGATGG
The DNA here is from genome assembly GCF_964195595.1 of Calonectris borealis. Lineage (NCBI taxonomy): Eukaryota > Metazoa > Chordata > Aves > Procellariiformes > Procellariidae > Calonectris > Calonectris borealis. The sequence goes on from NC_134312.1 coordinate 30,236,463, forward strand.
CCCGTCTTCCACATTGTATTTTTTGCTAAATTAGAAGGAAGCACAGAAAAGCTCCCTAATCTATATATTTCTAATTTGCCTTGGGGAAATAAGTAGCTTTGGGAGCAACATCTGAATTGCTGAGGTTCTTCTGTTGCCTAAAATATTACTAAAGGTAATGCATTTGGCCTAGTCATGTTTTTAAGAACTACTTACAACACTAAGTGTTTTACAGAATCTGATTCACTATCTTCAAGCTAACAAGGCACCAAGCATGTCATTATGAACTTCTGGTTCATGATATGGAACATTTTCAGGCTTGAACTGGTTTTAGTGGCATTTTTCAAACAAGTAAAATACAACCTGTAAGAAAACAGAATGTTCATTTCTGTGGAAAATGTAGTATTTCACAGCGTTTCACTCCAAACAAGGATAAAAATGTAAAATCAGAATTGTATTTATGCTGAAGTGCTATGATTTTTTAATATGGGAACACTTAATATTTTACGTAAGGACATTATAAAGTATTATATATGAAAAAATATCATAATCACACGGATATTCTAGCATTAAAGTCTAGAGTGAATCAAAATGATAGTTGAACTAAGAATTTTATCTCATAAAAATGAGCCATTTTTCTCCACTTGTACTTAATTAAATTTAATCCATTTAAATAAATTCTCTGTTAAAAATGCAGAAACATGTTTTCCTAACACTTAAAAATGAGTAAAGTTATACTCAGAAGTTGTTTAACCAAAAGCCTTTCTGATCAATTTTAAAGCAAAATAATCATCGAAATACCTGCTCAGCTGCAAGTTTCAACATATATTTTGAACCTGTGACTTGAAATAGGCCACAATTTTCCATGTGGACAATTTAAAACACTGTGACTATACCTCTTCATTTCCAAAGGCGCAGGTAAGGTCAATAACTGTATTTAACATTGCTTTATGGAGCCATGTAAGCACTGTTGAATGTATTGAACTGATTTTAACTGATTTTAAAGAAAAGTCAAGTTATTTTCCTTCCCCCCACAACTATATCTGCCTTCTAGAGCTCAGGAAGCACAACACTGCAGCTCCATTACATATGTCCTATAGAAGCCCCCACAAACACTAAGCACAGGAGCTGTGATGGATAGGTACATCCCATGACAGTTTGTTGGAGCAAAGCACAAAAAGCAGGATAGAGAAGAACGTACAGCAGGATGAATGAATCTTTGCAGATTCTGCTGTCCTCCAGTATGAAGTGCAAGAAAAGCAACACCTACAGAGCTTGCTTGAGTTATAGTATAGGATCAGCAGCAAAATAGATTCACTACTACTCCTGCAAACTGTGATGAAATTCCCTCCATGGATCCTTACAAGAAATTCCATGTTCACTCCCCAGAAAAATGAATGAGGATAGTATCAGTAGTCTCAAATATTAACAATAACCTAGTTGAGCCAAATTATATATTCCATTTTAATTTTTCCTGGTAAAATTAATTATTTTTTTCTAATTATTTTTTAAATTTTCCTGCAAGTATGAAGGTTGTAAAAATAAAAATGTTACAAGTATTTTTTACTTAATTGTTATATTTGTGTTTATGAACAGGTTACTAGGTTGCTACCAGAGCAGCTCCATTCTCCTAGGTATGAAAAGAAAGATAGAAAGCAAGATCCTCATGGCTTGGTTTGGGTTTTGCAAGTTCTATACCTCAAATTTATTGTAAGTTTAAGGGAAAAGGATGATGGAAATTGCAAAGATCATAAGGACGTTTGGTCTGTAGAATGAAAAATGTCACAATTCCTGAAAGGCAGGAAATCTGTAAGCTTATAAAGAATTCATCCGCAGTGAAAAAGAAGAATACATAAAGACTCAGCAGCACCTGCACCTCTTCTGTGACATACTCTAGCCTTAAAATGAACTTTGATTTGGACGGAGAGCTGGAGAAAAATTGTGTAAGTGCTACGGAGGAGCAGCAGAGAGTGGATTAGTAGGAAGGGGGAATAGGCAGCAGGCAGGGAAAAGCAGATGCAAATATATATATATAATATTTATTATATTATATATATAAAATAACCCAATACCACCCCTTACCTGCCACATAGCATTGTGGGGGATCTGTGGGCACCCTCAGGGCTTGAAATTGCTATTTCTCAGCTATTTGAGTTCTTTTTCAGTCTGCTGTTTCTTCATATTTCTGACATACAGCGTTTAACCCTGTGCAGCTATGGGAACCTGTTTTTTAATAAGCAACAAATAGGTTCTTAAAATGTTAATATGTTTGTTACTTCAGGGAGGGGTGTACATGCATTTCCATATTAAAGGACATATCAGAAGTACCAGGAGTTAAAGTGTAGCAAGTAAGACCAAAGAAGGCACTAAATGGACAGACTTCTCTAAAAGACCTCTTTTTCTTGCTGAAGCATCTGATCATATCAGCTTCTGTTCTTGCTTGTTGTAAGGCACTTTTAAACCATATTGGCAGTATAAAGGACTTCAGAATTATTTGGAATAGATCCCATACCTCTTTAAACATTGGATCTAGTCAAAAAAATAATTCTATAACAACAATGCTGTATTTCTTCCACTCTCTACTCATCTCCAGAGCCAAAGTATTTGTTGCATGATGCTCTCCAGCTCATTCTGCTATCAGCAATGCAGAGCCATTACAGCAATCAGATGTAATCTGCTTTATCACCAGCAAAGCAGTTGGCAGGAAAATTTCAGATTACCACAATTTTTGCACTAATTCAGTGAAAGTCTACATGGTATTTAAAGCACGTCCTGATTTTCAATCCCAGAGTTGTATTTTCAAGCATAAAATTTGGGTGGCTTACTTAGCAATTTTGTTTTATTGAGCAAGCGCACCCTTTGCACAAATTATGAAGGTCGCGTATGAAGCGTCAAGGTAGCATTTTTAGCAAGTAAATTTTGCAGCCAAACATTTTTAGCCAAAAGCCAAACTTTTAAGCTGATTTTCATTACATGTTGAATTGGTAGGAAATTGGCTGTGGCCAAAGAGAAAACTTGGATCGTTGAGCCTTATCGCTAAAACATCTCATGACCTTTCCCGTGCCAATGCAACCACTTGTACTGCATTCACACGACTCCCTCTGGTGGCAAACTTCTCCGTCCCAGGTGCGGGACAGCATCTTCCCTCTGTTTTTTGCTGATGCTACACATGGGCTAGAGGCATGCTGGTGGATTCTCAGCTCATTCGGGCAGTGGAAATGCTGTCAAAGGTTTTGTCCGAGCTATAAGATCTCTTTTTCTTACTTGTAGTTCTGTAACTACCAGTTCAGCTGAATAAACAAACTACTGTTAAATCTGCATAATATTGAAAAGACTGCAGAAAACTGTTAATTTAAATAAATATTTTGTAAAAGAAATAGTATTTCTGGTTTACATACTTCCCTTGCACGTAGCCCACCGCTACATAAACACCTCACAAACGGTCCTGATGTGTCTCAGGCCAGGCTGCTGAGGCAAAGAGCAGCATCACAAATCCAAAAACAGGGAACTGCAGCCTAAAGGAGGCAAGTGATTTTCCCAGTTTCACATGAAAAGTCAGTGGCATGCTGGGAAAAGGAAACTTGGATTTTCTTCTTACCTGGAGCAATTTACACCATCTGGTTATATAAAGGGACCTTAACGTCTACTAACTCACTTTTACTTTCAAGGTTTTTCTTTTCCCACCATTGGAGACAGCATCGCCTACCTGCTGCAATCCTCGCCACGCCATCCCTCGCTACCTGCTGCCTAGACACGTAGCAGCGGAGCCTGACGCTCTCTGTGTGTCCAAAATCCTGGCAAATGTTGTAGGAATTTGATGACAGAAGACCCATCGTAGTCCAGTCACCCAACTTTATGAAAACTGATTGGTACCAAAGTTATCTTACATAATTAAGTCACTTTAAGGATGACTAAACTCCTTTATAAACATTGCATTGTAACTTTTTTCACTTATGACTTGTACTTTCTTGTGCACATCTGACCTCACTTTCATCAAGCAATGCCATTGTGGCTAAAATATCAAGAGAAATCACAGATTTTAAAGAAAAAGTAATCATCACCAAACTCACTAGCTGACAGGAAGATGAAAATACTTCTGTTTATCCTGCTGTCAAATCAACTGTGTTTTATTTGTTACATTACACAAATTAGTAACACGGGCACTGTGTTGGTAAGTCACACTCCATACCCACACCGAACATGTAATTCCTCCTCTTGTCACGAATAAATCATCTTAGCTGAATACATAAGGATGATGTGCAAAGGCAGCGTGACTGGCCCAAAAGGTAGAATGATCCAGTGGCATGCCTGAGGAATGAAAGGAGAATGAGCTATGAAGCACTGTAATGCATGATGATGTCCTGGTGATCAAAATAGAGCAGTCTGCCATTAAAGAATAGCGTGCATTACTGGGAGACTAAGGAGGTCTCTTATGTCACCTCTGCTAAACAGGATCCTACTATTTTTAACATTTTAATTCAGGTTAGAATTCAGGTCTCTCTTTCAGACACACACGCCTCCCTGCCCATATATACATACACAATATATGTGACATAATTTTCCATTGCCTCAAATGGAAACTTTTATTCCGTGATTTCTTATTGCAAGGCTGTTCTTCTGAAGAAAGCTAGTTCCAGTTATGTGATCCTAGTGATTTTATTATGACTAAGGCTCTGGTCTTTATCCTGTAAGTACCTATGCATGGGCTTTTTATGCTTGAATTTTATTTTTCTAGATGAATCATACCTACTGCAGCTCCCATGAAATAGAGGCATGCCTGCCCGTGGTGATGTGGAATCAGAATAATGGTGCAAATGGAACCTGAACACACCAGTCCTGTCCCTGTCTGACAGAGAAGAGTAAACCCTTTTTGCCCTGCTTAGGTTTGCCCTGTATTATAACTTCTTAGAGTAGACTGACAATGATAATACAAAAGAATGAGGACTGCCAGCTATAAAAATTCATCAACACCGGAGGCCATTCCATCCCAATGTCATAACCATTTGGTTGCATTTCTCCCGCCTGAGTTTTTTTCCTCTGCCCAAGTGAATCTTCTTTTTCTAGCTGCAGAGCAGATCAACTACAGCTGACAGCAGAGCTATCTAAACCAGCTAAAAACCGGAGCATTCTCCTGGTACAGGAACAGTATGGATCCAAACACCTACAAGCTCAGGAATGGGTAGAAATCAGAGTTTCCTGTTGCTGGGTAAGTGCTCCCAAATGTCAGGTGTTAAGTACGACCATGTCAACTAATGAATTAAACAGCAATATTGCCTGCCTGGATTTTGTCTCAAGCATTCAATAGTGGGGAGCCCTAAACTGAACTACTCTGTGCAGTGTTGAGTTATTGGCACCACACTCTGTGAATGACATGAACCAAACAGAGAAAACACAATAACAACGAGAATGATTGTTAGTGAAACCAGAACTTACAAGGAAGGTTATGGAAGAGTTTGGGTTGTTGATGGAGGTGATCACAAACTTGGGTACCTCAAAGACTGACTGCTGCTAAGTAAGAAGGACCTGTTTTAGCCATGTCTAACTGGAACTACCTTTCTTCAGAAGAACAGGCTTGCAATAAGAAATCACTGAATAACATGTGGTGATAAGACAAGAAATAATAGCCTTTAATCAAAGAAAGGATAGTTAGGCTAGATATTAAGGCACATTTTCTTGCAGCAAGGTAATTATGCACTAGAACAGCTCACCAGGGGAAACAGCAGATTATCCATCACCAGAAGTCTTGAGCAACAGGTCGGATGCAGATACAAACTCATCCAGCCTGGGGCTAGCAGAGGGTTAGATGACCTTCAGCTCTCATTTTTAGTGCTATTTTTCTAGGTGTTAGGATTCTCAGAGCACATGTAAGGGGTGAACCTCTGAGGTGGAAAGGCATCCAAACTCTGGATTCAATAGGTTAGGAAATAGGTTCTGCACATGCCCGAGTGGAGTAGTTGCTTGTATTTAGGTGCCTGAGGAACTTTTAGACTGACCTTGCAAACATTTCCAGGATAAGGCAAGGGCAGAGATGCTCTCTGCAAAGATGTATTGGACACAAAGTTTACAGCTGAGCACAGTAATATCCATTCACAGCATATTGGCATGTGACAAGCAGGGAATTTTAGACTTCAGTGAAGCACAACTAGCTAATAATAACAATTGCACAGTTTATTTATGGATGTAAATTTGCATAGGTTCCTCAGGGCCAGTGAGGTCAAGAACCCAACAAATTTTCTTTTCCAAGCTCTGCGACAAAATCGTGCAGTTATGTATACCAAGATATACAGTTAACTCTAGACAGATAATGTCTTGCCCAGGCAGTAAATGTGTACAACTCAGGTTTAAATATGGTATAATTCAGGCACAAACTCTTTTCCTTACCTGACTAATACAAAGTATCCACAGCCTACCTGTTCCACCTTTTCTTCCTGCTCTGCTTCTTTAGTAACCAGTCCAGATTTACCCTGAGTGTTTCAGAGGTAGCTCCTCTCTTAAATTCTCCCTGAGTTCAACTGAATGAACAGAAACCATAACTGTTTACTGTCCGTATCATGACCTCCTTAAATATCCCTATTATACATTGATGGTGCATCCTTAGCTAAAACTACAGTATCCAGGATTACATACACTTAACTGGTCATCAAAGGGTAGTGTAAGCATAGATTCACGGTCTGATTCATCTCGGGGTTTATGTACGCAACCCCCCGAGCCATTAGCTGTCGACACACTCTTGGTTAAAAGTACTTATTAGTGGATCTAATTTTTTGTACAGAAACACATATATCAGCGGCACCACACAGCTAACTGTAATGAAGACACACAGAATATCATTTGGATGATACCCTTGTTCTTCTGTGATTTTATTCCTCAAGAAGTCATGTGGAGTAGATACAATTAACATTGCTCATGTATATTCTTACAGCATTCGAAGCATTTGGACTGACAGTGTTGACCAAAGAGGCACTAAAGGAGCCCTGCAGCATCCAACTGAACGGCACAGCCAGGAGGAGGAAGAGCCTGGCTCCTCTCCCTGCGAGAAGTCCCGCTCGCCACCTCCCAGGGGACTTGCAGCGGCATTAGCTTGAGCACATGCAGTACAAAATACTCCTTCCTTTCAACTGAGGTGAAACAAAGTACTGGCTCCAAGAACAGACAAATAAGCATTCAGACCTGTGATACAAAGAAAGGAATGTAAATGAGAAAGGGATGAACGGAGCAGGAAATAAAACAGAGATGGTGTTACACTGCAGCTGCTCCACTTAGCATGTGCTGGAACCCGTATGTTGAAAAATGCTTATTTCGCCCTGGGACTGAAGCACTAACCTCGTCACGTCACACCCCAGCCACTATTTCTAGCCCCAAGCCCATCTCTCCTCACCCCCACATCCCTTCTCCTTCCCCTTCCTCGCTGCTCCCTCAGCCGCAAGCTGCAGCCCGGCCACAGAGGCGCGACAGCAGCCGGCCAAGGGGAAGGGTCTCGCTGCAGGTTTGCAGGCGGTGGGTACCAGGGCACTTATCAAGGCTCTGGCTTTGTTCAGTCCCTTCTGCCGAGAGCCTGGTCCCCGGGCACGCTGCAGGCTGGCACCAGGACGCTGGCTTCCCTTCCTGGGTCCTCTTCACTGCTGGGTTTTTAACTCCACGAGCCACAGCTCGTCCTGCACACACGGCCATGGGTCGCAGTCGCGTGTGGGTGGGTGCCGGAGTGCCAGGGCAGAGCAAAACTTCTGCTCATTAAGGTCCGTGGTCATTCCTACTAATGTAGCAATGTTACTGAGACACTCGGAGGAAGGTGATTTATTGACATATTGCAAAAGCATGTACTTTTGCTAACAGGTAGTTAAATGATTAAAGGCAATGTTTTCATTCTTGTAAACTTGCTCATTGGCTCAGTCTAGGAGAAACAATGAGTACAGAGAGGAGAAGGCTTTGACCATCTTTTTTTTTTATAAAAGGTCCCATAATTACTTTGTCAGGGTTGAAGGATCATATTTATGTACAGGTTGGTTCTGGGAATAGTCTTTGCTTGGTTTTGTGGTCAGATAGGAGCAAAATCTGCTTCCCATATGTATGTTTTTCCATCTACCAGTGTAACTTCTTTCCCTAAGGTAAGGGATTATCCTTTTTTTGTCATCTTTTTTTCTCTATTTTTCTCCAGTCACTGGATATTTTATTTTCCCTTTTCACTTACTGCAATATTTTCCATGTACATTTTGAATCTACTTCTTCTTAAACTCCTTGGTGATTTAATGAAATTCATATGTCTTTGATTTCTTTCCAGAATCGTGGCCTAAAACATATTTCCTACCCTCTTTTTGATGTTTTGCTTTAGGAGAATGTTCTTTAGATGGACTATTCTTAAATGACATCTTCTGTGGAGACTCTATTCCTTTCCGTAAGTATGTTTTAAACTCCGTCTTAATAGCGCACTCTAATATTCACCTTTACTGTCACCCTGATTACCACATCAAAGTAATGTTTGTCCGTACTGCTTCACTGAGGTGCAATGAACAGTATATCTGACAAACATCTGATGATTTGCATGTGAGTATGCTTCAGTGTGGTTTCTCCTGAAATCACACCCTGTCTGAAACAGAACTAACTTCGCTTCTTTACGCATAAGCAAACTTGGCTCCAAGCTGAAATAACAGGATCTCTTACCAAATTTCTAGCAAGAGGATTAAAACTCTTCAGAGCACCCTGTGGGGAGATACATGAAGCCTGGAGGGAGCTGAGCTCCTCTGAAGCCTTGTAGACCCTCTCCTGGGTGGGAAGGGCCGGGTGGAGCAGCCGTGTTAGTCGGCACTGCTTCTCCAAGCACAGGTCATACGGGCCCCTGTGCTACTACTCATGTGGCTACCGTCCTCTCTGCTGGCGTCTCACTATTTTAGAATCATAGGAAGGTCAGATATTTCCAATTAGAATCTCACTAGAGATGACTAAGTGTTTCCATAATATATGCACCCCTCAGTAACCTGCTACCACTGTAATTTGGGCTGTTTCAGCCCTAAAGACATATTCTGAAATAGTCTCTTCCCCAGGCAAGCACCTCCCCATTTGAAGAGTTCGGAGCATCCGGGCAAGGGCAGACCCCCGAGCGCTGCTCCAAAGGCACCTTCAGGGCTAGTGTGCTTGACATCATTGTTTTGCTTACGCTTCCTGCTGCAAATCAAGACGACACTTAGAAAATTAATATATAAAGCCCCTTTATTGCACCACTACATCCCGTTAGCAGTTCAGAGACCAGCTGTGAACTTGCTTGCCAAAGCTCCTATTGACTTCGTGAAAGCGCAGATCACCTAATCGGACCATACGGAGACAGCTTTTAAACCTTTTTTCCCCACACCTTCTCACTTTTCCCTCCCCAGTGTTGCTGGCCTTGGCTTTTTGTAACCCAGCAGAGATGCACTCTCCTCAGAAGGACGAGACAAATCCATCAAAATCTAACGCTCTGCCCCATTTGAAGCCATTCAAGAAACTGCACACATGAAATGAGGTTTTGTATTGCGGTTTTCAGTGAATAAATAAACATCAGAAGGGTGTCACGGGGGCACTGCACTAAAAATTTAATGTTTTGAGGGAGCAGTATATACATATTTTCTTTAACAGACCATTTTCTGTGCACTTTGATCAGAATACACTTATTGGTAGAGATCATTTTTCAAAAATAATTACTATTGGAGCTGTTCATAGTATTAGTTTTCATAAATTCATCCAGTTATAATTAATATGTGCATTTCAAGGACCTAAAAGGGAAGGCATTCAATATTTCTTGTCTCTAATTTTAGTATGATCTGATTTTCCTCTGGTTGCCTTTCCAAACACCTGGGGCCAGCCATATGAGTAAATTAGATTGTGCTAAAATGCATATTAATGAAGCTCAAGCAATGGTTCCCTAAAGGGACAGTAAAACTATATATAGCTCCTTTTTTTCCCCTCTCTTGGTTAATGTGCCTTTCAACACATTTAGATCCTAGTAAAATCACGCCATTTTGGAATAGCCAAAAATACAAAGAAACTGTTAAAACAAAAACTCAGAAGCACATTTATTTGAAGAAGTGTATAAATGATCACTCTTTTTAGTAGTTGCATTTTAAAATTATTTCCTTTTAAAAATGGATTTTCTTTTAATTGACTTATCCTACGAGAAAAAAAAATAGTACCAAGACGTTTGGGGTAGTAAGAAGTAGCATATTTGTTAATTGCCTACAGTGATCTCTGCATTGTCCTCTCCATGAAAAACCATAGTGCGCATTATAATGGATAGCAGTGGAGGGCGACAACCAATTCACGCGTGACCCTCAGTATACGGAATGAAAAGAAAGAGTTTTGGAAAAGGACACTGGAATAAATCCCAGTTCCTCAAAGAAGCCCCGTGGTGTTATCGGGGATTGTCTACAGCAGCACTTCAGTCTGGACCAGGAGGGTGCTTTTTAAGTGAATCACCGCTGACGCCGCCTTGGTTCAGACCACGGGGTGGTCAACAGAGCACATGCACCGGATTCATTCAGGAGAAACTAAACTGGAAGGCACATTTAAACCAGAGGCACATTTAAAGTGCATCGCCTGCTAATGGGCATTCAGCTCATAGAAAGAGATAGATGAAGTCCCAAATGGAAACCTCCTAAATGTGTGGGCACTGGCTCCTCAGCACCACCACTTTTAAACCAGGTGGATGCAGAGGAAACTGCTTGGATGATGAGGGAAGCCCAGCTTATCATACCAGGAAAAATTGGTTTGGTAATTAGACCAAAGGCTTAGAGAGGATGTGACTCAGTGATAAACAACAGGAAGGGAAAAGAACTACCAAGTCACAAAACAAACTGACACAAAAACAAGTGAGCATTAACTGCTCACATCCTAGAAATTAGAAGGAAGATCTAAACACAGATCTAAGGATTAGAAGGAAGATCTAAACAAAACTGAACTTTTGGAACAAATTTTCAACTGGAATATCATGGCTTAACAGAGCCATGATAAGGCTTAAGGGAACCATTGCTTGAGCTTCATTAATATGCATTTTAGCATAATCTAATTTACTCATATGGCTGCTTTTAAAATGCAGTTTATGGAAGGAATTGTATAATATGGCTGCTTTCAAGTGCAGGAGATAGAATCTGATAGTTTAATCTGTTAGAAAGCGATGTTTCATTCCTAAGGATTTTCAAAGCACTGTTGTAAGTTCTCCATATTATTATAATCAAACCACATTTTAAACAGGTCCAAGTCATTTTTAAGTGTCAAGTGTAAAAAGAGGGAGAAAACATACAGATGATTTCTCACTGTGAAAAAAATTGAGCAAGTCTTTAGTATGAGGAATAATGTCTCTGTTAAACTTGAATTGGACGGAAATATTGAAAGTGGCATATTTGTTAATTGCCTACAACAGTCTCTGCATTTTCCTCTTCATAAACACTGTAATGCTCATTATAATGGACAACAATCACAAATAGTGTCTTTACAAACAGCGCAATGGTCATGCAATTTTAGCTTGTGGAGCTACAAGCCAGTTAGCAGTCCTGCCTATTTATATATGTATTTTTATTGCACAGTGTAAGGCGTATCAGAAGAGGCAATCAAGAGCAGGGACACTCAGAATCAGTGGCTACTTCTCCAAGTGTTGCCTGCCAGCCAGGGGCTTTGCCATGCATGATTTTCAATTAGAAAAAGGAGATGCGGATTCAGGAAGCTTTCACATAGTTATTCAGGTTTTCATTTTCTTCTGAGCACCCCTTCAGAGTCAACAATTGAAAATACAGGATGAGAGCTCTCTCTGTATTTAATGAAAATTTACTTTCTCCATTCTACTTTTCTCTCCCAGTGAAATGAAATTTTTAAGCATGTCAAAGCCTTATTTGTTACTTTAAAAACAGCATTCAATTTTACAACTATTGAAGTTTCATTCTGAGTATTTTATTATTATTATTAGCTTCCTTCCCCCACTACCTGTGCTAATTTTCCTCCTCTACCCTCAAATACCCACCCTCTTGCTCTTCCCTTTGAAGACAATCCCAGCCTCCCTGCCAGAATCATCCCGTTGCCACCGTGGGCAACATTTGGAGCCTGTTGGTTTCCAGCACCGAGAACTGCAGGAACGAGTATCCCTGCTACCTGCCTCCCCACTCCCTCCTCACTACTACTCATCTCTGGGAGCAGGCAAAACACGTCTGTCTTCTCCTGAGGCTGAGCAACAGTTCTTGAGGCAGGATATTGTGGTAGGAAGTGATCATTTGTTTCCACTGATTGCTCTGGACACCCAGGACATTGGCAAAGCTTGACTCACTTACATGCCATCCATCCCTGATGTGGATAAAACTGGAACTAACGTCGCTCCCTCCAAGAAGTAAAGATTTTGTGAAGGTTTTGGGGTCACTCATGATGAAATGGGCACCCAGTTGGGAGAACGAAGGTCACCCAGATGCAGGTGCAGAGGCAAAGGATGCTTTCATTCAGAAACAGTCCATGGGTGCTACAAAGGAAAATCTGTAATTTCAGTACGTTCTCCTAGGAAAGGAACATTAATTAAGGGCTCCCACAGAGTTTCCTGAGACCTCTGCTTTTATTCTGTAAGCATAAGGTGGTTCAATTAGGCTCTGAAAAATTAAAATGCCAAACATTAAGTTAGTGCATATATTAATAAATGCAGAATTAAAAACTAAAGAATGGTGAGAAAGCAAGATTTGGCTAAGATATTCTGACTCCATCAGACAGTGTCTTTTTATAAAAGTAATTCCAGGTCAGTTAAATTGCTCTTAGAAAAATTAAGTCTTATGCATAAAATATGCAAGACCTTTTACTTTTCATCTTTTATGTTTTAATTGTATGATGAAACACTATTTTGTTAAAGGAATTTTGTGCATTTACTTTGAAGCAGTTTTAAAAAGTCAATGACATGGTTTTAAAATATAGAACATCAAACGATATTTCCATCAACATACAGCCGTTGCCATAAACAGCCTTAATTTCCAGTTTAAATTACTGATCTAAATATATTCAGACAAATTAACGCAATGGAAAATTATAGAACCCAAAGTGTATATTTATTTATTGCAACATGTTTCACTTGCATCTCATCTGCCATTCATACAAGGTTACTTCAAGTTTAGTAATTTTTCCACTTTTCACGCTCAAATTGGAGGAAGACATGTCTCCAAATGTTCATAACCGAGTTGAAAAACATATTTTGGACTAATCTGTTCACTGGAATATTATTTCCTATACATCACACATTATAGCTTCATTTAAATTGTTACAGCTGTGTTCAGCTGTTCAAGACTTCAAGTAAGTGAATAATAAGTAAATATGGCCT